>NC_135810.1:94394093-94718568 GCF_964213995.1 Mustelus asterias
TCCAGAGAGAACAGCCCTAGCTCCCTCAACCTTTCCTCATAAGACCTACCCTCCAAACCAGGCAGCATCCTGGTAAATCTCCTCTGCACTCTTTCCAGCGCTTCCACATCCTTCTTATAGTGAGGTGACCAGAACTGCACACAATATTCCAAATGTGGTCTCACCAAGGTCCTGTACAGTTGCAGCATAACCCCACGGCTCTTAAACTCCAACCCCCTGTTAATAAAAGCTAACACACTATAGGCCTTCTTCACAGCTCTACCCACTTGAGTGGCAACCTTTAGAGATCTGTGGATATGGACCCCAAGATCTCTCTGTTCCTCCACAGTCTTCAGAACCCTACCTTTGACCCTGTAATCCACATTTAAATTAGTCCTACCAAAATGAATCACCTCACATTTATCAGGGTTAAACTCCATTTGCCATTTTTCAGCCCAGCTTTGCATCCTATCTATGTCTCTTTGCAGCCTACAACAGCCCTCCACCTCATCCACTACTCCACCAATCTTGGTGTCATCAGCAAATTTACTGATCCACCCTTCAGCCCCCTCCTCTAAGTCATTAATAAAAATCACAAAGAGCAGAGGACCAAGCACTGATCCCTGTGGCACTCCGCTAGCAACCTGCCTCCAATCCGAAAATTTTCCTTCCACCACCACCCTCTGTCTTCGATCAGACAGCCAGTTACCTATCCAATCGGCCAACTTTCCCTCTATCCCACACCTCCTCACTTTCATCATAAGCCGACCATGGGGGACCTTATCAAACGCCTGACTAAAATCCATGTATATGACATCAACTGCCCTATCTTCATCAACACACTTAGTTACCTCCTCAAAAAATTCTGTCAAATTTGTGAGGCACGACTTGCCCTTCACGAATCCGTGCTGACTATCCCGGATTAATCCGCATCTTTCTAAATGGTCGTAAATCCCATCTCTAAGGACCTTTTCCATCAATTTACCAACCACCGAAGTAAGACTAACCGGTCTATAATTACCAGGGTCATTTCTATTCCCTTTCTTAAACAGAGGAACAACATTCGCCATTCTCCAGTCCTCTGGCACCATCCCCGTGGACAGCGAGGACCCAAAGATCAAAGCCAAAGGCTCTGCAATCTCATCCCTTGCCTCCCAAAGAATCCTAGGATACATTTCATCAGGCCCAGGGGACTTATCGACCTTCAGTTTATTCAAAACTGCCAGGACATCCTCCCTCCGAACATCTATTTCCTCCAGCCTATTAGCCTGTAACACCTTCTCTTCCTCAAAAACATGGCCCCTCTCCTTGGTGAACACTGAAGAAAAGTATTCATTCATCACCATAAATGGTTAACCATAAATGGTTAATTTTTAAATGCCCTCTGAAATGGCCAAGCAAGTTACACAGCTCAAGAAGAATTAGATATGGACAACAAAATCTGGCCTTCCTGTTCTCCTCATACCATGAAAGAATTAAGAAAAAAAAATTATATAGTTTATCTGAGAGGAAAAAACCAAACTGAATGGAGGAAAAAAACAAACTTTTGTCAAGCTTCTTTCTATGGATCCATGGTACATGGAAAACATCTATTGCTGTATATAATCAATACAATGAGCTAACTAACTACAGTAGAAAGTTTTAAAAACAAAACTGAATATATACATATATAATTTCATAAAATACACCTATTAGAAGCTTTTCAAATGTTAGTTTTATGGATTTTATTTTTAACTGAAATTATTCGGTACCATCGTCATAGATCCTATTACTTCCAAATTACATCAATGCATCGAGTAAATTTGGTCCCTAATTTGATATTACTTTAGATCATGATACAGATCCCTTTTTATCAGTAATGAAAATTGTATTATTAACAAATCTAGTAAAATATTAAGCATTTACCTCTGAAAATAGTTTGAGCCTACAAATAAACACTGATGCTGTTATTAAATATTTGTGACTAATGCAATTTCCACCTCATACTTTATTAAGCTTTTAAAAAAATGATTATTTTCTGGCTCCTTCATGATTGATTATATTGTAAACAATTTAAACATTATCTGCTATCTGATGCTATAAAACACTGACAGAGATCGTGAATCTCCTGAAATTATTCTGTTGAGACGCAATTCTTATTTCGTTGATTACTTTTTAATGAATGCAGGAAATTAGAGTCAGTTGATTAATAATTTGTGGGATAAGGTTGTTATACAATTTTCTTTTTTTTTGAGACTCCTGTGATTGGAAGAAGTTATGATGATCTGCATGGTCCATCTGGGAGAGATGGAAAACCTAGGGCAATAGCCGTCACTCGAAGTACTTCATCGACCTCATCAGGCTCTAATTCAAATGTTTTAGTCCCTGTGAGCTGGAAGAGACCCCAATTCTCCCAGGTATGTATTAATTATGCTATTTATCATCTCCACTTTTAAATTCTGCTATAATTAAATCTAAGTGAAATGTTGCACAATATATACTGGTCACTTAAAAGCAAAGCATAGTGTATAAAGAGAAAGAATGGGTAAATTATGCTGTTTTAATTTTTTCATGTCTTCTACAGAAAAGAACACGAGAAAAATTGGTGAATGTTCTTACATTGTGCGGCCAGGATGTAGGCCTAACTAAAAATCCTTCTGTAAGTTGATGACCTTGTTTATGCAAGTAATTATTTAACCATAAGATAGTAATTTTTAAAGAAATTATAGACCAGACATAGAACATAGAAAAACTACAGCACAAACCGGCCCTTCGGCCCACAAGTTGCGCCGGTCATGTCCCTACCTACCTAGGCCTATATATAGGCTTACCTATAACAATTTTCATTAAGCTTGTTGAAAATCCTGCACCCCAGAGAAAACATTGCTTGATTGACAGCTCAGGCTCTCTGATCTCTGCTGTGTATTTCACAATACTTCTTTTCTTAACGTTAAGTGGTTACAAGGGATTGTGTTTTATTTTGTTATTGACATTTTAATGAGTCTGAACAAATAACACCCCAGTTGGCTTATAGTGAAATAACAGTTTTTCCAACAAGGTAGAAAGTTACGAATGAACTACTTTTTTAAAAAGCTTTTTTTGTTTACACAATCCACTGTCACTACAGAGTTCATTTGTTCTTTACTGTGTTTGATGGGTCAGTGGGCCTAGAAGTGCCATAGCTTGGCATTGGAGGACCATGCGGTAGGTGGAAGGGCAGTGCTTGGCATAGGAGACATGAGGGACCATAAAGCGTGCATGGAAGGGCAGAGCTTGGCATGGGGTACACATGAGGGACAATAGAGGGCATATGGAGGTTTGCAAGTGGTAGTTTGGATGGGTCATGGGAAGTGTTTGGAGGGTGTGAGGGGTGGGGGCTGGAGGACATTTGTATTTTTATTTTAACTGGGACAAAATGCCTCCAAACCCTTTTCAGGTTGGCTGGCCCGACACCAACCTGCACCTAGCTCCTCACCTCCCGCCCCAGCAAGGAAGATCCAAGCTTGGTGGTCCTGAGACAGATGGGCTAAGCTGGGAATTTTCCTGACTTCTGTTATAAGCCTCGAGGATGAAAATTCAGGCCCGTAAAGCATAAAGCTATCCTCCCGGCCCCTTTTTACTGGCAAGAATGGCTTCACGCCTAGAAAGTACACGAAGCCTATTAATATAAAAATTACTAAATTAAAATATGCTTAATGCATCCTGTCCATGCGGGGTTTGGGTTACTTTTCCAGTTGGCAAATTAGTCTAGGTTACTCATGTGCACCTTCCAGCAATCAAATAAAGGATAACTTTGTTATGGCCCTGGGAACAAATAATCTGATGCCTTCTGAAGTGGGGGATGGTGTATGTCCCAGAGAGAGCTAAATTAAATGGAAAATTAACCAATAAAAGAACAAAAATTTAAAATTAGCATACATTTTAGATTTAAATAAAGCCATGTAATCTTTTTGCAAATGATTAGTATAAGAAAAATGTGTTTTAGGATCATAAGTCTATTCCATATGATGTTTTATGAAATCAAGTTACGTGTCTATATGAATATACAAAAAAATCTGTTATGCTTATTGTACAAGTACATTCAACAAATCAAAAATTTAAAACATAATATGAAGTATTATATGATCCAACATTTTGAAAAGCATGTTAAAAACAAGTTCTCCAATGTCAGAAAGCAAATAGGAAGACAATGACAGAACTTCATGCCTTCAGGGTCACATTTTTCACTCAGTCCTCACATCACAGCGGTTTTACTTTCTAATATTATGTGAAATATGTCATTTCAAGGAATATCAAGCTATTTATTTAGCATATGGTTTTAAAATCATATTAATGAAGATCATTATTATATTTTCCATATATCAAGGAATTGATTGCAGTTACTACAGGATAGTAAATAATAATTAGTAAAAACATCTGAATTTATTTATCAAGTAAGGTTTAGGAAGACTGATGAAAGGCTTTTCACAATGTCAACAATATTGCCTGGATGACATTAATTCCTTGTACAAATGTTATTGGAACACAGCAGAGTAATTCTCTCAAATAAATAATTGACTTGTGTTCTTATAGTTACTTCTAGCTGCCCATGGCATGTGGTATACTGATTGTTTTACACTAAGTAAGCATTCTATTAAGTGTCTTAATGCACCTAGTGGAAATACTTTTAAACTGATACGAGGATATCATCTGTTTTAGGTTATTTTCTCCTCAAGTGGGGATCTTGACCTTATTGAGCATCAGACAAGCCTGGTGTCATCTTCAGAAGATGGTCCAAGGGATCAAGAAAATATGGATGACACAACAAGTGAACAACAGTTCAGAGTTTTTAGAGATTTTGACTTTCTGGATGTGGAACTGGAGGATGGAGAGGTGAATTTTATTAAAATTTACATTTTAAAAATCTGTAGTTTGGCGGAAAGGATATATATAGGCTAGTGTTTGTAACAGAGATATGGGTAAGTATTTTCTTCTGCTATTAACCAATCATTGAAACACCATTGTTTTGATGCCAGAATGGTTAACAAACTTTCCATTCTTACTAATTTTGGATGGATAAGTTATCATTGTTTATTACTTACTAGAAAGATATTCATTGAATTTAACTTTATACATAATAGGAATAAAATGAGTGCATGAGCAAAGTTTCAAAGATTTTGCTCCAGAAACTCATTATTTTCTTTACCATTTTAGATGCCACAGTAAACCTATACGCCTGCCCCATATAACATGTGAAGCTTCATAGTCTGAGATGTGATACAAAAACTGTTTAGCAACAAAGGATCAAAATGGTTAAAACAATGATTATAACATATCAATTGGTCAAGATTATCATTTTAAATAAAATTTCAAGAAAGTGGTGAGAAGTTCAAATGTGTGGATTAATTTCATAAAATTGAAAGGAAATGTTTAGCAAAGATAAATAGAGCTCAAAATATCTAATTAAGCCAGCTTAACATTTGTCTCGACTATCAGTTTCCATTGACATACAAGCTCTTCAAACAAGTTTGACTAATTCATGACTGAATAACTAATTAAGGCCACTAATTTGCTGGTAGCGAAATAGTACAATTCTACGGAAAATAAAAATTGGAAAGACACCAGCTTCTCTCTTGCCAGATGTCAGTGTAGTTTTGGTGGGGATTTGTCAGCTAGTATGCTAAAAAGGAAAACATGACAGCAGTGGGAAGCCTAAAACATTTTTTTTAATGAATTTAATTGAAAGTGAAAATATATTTATTAGAAACAATGTTATAATATGTTTTTTTTAACTCTTTATTGCTGTCTAGGAACTTCAGGTAAGATAATCATTATGCAGCTTTTGTGATGTGGTGCAGTCTGCAAGTAGAATGTTTGTGCTGCATTGGCGTTCAGCAGCTTGTTGCATTATGTACTGTAATTGAACTGGATTTTGTTAGATTGGGAAAATTCTTTTAAGTGCATGTAAAGCAGAATTTTTTGTTTATACAATCTTTACAAGGATAGCATTACCTTTTCATTTGTGGCTGCTCAGCAAAGATATTCTGGCAATAATAACAGCAAGCTGCATTTTGCCATGATTCTTTTTCTAAAGCATGAGTAACTTCTAAAGGTTATTAAGCCTGAGTTTCCAAAGTTTTCAAATGTTAATTGTAAAATTTGTAATAGGCTTTGGCGTTCCATTGATACGTTTGGTATTACTTGACAATAATATGCTATTCCTATGGATGATGTGCAGTAGCATTAATATGGTACTGAGGTAAGGTAATCCACAAAGGACCATGGGCATCTCTCTCTATTCGAGGGAGAGACAGTTGGTTATATATAACTTGAGGGGCAAGGAGAGAAGGCAAGGCTCCATGAACTACCATAGTCGGTATGGGAATTGAATCGATTCACATCATTCTGCATCACACTCCAACCATTTAGCAAACTGTGCTAACTGATACTTTAGTATTGACGAGCTAAATTCTGCCATTAGTGACATTGCCTTTTATTTTACCAAAAGGTTGAACTCCTCATTAGCATCTTTAACAAACTGTGCTACAATGCGTTGCTTTCTGTGGTAACATTTGCCAATTGTTACATATGGTTGCAAACAGGAATTGCTGCTATGTTTCTTGCAACTACATTGCAATAGTTGAAAGTTTTAAAATATACAGGTACAGTGTCTCATATCAAGCTTTCCAAAAACTGAGGGGGGGTGATTTTCAGAGCTCACCGTGCCTGGCACAGATCGCATCAATCCTAGAAAATAGAGTATGGGCCTAAAAATCGGTTTTGTGCCTGATGCCAAACAGTTTGCAATCGTCCGGGTCCCTTTCTAATGGTGCAAACTCCTCTCCTATTTTCTATGTTTCCATGTTTCTATGACTGGATTTTCAGTTGGGCAGGAAAATATATGAATGGGATCTGAAAATATTGGTGCTGGCTAGTGTGCTAATTTCCTGATGCCATTCCTGGTGCCAGCCACATTTGTCAGATTGGAGGAAGGCATGATCACTATCCTGCCTCATCCCTGATTAAGACCAATTAAAGCTGTTTAAAAGCTCATTAAGAGCTTATGTTTAGGGGTGGTTGAGATTTTCACAAGGGCATATGTGTGTCATATGTTGTCTGGAGCGGACCAAGTGAAAGAAAATGATACACAGTGTGAGCCAGTTACTTCAGGATGTCTGCAGTCCCACTGCAGTGAATAGAGATTTGGCTGAGCGCCAAATTCTCTGCTCTCGCTGGCAGTGGTGGCAGGGCGTATGACATCAGGGAATTCCGGCCACTATTTTTATTCTTCTGCCCCTTCTGTGGAATGGGATAAGACTTCTTCTGATAGGTATGTGTAATGATGTTGTAAATGCACTCAAAGATGTCTACTGATTGGTATTTCTAACAAAATAATAAATGGAAATTTGAGTATTGCTGTTTGTCTTGCACTTACCAGGCCAGAGGCAAGAATGCCAAATTTCAAAGGAAGCAATAATTTATGGAAGAGAAAAAGGTGCTGGTTAGCAAGTTGACTAAAGTTTGAGGCATTCTCATGGAGAATGCACCAAGAACTGATCCCATGCTCGTTTTTAATTTTTAAAAAACAGAGGACAGGTTCCTGCGAATGAAAATATGTAACTTCTCACAAGCATAAGTGAGCATTGCAAGCCTGACTGATAATTTAAAATAGGTTATTAGTGTAATTCATGGCACACTCAGGATTGTTCAGCAAGTGCTATCCTATCACAGAATCACTGCTAACATCAGATATTATGTTCTGAGTTTTGAAAGCATGGGCTGGTTGTATACGGTGAATACTCTACCAATTGCTGGTGTGTAGGATGTACATCCCAACATCAAAAGCAAAGCATTTTGGCTGTTCACAATCATGGAAATGTTTCAGGCTTTGCACCAATGTCAACAGACAAAGCACAGTGGACACTAACAACAAACACCCAATTTACACAATGTCAAAAATCCTGACATAATGTCCAGAGAATATTGATCTCATTATCAATTTGTGGATCAGTAGTACTTCCACCAAACCATTTACCTGCCTGCACACCTTCTTAAGACCTAGCAATAGATCTCAATTCCAATTATTGGTGAAGAGGGTAATCTGGCTGCCCAAAAATGGCTACCAGCAGCAAGTAAAGTAAATTACTACTAGTTATTATCTATGGAAGAAAATGTTTTTAAAGCACGAGCAAAGATTTACTGGTCTCTGGATTTGTGCTTCTGAATTATAGTTTTACAGACTCAAGTTTTAAAATTTCTTAAGTTTCATACAAACATTTATTGATTTAATATTGTACTTTATGATCTGATGACGACTTATGTTTTCTGTGAGTAATGTTGCACTTTACTTTCAGGGCGAGAGTATGGATACCTTCAATTGGGGAGTACGGAGGCGTTCTCTTGACAGTCTAGACAAGGGAGATATGCAGCTTCTAGAGGAGAGCCAGCTTTCAGGAAGTACACCCAGTCTAAATAAAATTAACCACGAGGATTCGGATGAGTCCTCTGAAGAGGAGGCACTTACAGCAAGTCAAATTCTGACACGATCGCAACTAGTATGTCAATGCTTTATAACTTACCCTGCAAATTTTGGAAGGAACTAAAAAATTAAATGCACAACAGAAATTATTATTTGTTAACATTTCCCATCAAAACCCAAAACACACAAAATGTGTTTAAACCAGTTAAAGTGGATTCTAAAATTAAATGTATATTTCAGTTTGAAATACAATTTTTCCTTTTTCTCCTGTTCCCTTACTAGGTTTTCATAAACCACACATAAACACTGCCAAGAAAATATGCAAACAGACAAATAGAATATTTCTCTTTGTAACTTTTCTTAAAAATTAAATGTCTCATAATTGGTTTATTGCATTCTTTAAGCAAAGTATTCCATGAGGAACTGAGATGGAAATATTTATCCCACAGTCCCATTGCATCATGTTCACACTGATCAGTTCATGATGTTTAATTTCTTTGCACTAAAGATCATAAACATCTTCACACTTAAAACACTCATAAGAAAAGATCTTGCATAATCCTAAAGAAACTACTACAACATAACATGAATAACCTAATGACATTCAAGTACCATGTTTTGTTGAACCATATTTATTTTCCAGTATCGCAATGCTTGTAACGTTTTTGTTTTATATATTGTGAAACTGCTATTCTTGACTGTTATGATCTCATCAACTACTTTCGCAGTACTAATAAGGGTAATTTTACAAAATTATGCTCAAAGTAATAGTTCATTTTATATGAATTATACACTATATTTACCAATTATTATAAAAGCCAAGTTGCAGCAATAATCCCTTGTTTAAAGTATATACTTAAATTCCATTTTTCTTCTTCCAAACTCCTTAACGTATATGAAAAAGTATAAGAAAAATAAAGAGTGAGTTTACATACCCTAGAGAGCTATGGTTAAAAATGTCAGTCATTTTGACATACCTTGTACCATGTTCTGTTTTTGTGATTCCTGGTGGGACAAACGGATAAGCGAATTAGCCTTGTTTACTTCTGTGTAGTGTCATGTCTTGGTCAAGTTAAGAAAGTATGCAATAATAACTGTTTCTACAGACGATCCAGTTACAGCATGGTTTAGAACCCATTAGCACCCAATAAAGCAGCTTTTACTGTTGCACCATGTTAAAATTTTATCTATATTTGCATAGCTCAAAATATATTGCTAAAATTAAAATTCATGGAATTAAAGGCAAATTATTCACCAGGTTAATAGACATCTACTCAAATTAGAGGAATGTGACTGTCAATATATCAGCAATTACATTGTATAACAATTACATTGTTGAGCCAATTGCATTGTTAAGGACTGGTGATAAGCATTAGCTCACTTATTAATGGACACAGCTGTAACAGTGGGATGGAACTGAGAGAGTTGGTTACTTTGTCTCCTGACTAAACCTAGTTGAGGTAAAAGACTCATTCCTCCACCAATACAATTATTAGAATTAACAGTGACTACTGATTTGACTGGAGCCTTGCTATTCACTATATTTATAAATGAATTAGATAACACAGTACAGAGAGCAACATATCCAAGTTTGTCAATGACGCAAAGATAACTGACATCGGAAGCAATGTAAATGACAACATTAAAGATGTATTGATAGATTAAATGAGCAGGTAGAACTGTGGATTTCAGTGCAGGGAAATATGAGGCCATCCATTTTGAACCAAAAAAGGATTGATCCAAGCATTTTTTAAATGGTGAAATGCAAGGAATAGTAAAATTCCAAACAACGAGGCAGGCTCAATCGGAGTGATGTCGTGGGACTCACCCCTTTGGATTCTTTTTTCAACATTCCTCCCATTATGACAGAGAATGCTGCTAATGGCCTCAACGCCACTTTTTCCCACCCAGTGCAACACCCTGCAATAAAATGGAAAAATTCCATTCTAGGATTTTGAAATTTGTATCAAAAAACTTTTTTATATTTGTGAGGGAATCAAAGACAAGGAAGCACAATCTTAAAATCAGAGTCAGGCCATCAGGAGAAAGTTGGGAATTATTTCTTCACATGATGATAGAAGTTTGGAGATCTCTCCCACACAAACAGTTGATTCTAGCTCATTTAATAATTTTAAAATGTGTTCATGGATTTTTGCTAGTGAATAATAAAGTCAAAATTGATAAATTGAGTCAGAGTACAGATCAGCCTTGATTTAATTGAATGGGGGAAACATACTCAAATAGGCTATACCTATTCCTAAGTACATACAAACTAGAGGAGGAATAGACCACTCAGCTCCTCAAATCTGCTCTGCCATGAGTAAAATCATGGTCGATCTGATTGTAATCTCAACTCTATATTCTCACCAACCCCCTATAACCTTTCACCCAGTGGCTTATCAAGAATTTATCAATCTCTACCTTAAAAATATTCAGAGACTCTGCTTCTGCTGCCTTTTGATGGAAAGTTCCAAAGACTCATGACCCTCTGAGAGAAAAAAAACTCATTGTTGTTGTGACCCCTAGTTCTAGGTCCCTTCACAAGAGGAAACACCCTCTCCACATCCACTCTGTTAAGACCCGTCAGGATTTTATATGTTTCAATCAATTTGTCTTTTGCTCTTCTAAACTCAAGCCAATACAAGTCTAGCCTGTCCAACCTTTCCTCATAAGACAACCTGCCCATTCCATGTATTGATCTAGTAAACCTTCTCTGAACTGCTAATGCATTTACATCCATTTTTAGATAAGGAGACCAACACTGCACACAGAATAAGGAGGCCGATACTGTACTCAGAACCCCAGATATTGTCTCACCAATGTTCTGTATAACTGAAGTATAATCTCCCTTCTTTTGTATTCAATTCCCCTTGCAGTATATGAAAACATTCTTTTGGCTTTCCTAATTACCTGTTGTACCTGCAGTTTAACCTTTTGCTAGTCATGCACTGGGACACCCAAATCCCTCTGCATCTCAGAGCTCTGCATTGTCACTATTTGTCACTGCATCTGTCACTATTTAAATATGTTTTTTTATTCATCCTGCCAAAACCGAAAATTTCACATTTTCCCACATTTGCCAGTTTTTTGCCCACTCATTTAACTATGTCCCCTTGTAGCCCCTTTTATCTCTTCCTGACTTATTTCCTACCTATCTTTGCATCATTATAAACTTAGAAACCATACCTTTGGTCCCTTCATCCAAGTAATTTATGTAAAAATTTCATCAAATATTTACTGACTTAATGTGAAAAATTTAATGTTTTTGTTTGATTACTTCTATTTATTTACTCAAGGATCTTCAAATTATACTGTGCAATATGCTACAGTACTTTATTAAACTTTATATGCACCTTGATTATAACCATATTTAATGTATACTTCAGTTTTTATTGATATATCATGCATTTAAATCACAATGGTGTTACTTATACTCTTGTTAAATTTGTGTTCTGTAGATAATGAATTTTGTACCGACTGAAGACACAAGTCAAATGGATTCACTTTCAACTTCAGGTGACACAGCCTCCGCAGATCCACTTTCAGCAAACACAAGGACCCCTAGTTTGGAGGTCTCTCTGGCTGATGAAACAAACCAGCAAGTGCCTGGGAGGTCAAAGGTGAAGGAGCTTTGGTGGCATGCCAATGAATGTTGATGAAACTAAGTATTTCCAGATTTATTCTCTGTGTTTATAATAATTTTGGGAGTAAGTGGTACATGTAGTCTTTGATTATGGTGGCTTGTTAATGTGTGGATATGCATGTTTTTGCAACCTTTTGCTCAATTTTCTTGGCAGTGGACATGGATCATTAAGGAGATTGCACTTTAAAAATGTAACTATTGAAAACTGCCTGCTAATTTATACTAATTTATTTTGCAACAAAACTTGATTTTGCAAAGCTGCTATGATCTGGATGGGTTGAGGCTATTCTTTATTCTGTTAACAATATGTTCATGTCAAAGTGGTGGACGTCTGCATGTTTAATATAATTCTGTGGTGTCTGGGAGAAAGGCCAAACTTGCTGTACCCAGCCAAAATATTGCACTCCAGCTCTTCAAAAATTATCCATGATATTTCATACACAAGTGGATACATTCAGCAGTCCAATGAGAACATTGTTGCTGTTGCTCACATGAAGGTTGGTGATAATAAACTCTAATTTCTAAGTGCTTAATTAGGATATATAGTAAAAAATAATTATTTACAGAAAAATATAGTTCCAAGATAAAAACAGATTGAAGCATTTTTAAAATCTTAAGTTACTTTTAAGTTGCACAATTGGGAATTAAACTACAACCATATAAAATTGTACTCAAAGCTGTGTATTTTAGAGTTAATTTACATTGTTTCGTATCCATACATCCTACATAAGTAGCAGTTTTGAGACATTTCCTAAATTTGGATTATTGGGGTTCTGTATTGCTTTCAGCTACATGTTGTTAAAATTGAAGAACTTTTCAATTAGGAAATTTAACTGCTATCAGCAACACAGATGGTGGGGAAGATTGACTCCTTATTATCACTAAGCACTTCATGCTGCATTAAATTAAAAACTTGGAAACACAATCAAGGACTACTGCAAATCTCTTTCCTGCATGGTCCAGGAAATTGAAGCACGTAAATAAGGATTGGAAAATATTGTGAAATATTAATAAGGATAAACATAATGCAGGAGAAGTTATTAAGGGGATGAGCATTTTTGAAAGTAGATGAATCATCAGACCTGGGTGAAATGTACCTTAGGCTTTTAAGAGAAATAAGGAATGAAATAATGGAGGCTCTGATTATTATTTCCCAGTCCCCACTGTATTCAAACAAGGTACTGGAAATCTGAAGGATGGTTCACATTATACCATTGTTTAAAAAGGGAGAAAAGCATAGACTGAGTAATAGGTCCGCCTAACTTTGCTGGCAGGCAAATATTGGGAAAAACGAACAAAGGGAAATTATTGATTGTCATTTTAAAAAGGTACAGATTGATCAAAGACAGTTAGCATGGATTTGTTACACAAAGGCCATGTAACTTGATTGAATTCTTTGAAGAGGTAAGAAAGAAGGTTGATACGGGTAGTATGTTTGATGTCGTACATATATTAGCAAAGCTTTTGACAAAGTCCCACATGGCTGGCTGATCAGAAAGGTAAAAGCTCATGAGATTGATCCAAGGGAAAGTGACAAATTAGATCCAGTGCAGAAAGCAAATGAATATTTGTTTGACAGGGAGGCTGTTTCCACTAGGCTTGCACAGGATGAAATACTAGGTCACTAGATTTCTCTGGTATATTAATGATATAGATTGCCGTGTTGACATTTCTAAGTTATTAAGACAGCATCCTGTGTACCTCCTGAACTCTGCAAGTTTTTAGGGAGGGTCATGATATGATCCCAAACATGATATAAACTAAAAAGCTGACCTCAAACAGGATGACCAACAAGGGAAGTGGTAACCACTCTGACAGTTTGGATATTTGGCCTGTATCCATTAGTCAGAAGGTTTGGAATAGGTGATTGACAATGGGTAGGCTACCAGTCCCTCCAAAAGGGTATATTAACAGGTGCATTGGCACAAGGACGGACATCCTAGAGATATTGATTCATCAGCTGATGGGGGAAGCAGGAGGTTTCCTTGCCCATGTTTGACCTGGTGCCATGAGACTTTATGGGGTCCAGAATCAATAGTGAGGATTCCCAGAGCAGCTCCTTCTCAACTGTATACCACTATACCGCCATTTCTGCTGGGTCTGTCCTGCCAGTGAGAAAGGACATATCCAGAAATGGTGATGGTGCTGCCTGGGACATAATGTGTAAGCCATGATTCCATGAGTATGACTATGTCAGGCTATTGCTTGACTAGTCTGTGAGACAGCTCTCCTAATTTTGGCACAAGCCCCCAGATGTTAGTAAGGAGACCTTTGCAGAGTTGATAGGACTGGGCTTGCCGTTTTTGTTTCTGGTGCCTAGGTCGATGCTGTGTGGTCCATCCGGTTTCATTCCTTTTTTGGAATAATTGTAGCTGTTGAATACAACTGAGTGGCTTGCTAGGCCATTTCAGAAGGCATTTAAGAGTCAACCACATAACTGTGGGCCTGGAGTCACATGTGGCTATACCGGATAAGAATGGCATGTTTCCTTCCCTAAAGGACATTGGTGAACCAGATGGGTTTTTCCAACAATCAGCAGTGGTTTCATGATCATCATTAGACTTTTAATTCCAGATATTTTATTAGTTTTTTTTTAATTCACCATCTGCTGTGGTTTCATTAGAAGATCATGAAAGGTTGGGATAGGGAATTGGGAGGGCTGAGCACCTGAGAGTAGCGAAGTAAAAGGAAGTATGACAATAAAGGAGAGGGGGTCTAGGGAGAGTAAAAAGAAACAAGTTAAAAGGAAAAAGCAAATAGTTGGGCTTGGGTCTAGAGCAACAGCCAAAATGCACATGCAAATGGACTTGGAGAGAGCGACAGTTGCAGAAGTCTGGGTAAAAATTAGGATATATAAAAACTTGGCAGTAAATGGAAAATAAATTGGAGATAACAGGAAGGATTTCACATTGGGTTAAATTCAGAGATCCCTTGGTGGAGTCAGCATGAAGCTGTTTGAGCTTGGAGATAGGTGAAGTGAGTGAAATCTTGAAGCTATCTGAGGGTAGAGTTATCATAGAATCCTACAGTGCAGAAGGAGACCCATCAAGTCTGCATCAGCCACAATCCCACCCAGGCCCTAACCCCATAACCCCACGCATTTAACCTAGTTAGTCCCTCTGACATGAAGGGGCAATTTACCATGACCAATCCACCTAACCCACACACCTTTGGACTGTGGGAGGAAACCGGCGCACCCAGAGGAAATCCACACAAACACGGGGAGAATGTGCAAACCCCACACAGACAGTGACCCAAGCTGGAAATCGAACCTGGGTCCCTGATGGTGTGAGGCAGCAATGCTAACCACTGTGCTACCGTGTTGGAAAATGCATTATAAGAATGAAGATCCAAGGGGTATACAGAGTCAGTTGCAAGATAGAAAGTTGGTAGCAAAATTAGAGGACACCATAAAATCAAGAAGCAGCAGAAGTTTTTTCTTCAGCTCACGTTTCTGACTGGGAACAGATTGAAGCCGAAACACCAGTATAACCAGTGGTTAATCACAGCCTTGGCAGGACACTGAAGTCTCTCAATCATAGCAATGGACAAAGGATAGTTAACTGATTAAAGTAACTTTAAATATCACAGAAGAGCAGCAGATCAGACACACAAGTTGAAGCTTACAGTATAGCTAATGTAGTCCAGAACAGAAGAACAGATGTCGAGAAGCCCAGGAATTTGAAGTCAAGTTTAAATCCAATTAAATAGTGAAAAGACTTCGCTAGAAGCACATTATTCACGTATTATTACTTACTGTAAATTGCAGAATTTACAGATTTTAAAATGATCAATAATTTGTTTGAATTTTCTAAAAAAAACAATTATAACATTAATGTTGAATGTATGCTTGATTTTACGTTAAATTCTACCTTTCACCTGGCATTACGTACATTCTTATGTATTCAATATGCATTTTTTTGTATGTTCCTAATTCTTAGACTTTATAAATTTTATGTTTAGGACAGTGAATGCATGACTGAGGAAGATGAATTTTCTGGGTCTACAAGTGAACTTCCATCAGCTCTTGAGGGCAATGACAGCTTCAGCCTTGAGATAACAGAACCAGAAGAAAAGGGTGATGGAGATGTGGATCAATCAGGGCTTTCAAGGTTAGTTAAACTTCACATTATTTTCAATACATTTATGTTTAAGGTTATTGTTAATGTAGTTAATTTGACAATTAATTGTAGGTTTAAAAGAAGGATGCTTTGATAAATTTAGACTTGATTTAATTTAGTTGCATGCAGCATAATTACTGGATCCCAAATTAACTCTTCTAAAACTAGTTTGATGGAGATAGAACCATCAAAGATTCAGACACTGAACTAGCAAATAATACCAAGGTTTATTGAACATAAGCAAAATAAATCAACAATACACTTCTCAATTAACTAAAGACTTACCAATTAATTAATAAAAAAACAAAAATATACTTATCAATCAAATACTACAGACTTCATGCCTTCAAATGGATTGCCACTCCAGAAGAAGAAGAAAACAACCTCCATCCTTTGCTCCAACAGCCTCTTCCACCGAAGGAACTTCACTAATCAGGGTCCACGCGGATTGGAATTCTGCCTCTGTCCCTGAGCCCAGTACTTCATTACCAAACCCTGTGCTGACAGGAACTCCTTCTGCCACTAAGCACGTGTTGATAAAACTAGTTTCCCTCTCCTTGGTGTACAGGAACAAAATGTCTTCTAAAATCTTCTTTTATACCTAAATCTGGCATCACCCCACCATGATCCAAAGTTGTTGCTTAGCTAATTGGTCAATGATGCTGCTTCTTGCTATTTGTGCACATTGTCTTGGATATAAAACAATGGATTATTTCAAGATGGACTCCAAAACCTTGCTGCCATTTATGCTGGCGGGATCTTACGATCCGGACAATGGCACACCGCCACCGTGGGTTTCCCAGCAGCATGAATCTGTTCAACAGGAACAGACAACGGCAGGACAATAAAATCCCGCCAGCAGCAAGCAGCGCACTGCCTCCCGCCGCCTCGAAACACAGTGCAGAATGGGAGGAAAATCCATATGAGGAACCCGTTTTCTTTATCTCAATACTACACAGATGTCCCATTAATTAGGCCAGCATTGAGCCAGTCAAGGTCAGTGTTTTCTGATAGGTTCCTCTCTCACAGCTGTTGCTACAGAATTTTTTGTTTCAAATTTTTAATCCTAAAATAGGAATATTAAGAAATACAGAAATAAATATCCAACTCTTATTAACTATTTGATTATTAATTACTTATCCTTCAACTGCAAGGTAATTGAAGTGTTTTCTTCTAATTATCTGTTGCTTATCAGTAACTACTTCACAGTACTATATTAAATTAGCTTACTGTAAAAGGTCAGCAACATCAACATGACTCCTTTTCTGATCATTTATTAATGCAACATGGCAATTTGATCTCCTGGTTGATCTGTTACTGAATACATGTTTGTAAAAAGCCTTTTAAAATAAATGATCAAACAGTAGCATGGTGGTACTATCTCTGGACATGTCCCAGTGATCCAGAGTAATGGTCTGAGGACCCAGGTTCAAATCCCACCACAGCAGATGGTGAAATTTGAATTCAAAGCAAACTTGGAATTAAAAGCCTAATGATGACCACAATTGTTGATAGTCATTAAAAACCATCTGGTTCACTAATGTCCTTCAGAGAAGGAAATCTGCCATCCTTCCCCGATCTAGCCTACGTGTGACTCCAGATCCACAACAATGTGGCTGACTCTTAACTGCCCTCTTAAATGGCCTAGCCAGCTGCTCAGTTCAAGGGCAATTAGAGATGAGCAAAAACTGCTGGCCCCGCCAACAACACCCACATCCCACGAATTAATAAAAAAACACACTAAATCCTACTAAAATGTAATCTAAAATCTAGACCACCTTACAATAGAAAGTAGTAATGAGGATAGTTGTAGACTTCAGGTTGACTTAGAATGATGGCAAAGTGTGAAGGAATGCATTCTTGAGAGGACTGTTATGGAATGACAATATATTATGAATGGCACACCCAAAGTGTAGATTGTTCATATACACCAACCCTTAAAAGTAGCAAGGCAAGTTGCCAAGGTGTTTAAAAAAGTATATGGGTTACTTGGGTTTATAAAATCAGGACATTGAGTATAAAAGCAATGAGGCTTCATCTGGAGCGTTGTGGACAATCCTGGGCATCACACTTTGGAAAAGATATAAATAGCTTAGAAAGGGTACAGAGGAAGCTTCCTAGAACATTATTAGGGATGTTGAACTTCAGTTATGAAGTGAGGTTGAAAAAGTTAGGATTGGTTTCCTTGGAAGAGGCGACCTAACAGAAGTGTTCAAGATGATGAGAAGTTTTGATAGGCTAGATGGCTAAAATTTATTCCTGAACTGTAAAAATAACCAAAGGTCATAGATTTTAAATTATTGGCAAAAAATCTAGAATGGGGTCGAAGAGATTTTTTTTCAATTATAATGTTGTCAGCATCTGAACACTCTACCTGAAAAGTTGGTGGAAGTTAATTCCATAAATAATTTTACAAGCAAGTTGGACAGTTACTTGAGGATGAGGAACTGATCAACTTTTGTAGACCAAAAGGCCAGAATTTGGAATTGAACTTGACTGCCCCCTTAAAGAACTTGCACAAGCATGAAGGGCCCCTCCTATGCTGCAAGTTTCTGTGATTCCAATGTATTTTTAAAAGGCGAAGCATAAAATTAGATGGAAATAAAATTATCTGTCAATTTTCTTTGAGCAGTAGGCATTCAGATCTTCATTCTCAGCTTTAAGTACATAAAGCCAGTTTTTTTCAGGCTTCTAGTAGTCTTGAACATTAGCTTCAGGCAGCCGAACCAAATGGAAAAATATCTGAAGTAATTCTGCATACCTTAACCTTGATAATTGCATTTTGCTTTGACTTGAATGCAGTATTTTATAAGTAACTAGAATTAATTGCTTAATTAAAGCACAAACTAATGCCGGAATTTTACTGCCCCGCCCACCATGGAATTGGAGCGGGTGAGGGGCGGACAATGGAAATGTCCGTTGAACTCAGGTGGGGAGCAAGACTGTAAAATCCCTCCCTAAGTCTCAATTTTCTCCAGCCAACCTACTTATTCTACAATGAAATAGGAACCCTGATTACCGATCTGCTTTACATACTGCTGGTTACCTGACGGGTTTGATTATAAACTAAGCTTGCCAGTGCCTAGAACAGGAAATGAGTGAGTATGGGAACTGAAGCAGGGCCGGACATGTCAAGCTAAGCAATCCAAGACCGAAGAAAATCTAGCAAGCCCCTGACTGGAGCAGAATTAATTGGGCTTGCAGTCCAAAGAGAGAGCCACTGAATTAATTTAATTTTGTTAATCCCATTTTAAGAATATAAAATTGGCTACCTGATGTTTATGTTACTTCCTTGCAGTTTTGCTGAAGGGGACAGGGATGGGCTTCATGACCTTCGTACATCACCCCCTCCCTCGCCTTTCTTTTCTGCAATACTTGCAGCCTTTCAGCCTAAAGTATGTGATGATGCAGAAGAAGCATGGCGTACCCATATCAATCAACTCATGTCCGATTCTGATGGTTCATGTGCAGTCCATACTTTTCATGTGTTCTCTTCCCTGTTTAAGGTGAGAATCCATCTTGATTTGTACAATTTTTCCAAAGTACTATCTTTATACCCTATCTCAATATATATATTCGCAGATATTCTTTCCAATTTGTCAAATGTTATAAATAGATAGCAAAACTGAAGGTATTGCTTCTAGCTCAAGAGGTGACTAAACTAATTATTTACCAATAATTTTGTAAAAACACTTCTTTCATTGAAAAGTAAATTTTTTACTTTTTCAATATTTTCCTTCAACTTTTTTAACAGTATTACTTCTTTTGGTATTTCTTTACTTTCAAATTTGTAAAATTAAATAAATTTGGAGTTTCCCTTTTTAGATATGTACTGTCATAATCGTAATATTTAATTATAACTTGATGGAACATTAAACCTGCCACATCTCCCAATCATTTCCACTGTTTCTTGAGCTCTTGATTTGCCTCGTCAGGGATGCCCACATCTTCCGAGGCAAATGTTATTGGAGTCGAGCCAGGAATGTGGACTTACCACACCTGTTCTATTGGCTCCGGATGGAATTAGCATGTTTATGGAGGCTGATTTGGCCACTGAGGTATGGTTATTGGCCTCCATGAAGGTGGCTGCAGGTTCCACCAGTGGAGCTAAGGCCAGTTTATTGGGTTGACCTCCCAAAATGTCCCATGGGATTTTT
Organism: Mustelus asterias; assembly: GCF_964213995.1. NCBI lineage: Eukaryota > Metazoa > Chordata > Chondrichthyes > Carcharhiniformes > Triakidae > Mustelus > Mustelus asterias. The sequence goes on from NC_135810.1 coordinate 94,414,431, forward strand.
TTTTTAACACCGATAGGCCTCTTAACATAAAGTGCCATGGAATATTGTTTCTCAAGCCTCGCCAGAATGCTGAATGTGAGTTGTTGTACTGGTTGCTGATCATAAAATTGGCATGCTAATGCCTACTCCATAAATCTTTGCACGTTAATCCAATTTTAAGGTCTTTTTTCCTCCTTATCCTATCTTTTTACGTCTTTTCACATCCCAATTGAAAGGCAGGAAAGCTGCTTACATGCTTCTCCAATGATGTCCTCAAACTGTCTTCTGGAGTCTTCATAAGAGTGGCTTAAGAGGTTTACTTCACTCTCTGTGAGAAAGTACCTTAGTAAGAAGTTTAACAACACCAGGTTAAAGTCCAACAGGTTTATTTGGTAGCAAAAGCCACACAAGCTTTCGGAGCTCTAAGCCCCTTCTTCAGGTGAGTGGGAATTCTGTTCACAAACAGAGCTTATAAAGACACAGACTCAATTTACATGAATAATGGTTGGAATGCGAATACTTACAACTAATCAAGTCTTTAAGAAACGAAACAATGTGAGTGGAGAGAGCATCAAGACAGGCTAAAAAGATGTGTATTGTCTCCAGACAAGACAGCCAGTGAAACTCTGCAGGTCCACGCAACTGTGGGAGTTACAAATAGTGTGACATGAACCCAATATCCCGGTTGAGGCCGTCCTCGTGTGTGCGGAACTTGGCTATCAGTTTCTGCTCAGCGACTCTGCGCTGTCGTGTGTCGCGAAGGCCGCCTTGGAGAACGCTTACCCGAATATCAGAGGCCGAATGCCCGTGACCGCTGAAGTGCTCCCCAACAGGAAGAGAACAGTCTTGCCTGGTGACTGTCGAGCGGTGTTCATTCATCCGTTGTTGCAGCGACTGCATAGTTTCCCCAATGTACCATGCCTCGGGACATCCTTTCTTGCAGCGTATCAGGTAGACAACGTTGGCCGAATTGCAAGAGTATTTACCGTGTACCTGGTGGATGGTGTTCTCACGTGAGATGATGGCATCTGTGTCGATGATCCGGCACGTCTTGCAGAGGTTGCTGTGGCAGGGTTGTGTGGTGTCATGGTCACTGTTCTCCTGAAGGCTGGGTAGTTTGCTGCGGACAATAGTCTGTTTGAGGTTGTGCGGTTGTTTGAAGGCAAGAAGTGGGGGTGTGGGGATGGCCTTGGCGAGATGTTCGTCTTCATCAATGACATGTTGAAGGCTCTGGAGGAGATGCCGTAGCTTCTCCGCTCCGGGGAAGTACTGGACAACGAAGGGTACTCTGTCCACTGTGTCCCGTGTTTGTCTTCTGAGGAGGTCGGTGCGGTTTTTCGCTGTGGCGCATTGGAACTGTTGATCAATGAGTCTAGCGCCATATCCTGTTCTTATGAGGGCATCTTTCAGCGTCTGGAGGTGTCTGTTGCGATCCTCCTCATCCGAGCAGATCCTGTGTATACGGAGGGCTTGTCCGTAGGGGATGGCTTCTTTAACGTGTTTAGGGTGGAAGCTGGAGAAGTGGAGCATCGTGAGGTTATCCGTGGGCTTGCGGTACAGTGAGGTGCTGAGGTGACCGTCCTTAATGGAGATGCGTGTGTCCAAGAATGCAACCGATTCCGGAGAGTAGTCTATGGTGAGCCTGATGGTGGGATGGAACTTGTTGATGTCATCATAGAGTTGTTTCAGTGATTGTTCACCATGAGTTCAAAGGAAGAAAATGTCATCGATGTATCTAGTGTATAGCATCGGTTGAAGGTCCCGTGCGGTGAAGAAGTCTTGTTCGAACCTGTGCATGAAGATGTTGGCATATTGAGGTGCGAATTTGGTCCCCATGGCTGTTCCGTGTGTCTGGATGAAGAACTGGTTGTTGAAGGTGAAGATATTGTGGTCCAGGATGAAGCGGATGAGATGTAAAATTGCATCTGGAAACTGGCAGTTGTTGGCGCTGAGCACTGAGGCCGTTGCAGCAATGCCATCGTCATGGGGGATGCTGGTGTAGAGTGCCGAGACATCCATTGTGACGAGGAGCGCTCCTGGTTCAACTGCTCCATGTGTGCCGAGTTTCTGTAGGAAGTCCGTCGTGTCGCGACAAAAGCTGGGGGTTCTTTGTACAATGGGTTTCAGGATGCCCTCGACATAGCCGGAGAGGTTCTCGCACAGGGTCCCATTGCCCGATACGATGGGACAGCCGGGTGTGTTTGCCTTGTGTATCTTCGGGAGGCAGTAGAGATCTCCAACGCGGGGAGTACGTGGGATGAGAGCACGGAGGGTGTCCTGAAGGTCCGGATCAAAGGTCTTGATCAGAGTGTTGAGTTGACGGGTGTGTTCTTTGGTCAGATCTGCAGGTAACTGTCTGTAGTGTTCCTCGTTGTTGAGTTGTCGGTACACTTCTTTGCAGTAATCCGTTCTGTTCAGTATGACGATGGCCCCTCCTTTGTCTGCTGGTTTGATGACAATGTTGCGGTTGGTCTTGAGAGCGTGGATGGCGTTACGTTGTGCTTGGGTGATGTTCGGGGCTGTCTTGTGAGTGCGGCTGATGAATTTGGTGTTGACGCACCTCCTGACGGCTTGGGCATACATGTCAAGTCGAGGGCAGCGGCCTTCCGGAGGAGCCCAATTCGACTCTTTCCTCTTCGGATGCTCTGCGGATCTCTCTGTCGGCTGTTCCGGTTCATTGGCTGTCTCATTGTGTTCGTTGTTGGCCTCTTGAGGTTTGTGGAAGAACTCCCTCAGCCTCATTCGCCTGATGAATTCCTCTGTGTCTGCTGCGAGACTGATGGGGTCTATTTTGGTGGTGGGGCAAAAATTAAGCCCTCGGCTGAGAACTTCGATTTCATCTGGTTGAAGTGTGTAGTCGGACAAGTTGACAATGGACTTCCCTGCAGTGGTACTGTTTTCTACTGTGGTACCGGGGGAGGCTTGGTTGCTGCTGGTGGTGATGCCGAGTAGCGCTAGACTCATTGATCAACAGTTCCAACGCGCCACAGCGAAAAACCGCACCGACCTCCTCAGAAGACAAACACGGGACACAGTGGACAGAGTACCCTTCGTTGTCCAGTACTTCCCCGGAGCGGAGAAGCTACGGCATCTCCTCCGGAGCCTTCAACATGTCATTGATGAAGACGAACATCTCGCCAAGGCCATCCCCACACCCCCACTTCTTGCCTTCAAACAACCGCACAACCTCAAACAGACTATTGTCCGCAGCAAACTACCCAGCCTTCAGGAGAACAGTGACCATGACACCACACAACCCTGCCACAGCAACCTCTGCAAGACGTGCCGGATCATCGACACAGATGCCATCATCTCACGTGAGAACACCATCCACCAGGTACACGGTACATACTCTTGCAATTCGGCCAACGTTGTCTACCTGATACGCTGCAAGAAAGGATGTCCCGAGGCATGGTACATTGGGGAAACTATGCAGACGCTGCAACAACGGATGAATGAACACCGCTCGACAGTCACCAGGCAAGACTGTTCTCTTCCTGTTGGGGAGCACTTCAGCGGTCACGGGCATTCGGCCTCTGATATTCGGGTAAGCGTTCTCCAAGGCGGCCTTCGCGACACACGAGAGCGCAGAGTCGCTGAGCAGAAACTGATAGCCAAGTTCCGCACACACGAGGACGGCCTCAACCGGGATATTGGGTTCATGTCACACTATTTGTAACTCCCACAGTTGCGTGGACCTGCAGAGTTTCACTGGCTGTCTTGTCTGGAGACAATACACATCTTTTTAGCCTGTCTTGATGCTCTCTCCACTCACATTGTTTCGTTTCTTAAAGACTTGATTAGTTGTAAGTATTCGCATTCCAACCATTATTCATGTAAATTGAGTCTGTGTCTTTATAAGCTCTGTTTGTGAGCAGAATTCCCACTCACCTGAAGAAGGGGCTTAGAGCTCCGAAAGCTTGTGTGGCTTTTGCTACCAAATAAACCTGTTGGACTTTAACCTGGTGTTGTTAAACTTCTTACTGTGTTTACCCCAGTCCAACGCCGGCATCTCCACATCATGAAAGTACCTGGCCATACTAAAAAAAATAACTGAACATATTGAATTCACATTGAGTGAACACCCTTCTTGGAATATTTGATCCTGCTTCCATGTGCAATGTCATAATTGTATTCCTGTATTCCAGTTCTAAATAAAATTACAGCATAATTGGATATGAAATTGGCTGACTGACAGAAAACATAGAAGTGGTAAAGATTGAGAGTGCCAAAAATATTCATGACAGTGATTCCAGGGATGAGGAACTTCAATTATGAAAATAGAATGAAGCTGGAACTGTTTCCTTGAAAAAGAGATGGCTGAGAGGAGACAAACTTTTTCCACTCATTAAAGGATCAATGTGAGAACATAAATTTAAAGTGACATGAGGAAAAACTGGAATGCACTGCCAGAGAGTGTGATGGAGACAGGTTCAATCAAGGCATTCATAAGGAAATTAAACTGTTATGTGAAAAAACTGTCCATCCCGACATCACCTGACCTGTCAATCATCCCCAAATTAAGCCCCAGTCAGCAATTCCAAGGGATCATTAAAAAATCCCGGACACTGCATTAGCCTAGATTAAAATAAGTATGTTGTCCATTACATTCCTACAGTATCAATTAGAGGTCACTGCTTACAAATATTTTAATGCCCAAATAAAATGCTAAGAGCTGCTTGGAAAAAACTGCAAAAAAATGACTAAAATACATTTCTTAAAGGTGCAGTATCGTTACAGCTGATGTGGATGCAATGGGCCAAATGGCCTCAATCTGCACTGTAAATATTCTGCTATTTTGTGATAATTAATGAAGAAAACTAATTGTCAATGGAAAAACAATTGAAAATAAGTATAAATTGATTGAGCCAAATATTGAAGACATAGTAATAGTAAACAGATTTTAATTACTTTCCAGTGTATTCGGAAGAAATTCTGTTCCCTAACCTGGGATGCTGCAAGTTTCCTTGGGGACAGTCTGCGAGGAATAGGATCAAAATTTATGAGTTCTTCAGCAGTGCTCACTTCATGCTCAGATTGTCCCACAGTTTTCCTAGATGCTGAAACTGTAAGTATCTGTTGAATTTCCTCATTAGTTTATGACAATGAAGATGAATAATTTTTAATTTGAAGGTTGTTAAAACTTCTCGCTCTTTTCAATTTACTTTGATTGGAAGTAAATGTAAACTGCGTAAATTTTCCAAACTGTTTATATCAACAGGATTTCTTTTTAAATACCAGTAGTATTAAAACTCAAACTTTTCTAGAAGGGAATTAATAATAACTATAAATGTAAATCATAGCTACCAGGTTAGATAACTAAATCTGGATCAATTACAATGTTGCAATTATTGCTAGAGCATACTTCTCCTCGTTGAAATATTATCTAATCCTTTTTTAAATGTTAATGAACTATGCTTGGCCAGAAAATGGCCCCTTTCTATTTGTTATTTATGATTTAGCAGGAAACCTCGAAGAAAACCTTCAAAAGCCCATTTAAGATGCTCCTTAAGCAACACTTTCCAAACCAATGAATGCTATCGTCCTGAAGGACAAGTGCAGGAGACACATGGGAATACCACCACCTGGAAGTTCCCCTCCAAGTCACTCATCATCCTGATTGTTCCTTCACAGTCACTGGGTCAAAATCCTGGAACTCCCTCCCTAACAACACTGGGTTTACCTATACCACAGGGACTCCAGCTGTTCAAGAATGCAGCTCACCATCACCTTCGCTATGGCAATTAGAGATGGGCAATAGCCACCAACACCCACATCCTGTAAATTATTTTTTTAATACATAGCAATTACAGCAATGAATCTCATGGAGAATCCTTCTTAATGTGCCTCAGAGACTAAATGAGTGTTGTTTTGGCCATAATACAATTTAAAGTTTTCTTATAAATTGTTCTGAGTGCAGACAATGCCGACAAATCCATGTTCATTGCACATCCTTAATAGTCCTGCAAAGATAATGGTCTTCTAAATTTGCTGCAGTCCCTGTGGTGATGGTTCTCCCATAATGGTGTTAAGTAGGAATAATGGCCATGAAATTTGACTCCGTAGCACTTGGTTTCTCAGTGCTACAAGAATCTTTTTGCCTCTGAGATGATATCGCGGCACACACAAACACCTCTGGTACCAGATGCTATTTTGGCAAGGGAGTTATGTTACGTGCAGGGAACATCCTGTGGAAGTATGCAGTGTAGACAGATTGTGATGTCATTAAATGTGTAACACTGATTTGATGTCAGCACTGACATTTTGGAGCTCAACATTCCAGTTAACTCTGACCTTAAACATGCACATCTGAACATGTGTTCAGCAGCAGGAAGGATCTTCCTCTAATGTTATTTAAAGTGATCAACAATACTTTCAGGTTAGTTGTAGATTGATTTGTAGTGGCTCTTGCTACAATTGTAGAAGCATTTGATGGTTTCTAGAGTTATTTAATCTTTCTAAAGTCTACAATGTGGCATGTGCTGTACATTTTAGTCCTGATTTCAAAGATTCAGCGTAAACCACTTGTTTTCAAATGTGGAAGATGAACAAGTTGCTGGAAAAACATTTAATTCTGACTTCTTCCAGGCTGGAACAGGCAATTACTTGCAACATATCTCAGGTTGCCATCCATTGTTGCATAAGGAGGCGCATTGAGACTATTTGTAGACCAAGAAAGCTGACCACATTTCATTCTCTTGCCAGAGTGAGGCTGCAGCCCTTGCCATTAACTATACAGCTGAGGAGGCAAAAAGCACAGCCTTTGGCTGACCTGGCTATGCATGATTGACACTTCCCACAGTGATACCAGTAAACAGAGCTTCAACATCCCATTCACACACAGGTTCCACACCTTACCTTCCCTTGGTCACTGACCAGTACGGCATCCTCCTGGCTACAATGCAAAAACAAAATCCACCGTAAAATAAACATTCTGAACCAGATTTATATATCACTCATGTCATACTGCATACTTATACCAACTAATCACACTTGGGCATTCCCTCGGTGTTTGTCTTCCTTTTCCTATCCTAATGTTCCTTCACAGTGGTACACCAGAACTACAGCATGGTTGGTAGAAGGCTCTTGACTTTCAATGCGGGTAGACAGAAGATGACCTTGAGCAGCTGTAGCTCTAGAAGGCCCAGCTTTGGACAGATGCTACCATCTCAGATTAGGCAGCAGCTGGCTGAATAGGAGTGGTACTGGCAGAGTGACAGTTGTGGGAGGACAGATGCTTGTCATCCTGAGAGAGGAAAGCAGTTTTGTGCTTCACCATGTCACTACCACTAAAAGGGTCAGTGCATCAGCAGTCCTAGTAATGTGTTGAAGGAAAGTGCTAGACTTTGGTGGCAACCTGTAAACACCCTTTGAACACTGGTATCTAACTTTGATGGCAGCAACTTGAGCATGAATGGCAGCAAAGCTGAACTCATATGACTTTACTCTGAGCTTCCATTGCTGCACACAACAGATGACTGATGTTTGTGCAGCAGTGATAGCTGAGACTTCGGCCAACACATTTGAATCATGGTTGGCTCCACAAGTTTGCTAATGGAATTGTCCAGCACTTGGAACCATCTTTTCCATCATACAAGTGAAAAAGCCTTATGCCAAATTGGTGCCAGATGCCTCCATGCTCATAGTGATTGACGGCAAACATTCTGGCAGGCTTCCTAATGAGCTGGCTGGCTAACAGACAATAGCAAGTGCACTGACAGAGTGGCAAGGGTAGGAGAATGAATGCTGTCTTCCTAAGAGAGGCAAGCAGGCCCCCACACAGAACTACTAATGAACCCTAGCTTTGGCATCTCTGCAATCATAGTCATCTGTTGGTGGACAGCTTACTGGACTGCTATGACACTCTGCAAGCCCCTTTTCAGCAGCTTGCAGAGTGTCATATCAGTCTGAACTTGCTTTTTGGCAGATTTACTAATGTATCAAGTATTTGTTCATATACACCAAGCAGCCTTTTGTGTGTTGCTCAATAGAAATCTTCATCTGAGTCTTCTGCAATAAAGCTTGCGCACAACCTCACACCATGGTGAGATGACACCTGTGCTATCCTGACCCATTGGCTGCAGCCCACCTGTGTCCATTTTCTCACCAAATGCAGATTCCGCCCATAATCTATCTTGAAAGATTAACACTGTGTCAGTATCTGAGTTGGTGGTTGCTATTGTGAAGTCGAATGTGGGAAAATGTAACCATGTCCACATTGGCAGGAAGAATATAAATGCAACATATTATTTAAATGGAGAGAGATTGCAGAGCTCTGCATTACAGAGGGATTTAGGTATCCTGTACATGAATCACAAAATAATAATATACATGTACATCGTGCAATTGGGAAGGCAAGGTGAATGTTGTTGTTTATTGCAAGAGAAATGGAATATAAAAATAGGGAAGTTTTGCTACAGTCATACGGGGAATTGCTGAGACCACATCTGGAATACTGTGTACAGTTTTGGCTCCCTTATTTAAGAAAGGATGTAATTATATTAGAAGCAGTGCAGAGAGGTTCAACTTGACTGATTTCTGGAATGAGGTTGTTGTCTTATGAGGAAAGGTTGGGCAGGTTGCACTAGCTTTAACCAATGTGGTGTTGGACACTCATGATACTAGCCCCTGCTGATACATTCAGCCAATGAACAATGTAGTTAGTGTTGGCTGAACATAAAAATCATTTAAATGAGCAGGCAGTAGAAAGTTATCAATGGATGCAGATTAATCATGCATCATGATCCTTGCACCCATTTTTGGGAGCTTTCCAATTTGGCTTCCACTGATTATTAGTTTATCAAACTTGATTCATTGAGCCCATGTCATTCAGTCCCTTATTTGATTGTAGATGATCTCTGGATTCAATGGTTTACCATTGAGAATCCTCGTGTGTGTGTGCGTTTATAATGTAAACAAAAATCCATAATTATTAAAAATTAGATGGAAGCTTTAAAATTGCACAGCTCGAAAACACTTCTAAAAGCAATTTTAAAATAAATATGTGAGAATCAGGTTTTCCATATTTTGACCATGGCATCAGTGCCCATAAGTGTGGTAAATAGGAAGTATCATCCTGATATCTGCAGGTTCATATAAAAACATCCCCACTCTACATTAAATATGATTATATCCAATCTCACATCCTACAGTTCTTTCAAAAATTACCATGATTATAGGCACTCGAGGGCAATTTTCAGAAAAATATAGATTCAAACTTTCCTGTGAAAAGCGAGTGAAAAACTGGGTCAGTCTAACTCTACTGCAGTAAATTCACAGGATTCTAATATTTGCAGCAAAAAGTTAGTACATAAGAGTTGAGAGCACAAAGTCTGTATTTTAAAGTTTATGCAAATTCACAATGATATATACTTATAGCAACTCTCTCTCCTCCAGCTGATTTCATGTGGGCTTCTTGAAAGACTCAAGTTCAATGTCTTAGAACTGCAGGAATATTTGGACACATACAACAACAAGAAAGAAGCTGCACAATTGGTTAGTCAGCTTTCAGAACATACTAAAGAATACTCTGATATTACATTATTAAATGTTTACTGATCGAGTTTAAAATCTGTGACATTTTTATTATCTACAACTGTAATTATAAATGTGCTTTCCTTTTTCTACGTTCTTCTCTCCTGCTCCTTTACCAAATAATGTTGCTTAACATCTCATTATTTCCAGCACACGAGCCAGTAATTCCTGATAATACTACCTCTTTGAATTATAAGTAATGTTTTTTTATTAATTCGTGGGACATTAGGCATTGCTGGTTGGCCAGCATTTATTGCCTTTCCCTAGTTGTCCTTGAAACCAAGGGGGCAGTTGAGAGTCAACCACATTGCTGTGGCACTGGAATCACATGTAGGCCAGACCAGGTAAGAATGGCAGATTTTTTTCCCTAAAGGAAATTAGTGAACCAGATGGGTTTTTCTGACAATTGATAATAGTTTCATGGTTATCAATAGATGCATAATTCCAGATATATTTTATTGAATTCAAATTCCACCATCTGCCGTGGCGGGATTCAAACCTGAGTCCCCAGAACATCAGCTGACTTTCTGGATTAATAGCCTAGCAATAATACCACTAGGTCATCACCTCCCCATTACTATACAATGAAACTATGTTTTTTAAAAAAGCACAGTTTATTGGCAAGAGTTCTACATGAAATGCATTTGGGTAGTTTCAGTGTGGCCCCTTGTGGATATCCAGCACAGAAGTGCACCTGATTTGATACTAACTTGGGAATATCACTCAGAGGGACCACAGAATGGCTGGTATTGTTAATGCAACAATGTTTCACTGGTAGAGAATGCCAAAACTGTACAAATTGTCGAATCAAGGGAATTTTGTCCTGTATCTGTGGTATACGTGACCTGGGCAAGTTTATCATCTAGAATGAGAATGTGTTCTCTCTTTTTGTATCAACATACTCGATTTTAATAATTTCAGGGATAAGCTTGTTAGTTACAGGCAGTTCAGTGTTGTGTGGCAATAACCAAGAGACTCAGACTTGACCCCTGCTGTGGGCTAGCTGGCCAACTTTGGCGAATGTGGCAGTTGGGATTCTACATAGTGACTTAATTGGGGAGAAATTGATTGAATTGCAAATATTTTCTGGATTTAAATTCCTCCACTCTTCCTTTACGGGCATTGCTATATTGGTAAAAGCAGCATTCCTTGGTGGCAACCCTAAATGGCAATAGCCTCCTTGCATATGGGGCAAAAAGCTCTTTCCTACATTGGACACCAGAATCTCGATCAATTGTGCTTGGTGTTTACTTTAAGCATTAAAAGCAGAAAATGTCTCTGTTCTTTCACTATCACATTGGTGGGGAAGAGCAAATGCCAGAAACATAACGAACAGCAATCAAGAGTGTCCAAAGAAACTTTCTCATTTCTGCCTCCTCAAAATTATTGGCTCACTAAAACCAGGGCCAGAATCTTACATCCCCCTGCCCGGGGAGGGTTCCAGGGAAGCGGAGGATCTTAAAGTAGCTGATTGGCTGACAGCTCTCCAAGGTGGAAAGTCCTTCCAGTTGCGGGCAGAAATCCCGCCTGCTGCCAAGCAATGCTCATTTGAGCATGAAATGGTAGCAGACCTGTTTCCCTGCCAACACTCCAGATGACAGGCATTGAGTATTCGCCATCCTGAAAACTAAGGCCCAGGTCTGTCAGTTCTGTAGAGGTATATAAGGGGCTACTTTTATTAGGCTCCAGCAGCGGCACAAATTAGAAAATTGAAATCTAACTTCAATGCATCTTAATTTGAGAGGGTATGATTTTGGAGAAAGGTGGTTCCGAGAAACAGACCAAACTAATATTTGCACGGATCTGTTTTTAAAATTATGCCCATTATGATATCACTCAAATCTCATTTGCAAAAGATTTAAATGGTTTCCCGACACCTGTTTCAATGATGTGGATCTCCCAGCATTGGACTGGGGTAAACACAGTAAGAAGTCTCACAACACCAGTTAAAGTCCAACAGGTTTATTTAGTATCACAAGCTTTTGGAGTGCTTCATCAGGTGACCTGTTGGACTTTAACCTGGTGTTATGAGACTTCTTTCTGTGCCATCTGTTTCAAAGCAGAGGTTTCCTCAGGAAATACAAAGAAAGAAGAGCTAATGTAACAGGTGTTATAATTCAAGTCAGAAACTCCAAACATCGTTGAATCATAAGTTTGGCACCTTAAATTTGATTAGGATAAACATGATATGTTTCACTTCAGGTATGATTCAAATGACCACTAGGGAGCTTTCATCAAACAAAGTTTAATTAACAATATAGTTAACATGTATAGTAAGAAAATTGGCAATAACTTTTATCAATTACAAACAAAACAATCACAACAATGCATAACCCTCAACAAATATATATCTAAGATGTTCCAGTCAAAACCAATCCTATAAACAACCCTTTAAATAGGTTCGACACAGCAAAGACTCATGCCCACATGATACTGGAATTGGTCCTTTGGATGAATTAGAGTCAGAACAGCTTCCCAGAACCCCAGGAAGAGACTGGTCAAGCCACCAAGAGCAGATTCTCCCCATCAGAAAGGCAAGACCTTGTTTTCAGGTAACCAGCAGAATTTCTAAATAAAACAGGGAGAGAGAGAAATACATCTTTTCAGCTTGCTGTCCCTTCTAAAAACTAACCTCCAACTCAGAATTGAAAATGAAAGAGTTCCTGTCACCAGAACTGCCAACCAGTTTTCCTCCTAACAATGCAGGGTCATAAAACCAATCTCAGAAAGTACCTAAGGACATCTGGTAAACAGCTCGGCAGCAGTGAGAAACGCTGAAGCTCAGAGCTCATGATTTTTTTTTAAAAACCTGTCTTAGAAGGTACACTAACGCCACACAGATCATTGTTTTTTTCCGCCATTTAACATTCCAGAAATGAGTGCCTATTACCTGTAGTCTGAGGAATATAGGGACACATGCAGTCTGTTTATATATATATATTATTGCATTGTTCAGTTAGCTCTAGTATGCGTTTTATAAAGATGTGTGTTTAACAGAGGAAAATATATTATTTTGAAGCTAATAAAAATCTATTTGCATTTTTGTCAAAAATAGTGGTTGGCAAACTGCAAAGCATCATTTCCTGGAACTATGGGAGATACAGTGATTACAAACCAGCCGGGGGACTTGGAGGAAAAGGTAAAGCAAATCCTTTGCATATTAATAAAATTATGTTTGAACATGCTGCTATCTATAACCTATTACAATCTCCATATAGCAACTTAAAAACTTGGGAACCTGTAAACTTTTCTTTACAACTTTAACAGGTTTGAATTGGTCACCTTATTACATACACTGACTAAAAGGATTGTCAATCCTGGTGTATAGAATACCCATCCTTTTTGCATTTGAGTGATAGATTGTGAGCTAATTACTTGATGCCATTGAAACTTCTTGTATAATCGGGTAGATTTTACAATGTCCTGGCCATCACTTTAGCCTTGCACAAAGCTAGCAAACATCAAAAAAATCACAAGTGCACTCCCTGCAATTTACTGTTAATTGAAACCAGTTCTCCAGTATGGACTGACCTCCAGTAAAATGTTTGAGATCACGTTAAGCATTTATATCATAGTATCACTTAGTAACTTCCGGACTGTAGTTACTTTGTTGTGTAAAATATATATGTAGAATAATCCTTCAAAAAATCTAGAATTGATTAAATATTGTACGTACACCTCAAACTAGACAAAGTCTAATGCAAACTAAAGATATGCACTTGGATATATTTGAAATCATTCTGAATAGAAAATAACACCTTAGATTGACAGTTGTTTTCATCTTATTTCTTTCAAATATAAATACTCCTATGGTTATGCCTTGTATGGAACTGTGCACTTTAATGCATGTTTTACAATGATCTTCTATACTCTTTTCTTGGCTTTTTGCTCCTGTGACATGCTTGCTGTGTAGCAAATGGAATCCCTTGCAGTAAGTTACAATTCTTGAATATTTTCTAACTATTAAATTGTTAAATTTTGCTTACTAATGTGTATGCATCTCAAGTAGTAACGGCATTCTTTGTACTTAGGGTAGATCTAAATTGTGTCATAACTATTCCAGTTTCCAGTACTATCGCAGCTTGATTTCTTCTCAATACTTAATTATACAATCTCCCTTTTAGTCAGAATGGCAATAAATATATTGGGGAACCCTTTTGGCTATGAAGTAGAAAATGTTAGAATTCTTTCCCTATCTATTTAAATGTTAATACATTATTTCTGAGAGCAGAGTCGACCAACACCTGCTCTTCTCAAGGCAGCTCAGAGATGGCCTTATTTAGCTTTTCATAAGGAGATTAAAGGGGCATAACACCTGTATCAGATGGTTGTGCAAATGCCTGAAAAATGACTGGATGCAATTTTCAGGCTTCCTTGAGGCGCAGGATGTTGGTCCCAACAGTTGAATCTCATTGCATCTGTTTTATCCATGTTCCTGTGGTTTATAGAGTTTTCAGTGTGTTATTAAACATATTCTCGCAAATGTTCAGTTGTTTGCCACTATTGAGCATGAAGATTCAGAGGAATTTCCAATATCCATACATGCGTAGTACTTATCTGGGAATTTCAAACTTCCAATTGGCAGAAATGTGCTGCCTGGAACGCTCTGTGGATGCCTAGAACAAAGAACAAAAAACAATACAGCACAGGAACAGGCCCTTCGGCCCTCCAAGCCCGTGCCGCTCCCTGGTCCAAACTAGACCATTCTTTTGTATCCCTCCATTCCCACTCCGTTCATATGGCTATCTAGATAAGTCTTAAACGTTCCCAGTTTGTCCGCCTCCACCACCTTGCCTGGCAGTGCATTCCAGACCCCCACCACCCTCTGTGTAAAAGATGTCCTTCTGATATCTGTGTTAAACCTCCCCCCCTTCACCTTGAACCTATGACCCCTCGTGAACGTCACCACCGACCTGGGGAAAAGCTTCCCACCGTTCACGCTGTCTATGCCTTTCATAATTTTATACACCTCTATTAAGTCTCCCCTCATCCTCCGTCTTTCCAGGGAGAACAACCCCAGCTTACCCAATCTCGCCTCATAACTAAGCCCCTCCATACCAGGCAACATCCTGGTAAACCTCCTCTGTACTCTCTCCAAAGCCTCCACATCCTTCTGGTAGTGTGGCGACCAGAACTGGACGCAGTATTCCAAATGCAGCCAAACCAACGTTCTATACATCTGCAACATCAAACCCCAACTTTTATACTCTATGCCCCGTCCTATAAAGGCAAGCATGCCATATGCCTTCTTCACCGCCTTCTCCACCTGTGACGTCACCTTCAAGGATCTGTGGACTTGCACACCCAGGTCCCTCTGCGTATCTACACCCTTTATGGTTCTGCCATTTATCGTATAGCTCCTCCCTACATTATTTCTACCAAAATGCATCACTTCGCATTTATCAGGATTGAACTCCATCTGCCATTTCTTTGCCCAAATTTCCAGCCTATCTATATCCTTCTGTAGCTTCTGACAATGCTCCTCACTATCTGCAAGTCCTGCCAATTTTGTGTCGTCCGCAAACTTACTGATCACCCCAGTTACACCTTCTTCCAGATCGTTTATATAAATCACAAACAGCAGAGATCCCAATACAGAGCCCTGCGGAACACCACTAGCCACAGGCCTCCAGCTGGAAAAAGACCCTTCCACTACCACCCTCTGTCTTCTGTGACCAAGCCAGTTCTCCACCCATCTAGCCACCTCCCCCTTTATCCCATGAGATCCACCCTATTTCACCAGCAGGTTGAAAACAAGTTGGTAAATCTGGTCTAGAATACCAGGCTTCCAACACCCAATGGAAAGATGCCTTACCAGCCCCATCAGGTCCCTTACAAATTTGCCCAATTTTCAGTGGTTTGGACACCAGGCCTGAGTACCAAGAAGGCCCCATTTTCGCCAGTTGGTAGACTGCACACATAGCTTACTGATCCATCCATTTCTAATATGAGCAAGAAGAAACTCTTGGCCAGGAAACATCTCTTATGGCGCTGACTTGAGGGTCCCAGAGGACTGGAAAGTAGCTCGTGTAACACTGCGGTTTAAGAAGGGAGGGAGGCAACAGACGGGAAATGATAGGCAGGTTAGCCTGTCTTCGGTCATTGGCAAGATTATAGAGTTCATTATTAAAGATGAGATCACGGAGTACTTGGAAGTGCATGATAAAATAGGACTGAGTCAGCATGACTTCGATAAGGGGAGGTCATGTCTTACAAATCTGTTAGAGTTCTTTGAGGAGGTAACAAAGAAGTTAGATAAAGGAGAACCAGTGGACGTGGCTTATTTAGATTTCAAAAGGCCTTTGACAAGGTGCCGCATAGGAGACTGTTAAATATGTTAAGAGCCCATGGTGTTAAGGGTAGGATCCTGGCATGGATAGAGGATAGGTTGACTGGCAGAAGGCAGAGAGTGAGGATAAAGGGGTCTTTTTTCAGGATGGCAGCCAGTGACTAGTGGTGTACCTCAGGGGTCAGTGTTGGGACCACAACTTTTCACAATATACATTAACGATTTGGAAGAAGGAACTGAAGGCACTGTTGCTAAGTTTGCAAATGATACAAAGATATGTAGAGGGACAGGTAGTATTGAGGAAGCGGGGGGGCTGCAGAAGGACCTGGACAGGTTAGGAGAGTGCGCAAAGAAGTGGCTGATGGAATACAATGTGGAAAAGTGTGAGGTTATGCACTTTGGGAGGAGGAATGGAGGCATAGACTATTTTCTAAATGGGGAAATGCTTACGAAATCAGAAACACAAAGAGACTTGGGAGTTTGTTCAAGAATCTCTTCAGATTAATGTGCAGGTTCAGTTGGCAGTTAGGAAGGCAAATGCAATGTTAGCATTCATGTCAAGAGGGTTAGAATACAAGAGCAGGGATGTACTTCTGAGGCTGTATAAGGCTCTGATCAGCCCCCATTTGGAGTATTGTGAGCAGTTTTGGGCCCTGTATCTAAGGAAGGATGTGCTGGCCTTGGAAAGGGTCCAGAGGAGGTTCACAAGAATGATGCCTGGAATGAAGAGCTTGTCATATGAAGAATGGTTGAAGGTTCTGGTCTGTACTCGTTGGAGTTTAGAAAGATGAGGGGCGATCTTATTGAAACTTACAGGATACTGTGAGGCCAGGATAGAGTGGAAATGGAGAGCATATTTCTACTAGTAGGAAAAACTAGAACCTCAGGCTAAAGGGATGATCCTTTAAAACAGAGAGGAAGAGGAATTTCTTCAGCCAGAGAGTGGTGAATCTGTGGAACTCTGCCGCAGAAGGTTGTGGAGGCCAGGTCATTGAGTGTCTTTAAGACAGAGATAGATAGGTTCTTGATTAATAAGGGGATTCAGGGGTTATTGGGAAAAGGCAAGAGAATAGGGATGATAAAAATATCAGCCATGATTGAATGGTGAAGCTGATCCCTTGGGCCGAGTTGCCTAGTTCTGCTCCTGTGTCTCGTGGTCTTATGAACTTTATTTCGGGATGGGTGGAGGCACTGCCTCCAATACTCCACAGAAACTGCCTGAGAAATTCAAAATACAACATGTCTGATCTTGGTTGGTTTAAGTCCCTTCTGTTGAAAGGCCACACAAGTTTAAAAGTTTATTTATTTATTGGTGTCACTAACATTCACACTGCAATGGAGTTACTGTGAAAATCCCCTAATCTCTGTATACAGTATTCCTAGTCTCGATAAATTTACTTGAATTTCTTCTCCCCAAAATTCACCAATTTAGTTTCTCATTTCGATGGAGACCAGCTCCCCTGGTGTTCAGAATATGGGAGTTTGTGGACGACAAGACTAACCTGAACAAAGACTTCTGCAGGAGGTGTCTCCAACTTGATCTCCCCAATTCCAGCTCAGTGACTCTAAGCTGGAGAGATTCTGACACATGTGGGAGGGAGAGGAATTTGGGACAGTTTTATCCTGAATACAGTCACACCCCAGAGGAGAGAACAGGTTTAGGAAATGGAGAGTATATAACTGATAGGGAGCTGGGTAACAGGAATTTAGGGGAGATTGAGAAGGTGGGCTCCGCAGACGCTGGTTCTGCCCAGTATACTCGCTTCCTGTGAGGACAAGAAGGAACCAGACATCGTCAGGATTACTGAGATATGGCTAAAGAAAAAACAAGACTGGGAATTAAACATTGCAGAGTTAAACATAAGACATGGACGGGGGGAGGGAAGGTGGAGTAGCAGTACTTGCTCCGCATCATGTAATGGCAGTAGATGAAAGGGATGCAATTATATGCAAGACAAAAATAGAAACTATGTAGATAAAAGATGAAGGATCAATCTCATCACTTGAAGTCATCTACAAATCACCCAGAAGTGGAAGGGAGGTGGAGGAAGAAATATGCCAATAAATTAGGGAATTCATAGAATCCCTGCAATGGGGAAGGAGGCAATTTGGCCCATTGAGTCTGCACTGACCACAATCCCACCCAGGCCCTATTCCCATAACCCCACATATTTACCCTGCTAATCCCACTGACACGAGGGTCAATTTAGCATGGCCAATCAACCTAACCAGCACATCTTTGGACTGTGGGAGGAAACCAGAGCACCCGAGGAAACCCACGTAGACACGGGGAGAACATGCAAACTCCACACAGACCATGACCCGAGGCCCGAATTGAACCCAGGTCCCTGGCGCTGTGAGGCAGCAGTGCTAACCACTGCGTCACCATGCCGCCTGAATTGAGTAAAAACAAAATACCATAATAATTGTGGGGCATTCAACTGCCCTGATATTAATGGACAGAACAGGTAAGCAAAAGAAATAAGGGAGTCCTCGCTAACCCAATATGTAAAAGGCCCAACAAGGAAAGATTCGCTATTGTATCTATCTATCTGTAATGGGAAATACAGCAAGACCTGGACAACATCAAGGAGCATGACCAAAACTGGAGTCAATGGAAATTGGGGAAAACTCCCCCAAGTCTTACCTAGCACAAAAGAAGATGACTGTGATTGTTGGCAGTCAATCATCTCAGTCCCAGGGGAGCACTGCAGGATTTTTCAGCAAACTGTCTTATGCCCAATCAGCTGAAGCTGCTTCATCAATAAACTTCCCTCCAGCATAAGATCAGAAGTGAGGATGTTCGCCAATGATTGTGCCTCTCGTGGCGACTCATACTGAAGCAGTCTGTGCCCATATATAACAAGATCTATATCATAGAAATCATAGAAACCCTACAGTGCAGAAGGAGGCCATTCGGCCCATCGAGCCTGCACCGACAACAAACCCACCCAGGCCCTATCCCCAGAACCCCGCATATTTATCCTGTTAATCCCCCTGACACTAAGGGCAAATTATCATGGCCAATCCACCTAACCTGCACATCTTTGGACTGTGGGAGGAAACTGGAGCAGCCAGAGGAAACCCACACAGACATGGGGAGAATGTGCAAACTTCACACAGACAGTGACCGAAGGCCGGAATTGAACCCGGGTCCCTGGTGCTGTGAGGCAGCAGTGTTAACCACTGTGCTGCCCCAAATATATAACAAGACCTGGACAACATCTAGGCTTGGTCTCAAAAGTGGCAAGTAACATTTGCACCACACAAGTGCCAGGCAATGACCATCTCCAATAAGAGAGAATCTAACCATCATCCCTTGACATTCAATGGTATGACCATCGCTGAATCCCCCATTACCAACACCCTGGGGGTTACATAGAACAGTACAGCACAGAACAAGCCCTTCGGCCCACGATGTTGTGCCGAGCTTTATCTGAAACCAAGATCAAGCTATCCCACTCCCTATCATCCTAGTGTGCTCCATGTGCCTATCCAATAACTGCTTAAATGTTCCTAAAGTGTCTGACTCCACTATCACTGCAGGCAGTACATTCCACACCCCAACCACTCTCTGCGTAAAGAACCTACCTCTGATATCCTTCCTATATCTCCCACCACGAACCCTATAGTTATGCCCCCTTGTAATAGCTCCATCCACCCGAGGAAATAGTCTTTGAACGTTCATCTATCTATCCCCTTCATCATTTTATAAACCTCTATTCAGTCTCCCCTCAGCCTCCTCCGCTCCAGAGAGAACAGCCCTAGCTCCCTCAACCTTTCCTCATAAGACCTACCCTCCAAACCAGGCAGCATCCTGGTAAATCTCCTCTGCACTCTTTCCAGCGCTTCCACATCCTTCTTATAGTGAGGTGACCAGAACTGCACACAATATTCCAAATGTGGTCTCACCAAGGTCCTGTACAGTTGCAGCATAACCCCACGGCTCTTAAACTCCAACCCCCTGTTAATAAAAGCTAACACACTATAGGCCTTCTTCACAGCTCTATCCACTTGAGTGGCAACCTTTAGAGATCTGTGGATATGGACCCCAAGATCTCTCTGTTCCTCCACAGTCTTCAGAACCCTACCTTTGACCCTGTAATCCACATTTAAATTAGTCCTACCAAAATGAATCACCTCACATTTATCAGGGTTAAACTCCATTTGCCATTTTTCAGCCCAGCTTTGCATCCTATCTATGTCTCTTTGCAGCCTACAACAGCCCTCCACCTCATCCACTACTCCACCAATCTTGGTGTCATCAGCAAATTTACTGATCCACCCTTCAGCCCCCTCCTCTAAGTCATTAATAAAAATCACAAAGAGCAGAGGACCAAGCACTGATCCCTGTGGCACTCCGCTAGCAACCTGCCTCCAATCCGAAAATTTTCCATCGACCACCACCCTCTGTCTTCGATCAGACAGCCAGTTACCTATCCAATCGGCCAACTTTCTCTCTATCCCACACCTCCTTACTTTCATCATAAGCCGACCATGGGGGACCTTATCAAACGCCTTACTAAAATCCATGTATATGACATCAACTGCCCTACCTTCATCAACATTGATTATCATTGACCAGAAAGTGAACCAGACCAGAAACTGAACTAGAGCAGGTCAGTGGCTGGGAATTCTGCAGCGAGTAACGCATCTCCGTCTCCCCAAGGCTTGTCCACCATCTACAAGGCACAAGTCAGGGGTGTGATGAAATACTCTCCCTTTGTCTGGATGAGTGCAGTTCCATCAACATTCAAGAAGCTTGTCAACATCCTGGACAAAGCAGCCCTTTGGCACCCCATCCACCACTCCAACATCCACTCCCTCTAACACTGAAGCACAGTGGCAGCACTATGTACCATCTACAAAATGAACTGCAACAACTCACCAATGCTCCTTCAACAGCAACTTCCAAACCCACGGCCTCTACCACCCAGAAGTACAGGGGCAGCAGATGCACAGCCACACATCATCCTTACCAGGACCTATGCCAATGTTACTTCACTATTGTTAGGTCAAAATCCTGGAACACCCAAACAGTACTGTGTGTGTACCTATACCGCAGAGGCTGCAGCAGTTCAAGAAGGTGGCTCACCACCACCTTCTCAAGGGCAATTCAGGATGGCAATAAAAATGTTGGCCGAGTCAGCAACTCCAACGTCCCATAGAATAATTTTTAAAAGTAGAAGAGTGTATGATAAGAGAGAATATGGAGAGATTAGGTGAGAAGTAAAAAAAAACTAAGGAGGCAAAGAGGAACAATGAAATTATATAATCATGGATCATAAAACAAAATAGTAAAATATTTTACAGGCACATCAATAAAAAAAGGGATGTACATTGAAGGATGAGATTCATCAGCTTAACATCAGTGGAGGAAAATTAATGGAATCCCTACAAAAGGAGAGAACTGACGAACATCTAGAGATGGGAAACATAGTAATGAATAGTCAAGGACTTCAGAAGGAAAAATCTTGCATGACCAAACTTATTCAGAATGGCAGAAGGTAGGAAGCAGTGTTCCACAGGGATTAGTGCTGAGAATACTGCTGTTCACAATTTACATCAATGATTTGGACCTTCAAATCAAAAACAGTTTCTAAATTTACAGATGACACCAAGTTTGCAAAGGAGTACAGGGGTAGTCAAAACTAAGGAAGACATTAATAAACTTGCAGAATTGGTAAATAATATTCAACACAGATAAATGTGAGTTAATACATTTTGGTAAGGAAGAATACAAAGTTCAGTTATTATTTGGGAGGTGCAATTCTAAGTGAGGTGGAGAAACAAAGGGATTTCAAAATACAAATACACCACTCACTAAATGTTACAGCACAGGCCAGCAAGTCAATAAAAAAGCAAACCAAACACGAGGGGCATGATCTTTCTACTCTTCACGCCGATGGGATCTTCTGGTCCTGCCAAACAGCACACCCCCAATGCTTTTTTCCCGGTTGGGATCAATGGGAAATCCCATTGACAGCAGCGGGACCAGAAGATCCTGTTGCTGGCCAACAGACACTGCCTCCGCCACGGAGCAAAACGGGCCGGAGAATCCCGGCATAGGCTTTATTTCTAGAGCGTCAGGAGGGCAATTAGGCTAAACCTGTATTGAACCTTAGTTAATCTACACTTGTAGTACTGTGTACAGTTCTGGTCGCCAGTTCTGATTTTATACAAAGACTGTGCAGAGAGGATGATAGCAGAAATGCATGGGTATACAAATCAAGAAGTTATTGCTATTCACTTGAAAAATGAATGCTGAGGGGTAACCTAACAGAAGTCTTTAGAATTATGGAAGGTTTTTGTGATATGGATACAGAGAGAATGTTTCACTTTGTGGGGAAGAATTAGAGGCCTGTTCACCAAGAAATCGAGTTTGTGAATTCATAAGAAACTTCTTTACCCAACCATAGTGAGGGTATGGAACTCGCTATCACATGGATCGGTTGAAGTGAATAATATAAATGTGTTTAAAGGGAAGCTTAGCAAGTAGGTGAGGGAGAAGAGTTACAAGGATAGATTTGGATGAGGAAAGATGGGAGGTGCATTCAAACCAACCTGCACTGGTTCAGCTGAATGACCTGTTTCTGTGCCATTTATCCCATGTAATCCTATGTAATTGAAATATGGATTGTCTAGCCTCGGGTTTTATATAATACAAGCATACAGATTAGGGGCAGGAGTAGGCCAGTGGGCCTCTTGAGGCTGCTCCACCATTTGTTAAGACATGGCTGACCTGACTGTGGCCTGAGATCCACATTGCTGTTGAGCTCCGATAACCTTTGACTCCCTTGTTAGTCAAGAATCTATCTAACTCAGCCTTAAAAATATTCAATGACCCCGCCTTCTCTGCTCTCTAGGGAAGAGAATTCCATAAACTAACAACCCTCTGAGAGAGAAAAGTTCTCATATCTTGTCTTAAATAATAGACACCTTATTTTTAAACTGTATCCCCTAGTTCTAGTCTCTCCCATGAGCAAACATCCCCTCAGCATCCACCCTGTAAAGTCTCCTCAGGATCTTGTGTGTTTCAATAAGATCACTTCTCATTGTTCTAAACTCCAATGGGTACAGGTCCAGCCTGTCCTCATAACATAACCCAATCATCCCAGGAATCAATCAAGTGAACCTTCCCTCAACTGCTTCTCATGCAGTTATATCCTTTGATATGCAAGTAGACCATATGTAGAAACATACATAGAAAACAGGAGCAGGAGTAAGCCATTCAGCCCTTTGAGCTTGCTCCACCATTCACGATGATCATGGCTGATCACCCAACTCAATAGCCTGATCCCACACCGCCCCCCGCCGCATATCCTTTGATCCTCTTCACCCCAAGAGCTATATTTAACTCTTTCTTCAAAAGCATACAATGTTTTTGCCGTAACTGCTTTCTGTGGTAGTGAATCACACCAGCTTACCATTCTCTAGGTGAAGAAATTTCTCCTCATCTCAGTCCTAAAAGGTTTACCCTGTAACCTTAGACCAAAAGCTCTGGTTTTGGACATCCCCCCCAATCAGGAAAGGGCCCTCAGACTTTTGTATCTTTTTCCCGAAGGGAAGAAGGTGGAAGAGAGTATGTCAGGGGTGCGTGGGGTCCTTGATTATGCTGGCTGCTTTGCCGAGGCAGCAGCAAGTGTAGATAGTATCAATGGATGGGAGACTAGTTTGAGTGATGGACTGGGCTTCGTTCACGACCCATTTTAGTTTCTTGTGGTCTTGGGCATAGCAGGAGCCATACCAAACTGATACAACCAGAAAGAATGTTTTTTATGGTGCATCTGTAAAAGTTGGTGAGAGTCGTAGTGGACATGCCAAATTTCCTTAGTCTTCTGAGAAAGTAGACAATAGTGGGCTTTCTTGACTACAGCATCGGCACGGAGGGACGAGGACAGGTTATTGGTGATCTGGACACCTAAAAACTTGAAGCTCTCAACCATTTCTACTTCGTCCCCATTGATGAGGGACATGTCCTCCACTACGCTTCTGGAAGTCGATGACCATCTCCTTCATTTTGTTGACATTGAGGGAGAGATTATGGTCATCGCACCAGTTCACCAGATTCTTTATCTCTTTCCTGTACTCCGTCTCGTCATTATTTGAGATCCGAACCACTATGGTGGTGTCATCAGCAAACTTGAAAATTGAATTGGAGGGGAATTTGGCCACACAATCATAGGTGTATAAAAAGTATAAAAGGGGCTGAGGGCGTTCAGGCTGGTCGCAGAGTTTTTAAATACTGACCCTTGACTCTTAAGCAGTCCCATAGGAGATCATCCGATTCCGCAGACCAACATTGTACGACTTTTAATGGATTCTCCCATTTCAATTTTTGCTTGTAAGCTGGGAGCAGGAGCACAGTCTTGTCGTCTGATATGCCAAAGTGTGGGTGGATGCTAAAGCGGCAGGCATGTTTGATATTTGTGTAGCAATGGTCTAGGATGTTTGGGCCTCTGGGTGGAACAGGAGACATGTTGGTGGTGTCTTGGTAGGACGCTCTTGAGCTTGGCCTGATTGAAGTCCCCAACCACGATGAATAAGGCCTCAGGATGTTTCATCTCAAGGCTACTTGTGGTGGTGTATATTGTATCCAGTGCAGTCTTCACGTCTGCGTGGGATAGGATGTAAACTGCTGTCAGGATAAGAGGTGAACTCCCACAGAAGGTGGTAGGGGCAGCATTTTAGCATCAGATATTCTAGGTCTGGGGAGCAGAAACCCACCAGTATTACTATGTCTAGGTACCATGAGGTGTTGATTAGAAGGCAGACCCCACCTCCCTTAGCCTTGCCTGAGGCTGCCGTATGGTTCATTCGATGAATTGAGAACCCCTCTGGTTGGAGGGCACAGTCCAGTGAAGCAGCAGTGAGCTATGTCTCCATGAAACAGTACATAGCAGTAATGGACAACTTATGTATAAATTTCTAATTGTGTCTCGCAATGGTAATCAACTTTAGGTTGTGCATAATCTCTATTTTGTTACTTTGATTGGTGGCTAAGTATTTATTGATGAAAAAATGACCGATATTATTAATGCTTGTATTAAATTATTTTATTTACATTTTGTAGCAACTTGAGTTGTGTCAAAGACTCTACAAGCTCCACTTTCAACTGCTGCTGCTCTTCCAGTCCTACTACAAACTAATCGGACAGATTCATGTTGTCAGTTCAGTGCCAGAGGTAAAGTTTTCCTTTGTGACTGACACTAATCAATGTATTCACAAAAACATGTTTAAAATCAACTATTGTTCCATAGAATATCATATTTGAGCACGACATTCTAATACTAGCATGAAACTTTGTTGTAAACAATCTTAAACTTACAATAAATTATTTTCAGTGATGCAGACTTTATATCATAATGCAAGAGTTTGTTGGAAGGGAAATGGTTAAAATGAAAAACTGCTCTGATTATATTGTGTTACTAAAATTTGTTTACTAGTTACTGAATATGTCAAAAGAACTGAATGACCTGAGGGATAACCTTAAGGAAGCTTCAGCTTTAATAGCAGTTGAACCTTTCAAAGATGAATTCAGTTCACATGGCCTTACATTAACCTCCTCCGAAACTGCTGTTCAGACTATGCTGGAGTGCCTGAAGAACAGGGATCTCATAACTGCCCTGAGGCAAATCAGGGATTGCAGGTTAGACTTTGGATATATTGTTCATATTTTGTAAATTTTTTTAATATTGTATAATAGCCCTATTTCTCAATTGCTTTCTCAATTAATATTAAGGGAATTTTAATGAAAAATACATCATTCTTTTGTTACTATTACTTTGACAGTTTTATGTTCTAAATATTGGTGGACTGTAGGCTATCAATGATACTCTGAAATTTTTAACTTACAACTACCAAACTATAATAAATACTATTGCTTTTCCAAATTTATGCCAATTCATTACTAATCCTACTTGATCCTACTAAATACCCTAACACTAGCACAGTGGTATATGCTAATTGTAAGGGTGAGCATTAACAATCAAATCAGTGAATGGTACACGGTTTAAATGGGATTCAAAATTGTCTCCATTAACATGCAGTGTTGAGGCCACTATGTGATAAGTTTTGACCTTGGGATATCTCACTAATATATAACTCAAAATACTGCACCTACAGACAATGGTCATGCTGATAGTCCCATAGGCCATTGATCTAGTCAGGAGAATTATTTCTATCGGATATTCTACTTTTGGGAGACGACTTCACTATCATCAAAGTTGAGGTGGTAGTGTACAAAAACACTTTGCTAGAGTTAATCAACATGTACATCCCGGCTTTAAAGAACATGCAGCTGACTGTATGCCACATCTCCCACTACTGCCAGCAACGTCCTTGCCTGTCCCTCAAGGCGGTGACCTCAACTGCATCATTAATGAGGCTGGACAATCTGGAAGGGCCAACAACAAACTGAATGCAAGTAAAAATTCCCGATGAAAGTGGAAAAGGATACCAAGCTGCACAATGTTTTCAGAAACCCTGCAGATAGGGTGGCACGTAGGTACACCTGGGCAAAGGCAGACAGGTCCAGCCCTTCCAAGATAGACCTCCGGTTCAAGTCCCAAACACTCGTATCAGATCCACCAATTTCAAGTCAGTCTTCCCTGACCACTGCTTCCTACTAGACGGCTGTTGCCTGTAGGGAGACCATAGAAGCTGAACATGAAACTGTTGACCCTAGAAAACATAGAGGAACTCACTAAGTTCCTGATGTACAGATGGAAAGTGATCTTCATCCTCAAAGTTTTATGTTCAGAGGTGAGAGAGACAGAGGAAAATGTCTCAACTTCAGAAAAGCATGCAGAATGTGCTTTTGTTACAGTTAATGAGGCCCAATGTCAGGGAGGATCTTCAAGAGATGAAGAGACAGCAGCATTGGTCTTTTCCTCAAAATCCTCCCAGATCATTATCTGCTCCAGAGTCCAATCCATGTAGCAGGATGAGAAATGCTCACATTTCTTCTTCAAAAAGATACACAGAAAGAGCTCTATCATTACAGCTTGAAAGATGAAGATGACTCAGTTGCATTCCGATATACTCAGGATCAGCAAATCTTTTTATGCTGATGTATGGCATGAAAGCAATAGACCGCAAGGCCTCTCAGTTCTCTGTCATAAAGGTCTTAAACAGCAGTAAGCAGGAAAGTCTGGACAAACAACTAATTCTGGATGGGCTGATAAAAGCCATCAGATGCTTTGAGATGAGTAAAATCCAAGAAGCAACAGTTTATCATAGAATCATAGAAACCCTACAGTACAGAAAGAGGCCATTCGGCCCATCGAGTCTGCACCGACCACAATCCCACCCAGGCCCTACCCCCATATCCCTACATATTTTATCCACTAATCCCTCTAATCTACGCATCCCAGGACACTAAGGGGCAATTTTAGCACGGCCAATCAACCTAACCCGCACATCTTTGGACTGTGGGAGGAAACCGGAGCACCCGGAGGAAACCCACGCAGACACGAGGAGAATGTGCAAACTCCACACAGACAGTGACCCAAGCCGGGAATCGAACCCAGGTCCCTGGAGCTGTGAAGCAGCAGTGCTAACCACTGTGCTACCGTGCCGCCCGACTGTGCTACCGTGCCGCCCGGTGGAGTCTTATTCAGCTGTGGGACTGTATCAGTCCAGAGGTTGGAAGTGTGCAAGAGTAAGCTTCTGGCCAACAGCATGTCAGTGTCCATGAGAAAGACATGATCACCCATATCTACAAACAGAAGGGAAAGAGGAAGGAAATCAGAAATTGACAGTCATTTCACAGTTTAATGTCGACTGTCCAAGGTCATTTCCAATCAGGTCAATTCTGCTTCAGAATTGTTGATCCACATGGGCCAGCTTTGTGCTATATCCAAAGACGTCAACTAGCCTCATTCTACTCAGGGATGCAATTACCAAAGCACAGGACAGGAAGGACAGCTGTCCAATCAGCTTGAAGCAGGAGTTGAATTTTGCAGATTATTACATACCTACATGATGGATGTGCTCTCCAAAATAGAATTTGGGGAGGGAACCCACAATTGGATCCAGCTGATCAACAGAAACACGAGTAGCGTAGTTTTCATCAATGAGAAGGTATCAATAAAACTTTCCAATAAAATCCAGATTCAGTCAAGGCTGTCCTCCTTCCTCTATCTTGCTAACTTCTAGACCAAAAAGAGTGATGAGGATGTGGAATTTGCGATCACAGGAAGCAAATAGCGTAGATTAATTTAAGGGGAGCTAGACAAGTATTTGAGGGAGAAGGAACTAGAGAGTTAACTTGATAGATTTAGATTAGAAAATATGGGAGAATTGTCGAGTGAAACACAAGAGTTGAGCCAAGCGGCCTGTTTCTGTGCTGTATACCCTAAATATCAATGGTTCCCAAAGGGTGGGGCGAGCCACACTGGTGCGGCGAGAGGATGGCAAGTGTGGCGGGAAGATTCAAGGACAATCAAAGAAACATTTAAACATGAATTAGATATTTTTCCAAAGTGATTGTTTTATACTTTCTCGATGTCCCATGATCATATTATAAAGTAGTTGTGTTCTATGTTATGAATCAAGCACTGCTAGGAGTTGTTTTTGAATGCATTTCTTATCAATAATAAATTCGGTGTGGCGCGAGCAAATTTTAATTCTGAAAGTACAGCCCAGTGAAAAAAGTTTGGAAACCACTGCCCTATATAATCCTATACATGCTGTATCGAATGTTTGCAGAGTCCATGAGGAAGAATATGAAGTGAGGTGACAATCCCAGCAGCAGATACAACCAGCTCAAAGCCTTCCTGTACATGGATGACGTTGCCTTCTTTTGCTCAGATCTGCAATCAGTTCACAGATTGAGCATTTGTGACCAGTTCAAACTGACCTTGGGAGCCAAAATAAATCATAACAGGAGTAATGCAATGTTCTTTGGGAACTAGGTTGACTGATCTTTTGTCCACTTCCTCAAGTCAGACCACCAGTAGATGCCAGAAATATTGCTTAGAAGGAGTGGGCTGCACAACTTCAAAAACTGGGAGGAGTATACAGCCAAGGTGAAACAGAAATGGGGCATGCGGGAAAGATACTCCCTCTTCAAAATGGATCAAAACCTGATCAAGTCAAAGTACTCTTGGTGTTGCTGGATGCAGGTTTGGCCTGTATCCTGCTCCTGCCCCACGGTGGTCACCTGAGCCAACCCCACTTACCTGGAGGACAGAAATGAATTGTGTTCACAGGGACATATCTCTAGATAGAAGGGAGAAATGTTTGCAATGCCATCCTTGTCCTGATGCATCATATTGTACGAATACCCTCAGTACGCAACACAAGGGCAGAATTTTGTAGGCTTCTGAACAGTGCTGTTAAGCTCAAATGGGAGCCGAAGCAAACAATCAGTCAGTACAAACTTTATATTAAAAGTGGCCTTTTCATCTGGCCACCATTGTGGGTGGGATTGTTAGTAGAGAGCAGGTGGGTAATTGGAACACTCACACAAGGCAGCTTGTAGCTGCAGCTCCACCAGGCAGATAAGAAGCACATCCACCCTCCCCTCCACCCCAGTCTGCCCTACCACCTGTTCCCTGTGGAAATGTTTGCTCGGAAAAGCACCTTTGACAAGTACCTAAGGCAGTGGTCCACACTGCAGGAGTATGTTACGCAAATGAGTAGGTTACGCATGTTGGATGGGTCCTTGAGCAATCTATCAAAGTCACTTGGCAGAATTGATTTATTCATATCCTTTAGGAAACAAAATCTGCCATCTTTACCTGGTATGGCCTTTATGGAGCTCTAGATCCACAGCAATGTGGTTGACTCTTAAATGCCCTCTGAAATGGCTGAGCAAGCCACTCAGTTGTATCAAACTGCTAAATTCTCTAAAAGAAATTAAACCGGACAGACCACCTGGCAACGACCTGGGCACCAAGAGCAGCAAATTCAATCCTGATGCCAAAATTCCTCCTTACTAACATTAGGTGCTAGTGCCAGAATTGGGAGGGCTGTCTCGCAGACTAGTCAAGCAACAGACTGACATATCATACACAGAATAATAGCTTACATTTCATGTCCCGCACACCACCATCACTATCCCTGAGTATGTCCTATACCACCGGTGGCACAGTGGTATACAGTCGGGATGGAGTTGCCCTGGGAGTCATCAATATTGGCTCCAGAGCCCATGAATCTCATGACATCAGATCAAACATAGGCAATAAAACCGGCTGATTGCTGGGTACTGCTCCCCCTTGCATCACCCCAAACTCCCTCCCCATAGTTGATTAATTGGTACTCCGCCATACTGAACACTACTTGGAGGAAATACTGAGCATGGCAAGCATGCGAAATATACTCTGGGTGGGGGACTTAAATGTTCATCTTCAAGAGTGACTCAGTAACACCACAACTGACCAAGCTGACCAAGTCCTATAGGACGTAGCTCCGAGACTCAGTTTGCAGCAGACGGTCAGGGAAACACATACTTGACCTCATCCTCACCAACCTGTCTGTTGCAGATGCATCAGTCCATGAAAATATCGGGGGGAGTGACCGCCACCCTCTTTGTGGAGACAAAGGATACCCTCAATCACATTTTGTAGCACTACCACCGTGCTAAAGAGATAGGTACCAAAAGATCTAGCAACTCAAGACTGTGCAACATGAGGAGCTGTGGGCCATCAGCAGAATTGTACTCAACCACAATCAGTAATGTCATGGCCTGTCATATCCACCATTACCACCAAGCCAGGGGATTAACCCTGGTTCAATGAAGAGTGCACAAGGATATACCAGGAGTAGCACCTACAAATAAGTTATCAACCCAATGAAGCTACAACACAGGACTATTTGCTTGCTCAACAGCATAGGCAGCAACAATAGACAGAGTAAAGTGATTCCACAACCAACGGATCAGATCCAAGCTCTGCAGTCCTGCCACTTCCAGTTGTCAATGGTGGAGGACAATTAAATAACTCACTGGCGAAGGAGGCACTACAAATATCCCCATCTTCAGTGATGGGGAAGCTTGGCACAAATTGGAATTGTGTACAAATTTTATGGATAAATTACACTTTTTCAAATAAAAGTATTAACTGTAAGTGTCCTCGTAGATGGTCCATTTTAACATCTGGCTGTATCCTGACTTGGAGTCTGTGAGGCAAATTGTACATAAGTAAAATGAGCTTAATAAAATAGCTTCATGGTATCCACTATTAAGTCATGCAGCACTTGGTACAAAGCTTCATTATGGACTAAAGGGAAATGAAAAAGAAACGCAAGATGATCAGAAATAGTTTCAAAATCTACTTCCATAAACGGCACACTTAAGAATAATGGGTCCCTATTTTATACTGTGGAGTAGATAACCATACATTACACCCAATGGAACCAAATTTTCTTGCAATTAATCACAAACTGACTGACACCTTTAGTGCCTGTACATGAACCAACTGGAAAATTGGATGTTAAATGGTGAAAGTAAGGTGGTATTGATCTGACCATTTTCATCACTTCATACCTATTCATTTTCTGTAATTAATCAACAAATCAATGCAAAAATGCTCTACGATTTAGTATTTGATACATTAACTCTCTTTAATATTGTTACAGGACCATTTGGCCCAATGATATATTTGGTAGTAATGTGGAGGATGAGGTCCAGACACTACTAAATATTTACTTCAGACACCAAACGTTGGGACAAACAGGCACATTTGCACTGCTCGGCTCCAATCATGATTTATCAGAAATCAGTTCAAAGCTGATGGAGCTGAATGGAGAGATTCAGGATATGATTCAGAAGGCTCAGAGTTATCGTGTCATCAGTACTTATCTTCCAGACACCAGCACTAGTCTCTGACAGGAGTGTTCTGTCTCCCTTTTGTTTACGACTGGAAATGCTGCAATGCTGGTCTGATGTCCTTCAGTATCTTTTCAATCTTAGAAAAACTTGGCCAGGCTGTTCTCACATTTGTGACACTTAACAGTTTCAGTAAATTTAAGTGGCAAGATATAAAAATGTGTAGCAATATCAAAAGATCAAAAGTAAAAATACCCAGTTGAATATAAAAATAGCTAATTTTCAAAGCACACATCTATTCTTATTTTGGGTAATTATAATAAGCTGACAAAATACAAGTTCACACATTAACTGAGGATACCAAAGGTCATCAAACATTCAAGTTATTCTTCCTGAAGAACTATTTTGACAAAGATGTAATTTTACTTTAAGATGTTGATAACTGATGCCATTGCCACAGAATGGTTGCAAATTGTATGCTAAAGTGTGTGGTTTGTGACTACTGGCTTAATAAATGACCTAATAGCAGGCAACATGAAGCTGTATGCAATGCACAAGGAAGCAGTTTTGTTAAGCTGAAAGCCTGTGTTTCAATCTTTTTAAATGCTAAAAAACGTTATTGTATGCCTAGAACAGAGCATCGTTACTATATCAGTACTTGTTCACACTGAGCTGCTATAAAAGCACATTTTTGTTAGAAAAAAATGGCACTTAGTTCTTGTCTAAGGTGTTTGACTGGGCCATACATTGGGATTTGTACTGTACTTGAAATATCGTGAACAGTTCAGATGAGAAATGTTTGGGTGTTGGCTGCTTTTTCTATTAGATGGAAGTTATTATGGACTTAGAGTGCTGCTTTTAATCGTTTTGTAGATGAGGCTAAGATTTTCACATCCAATTAGTTAATGTCTGCTGATCTGTCAAGCATGCCCATTTAAATGTAAAATATAAATTCTATTGAAATGTTATTTGAAAATCAGCCGATGCTTCAACTTTCTAAATTCAGCCACATAGCTCTGAATTTGTAATGTGTGGGGGGGTCTGCTTATGCTGAAATTCTTCCTCATTTTTGAGACACTCATTCAGGAGCTATCTAATTAAGTTTGCATGTAAAAAAATCTCTGCACATTTAATGGCATCTCTAGAATTATCTATATAACTTATTTACCTTGTAAATAATTTTACAGCTAC
Organism: Mustelus asterias; assembly: GCF_964213995.1. Taxonomy (NCBI): domain Eukaryota; kingdom Metazoa; phylum Chordata; class Chondrichthyes; order Carcharhiniformes; family Triakidae; genus Mustelus; species Mustelus asterias. Next base: position 94,447,196 of record NC_135810.1, read on the forward strand.
TGTGAAGTATTTCAGATTTGTTTGGTTCTGTATATTCATGGACAGTGTACAACTGCAATATATCATAACTATGTTTAGTGATGTTATTCCTTGTGGAAATGTGAGCTTTTATTTAATATTTTCCATTGCACTTACTACACTTCAAGTGTATCAAAACTACCAGTAAAAATGTGGTAGGTTGTGAATTTGGCTGCTTCTCTATTATACCTTATTGAAACTCAGCTTCTTAAAATGGGTGGGATATAACTGAATGGTACAGGATTCTATGAACTGTAAGTGGAAGAAAATCAGGCTGTAATTCTCCCAAACTGGCCTCTATTAAACTTTGTGCATTGAGTTCTTTTTTGTGAAGTGGTTGTGATTTCAATGCGTTATTCCTCAAAATTATGATTCACAAATCAGTTTAAATACTGCATTTCAAATTAGGTCACAGACAGACACAAAAGTTGGAAAATAATTCTTGAAGTTTCAGAAATGAAATAAGCTAGGCAATGATAGAGATCATCTTAGTCTCAGGACATTGTTGCATAAATTCCTCAAGGTGGTGTCCTAAGCACAATCATTTTCAGCTGCTTCATCAATGACCTTCCCTCTATCATATCACAAGGTCAGAAGTGGGATGTTTGCACAATTCACAGCACCTCATACTGAAATAGTCCATACACAGCATACAAATATACGAATGAACAAAGAACTGGAGTAGGCCATTTACCCTCTCAAGCCTGCTCCACCATTTAACAAGATCATGATTGATACATTATTAACCTCAAATCTCATCCCAATAACCCATTTGCTTCCAAAGAATCTATCCTCCTCTACCTTAAACATATTCAAAGACTCTACTTCCATCAGCTTCCTACAAAGAGTTCCGAAGACTCACTACCCTCAAAAAGCTTTGCCTCAATTTCATTTTAATAACCACGCCTTATTTTTAAACAGTGACCCTAGTTCTAGATTCTCCCATAAGGGGAAACATCCTCTTCCCATCCATCCTATGGAGACCTCTCAGGATCTTAAAGGTTTCAATCAAGTCACCTCTTACTCACCAACAGATACTAAAACTTAGCCTATCTAACCTTTCCTCACAAGACAACTATCCTATTATTAGTCTGGTGTATGTTCTCTGAACTGTTTCCAACTTAAAATCCTTCCATGAGACCAATACTGTACACAGTACACCAGATGTCGTCTCACTAGTGCTCTGCATACTCCTTGCAATAAATTGTAACCTTCCAACAACTCACTTACTGTACCTGTATATTACCCCTCTGATTCATGCACTAAGACACCCAGATCCTTCTGCATCCTCACTAGATATATGTTTCTATTCTCCTTGCCAAAATGGATAATTTCACATCCTATCTTGGGTCATCAACAAATTTGGCAACCATCCAAAATCATTTATATAAATTGTAAACAGTCGAGGTCCCAGCATGGATTCCTGTGGCACATCACTTGCTACATCTTGCCAGCCTGAACTCATTTATGTCTGCTCTGCTTCTTGTTATCCAGCCATTCTATCCACGTCAATACATTATCCTCAATCCCATGAGCTTTTATTTCATAATAACCCAATGCCTTCTGGAAATCCAAGTATCTATACACAGGTTCCTCTTTATCCACAGCATGTAACTTCCTCAAAGAATTGGGCAACATTCAGGCTTGGGCTGTTAAATGGCAAGTAACATTTGTACCACAAGCTGCAACTCAAAAGAAGCAGCCACCTACAGTCAGGCAAGGGAGAGAGCAAGCACCTCCATTTTGAGACATCCTTTCCCAATTGTTAAATTTGGAATGCTTAACAGCTAGATCAGGGGTAGCCATTTCACAAGCAGTCAGTAACTGAAGTTGACAAGTGTCTTAGGCTGCCTGGCATTGGTGCCACCACTCCTACCAAAGGTCATAAATCTGCCTCTGGCATTGGGCCTTGTGTCTTGTGTCTTGTGTCTTGATTACCTGCCATTTGCAGTCAGGTAACCCTGAAAAAGGTCAATCCAGCCTTAGCCCAGGTGGCAGGATGGTGCTGGAAAGCTGGACACTGGCTGGTGACAAGTTCTCACACCTTGTGGGACAGAAATTTCTTCCCCAGACATCATTAACAAGAGGCTTTAAGAGGTAGAGTTCAAGCAAATCAAGGCTAAAGAAGAGTATAGTGTTCAAAAATCAAGGCAAAGAGCTTATATAATAGGACATGAACAAAAATGCAAAAAGGGAATTATAAATGCTATGACTGAATGCATAAAGTATTCACAAGAGAAGTCATTGCACAGATGAAAGGTGCTTAATCTGGTAAGCACAACTGAGATGTGGGTTCAGCGTGACCAAGTTAATACTATTTTGGGATCCTTGACTCAGAAACAAAATGACTGAATGGAAAAAGGTTATTGGGTAGCCCTGATAAAGTTAGAGAAACAGTAGAGAAAGGATCCTAGCCCAGAAAAATAAAGATGTAGAATCAGTACACATGGGAGCTAAGAAACAAAGGGCAGGAGACCAGTGGAATTAGTTTATAGGCCCCAGAACAATTGTGGAAAGTAAACCATGAACATGATAATGCAGTAATCATGGGGAACTTTAATCTTCTAGCCTTGGTAAACCAAATTGGCAAAGGTTGTTTGAATCATGCAACCAGTTTTGAGAATGTCCAGTATCTAATAAGGGAACAGGGTACTTTGTAAATGTGGTGCTCAATCTTGTACAAAAGATTTTGTTGGAGAGGATCATAGAGTGATGCAAATAAATCCTAATCTTGTATTGAAACAAAGCACAATGAGGGGAAAGCTGATTAAAGAGGTATGACAGTGGATTAGTTTATGGCCGAGGTTGGAACAGGGTGTTGCATAGATTGAAAATGACCCTTGTTCCAATAACAGAGTGGCAGGATGGGGTGTTGCAAGGATCAGTTTGAGTCTCAACTATTTACAATCTATATCAAATGATTAGATGAGGGGACCAAATATAAACTGCTGTGGGAGAAAGTAAGCTCTGCAGAGAATGAAAAGGATGCAAAGGGATTATGCAGGTGCAGTAATTGGGCAAGATGACTGACATTATAATGTGGGAAGCACTACCCACTTGGTCTGAAGAATGGACAAATCAGAACAGAACACAAGTCAGTAAAGGTGCCAGAGGAGCTTTGGGTCCTTGTATACAAGTTCAACATGTACAGGGAGAAATTTGAAGACAAATTTGCCTTAGTGTTTTGGCAAGACCACATTTGGAGTCCAGTCTCCTTAGTGGTTCAAAGTTCTTAGATGTGGAGATTGTTGCAAGAGAAGTGATGGAGTAGGATGGGCTATATTCTCTGGCATTTGGTAGAATGAGGAGTGATCTCATTTGAACAAAAAACTACTGAGAATGTTGAGTAGGAGGAATATGATACTAATCTGGATTAGACCCAGTGTTCCTTGATTAGATCCCTATTTTAGGTATATCACAACTTCATTCTATTTGTACATACCTCCTGCAAGAGCTGCCACTGACCAAGTTACAGAACCCATGATAAAGTGCTGGTTCATTTGGATCACAAAAACCAGTACTGTCTCCACAACCCCATCTAAATGCTCAAACACTACAAAGTTTAAGTGCTTTAATAATTTAATTCACATTTCAATTACATAATTATGCTACATCAGAATACAAAAGATCCATTATCCATGCCAGGTCAGTAGCCTTAGTACCACACAAGAGAATGTTAAATAATTCAGACAATATACTTGAAACTATATGTATTGTCACAGGATAATCTCTTGCCTCGGCAACGACCACACAATTCCTGGCGGTGTGGTCTCTTTGGGTCAATGTGTCGCTTCTTCTGAATGCAAGTGCAGCGGGTTTTGAAGCAAGTCTAAATATAGAAACAAGGTATTACTATTAAATACAGCTTCATAAAGATTTGCAATGCCTCATCTAGTTCTAGATAAAATTCCTACAGCATCAAACAACTAGCATTTCAATATGGACTCCACCAATTTCACCCCAATTGAAGCTTTAATGTTGTGATACTAAACTGACTTGGATTCTTTCCTCAGGTGTATAGGTGGCAACAATTTCATCCAAAGCAATATGGTTACTTCAGGCAGTCTATTCAAATGTTATGGAACAATTTAGTAACTAATCTGCTCAATAAATTTGATGGTTATTAGCTCAGTGTAGCACAATAATCTATCAAAATGACTTCTCAGCCATGCTTAAAAATTTTTTAGATCAAGTGGCAAACTATACTATAGCCCAGGTTAATGAATGATCTTACCTGGCACAGAATAGCTTCCACCCTGTAAGGATTGTATCCCTTATCACACTTGCGACAAAATTGCTTGAAGTAAACCTGAAAAGTTAAGAATGCTTAATAACTTGAGATGTTTTTCCTCCATCTCCACTGAGTGCCAGGATTGGGTCAAAATTTTACAGCAGTTAATAAGGACTCTTGCATGTCAGGGTTTCACACTCTACCAAGTCACAGCAGCTTAAATATTTACTACTATTTAAGATTTATTTTTTGCAAGACTGCAACATCAAATTGAGCCCCAATCATAGTACTTTTTACCCATCAGATTTCTTGGGACATGTGTAACCTATTCAAGAGTCCACTATTACAGGATATGGAGCAGAAGTAGACACTATTTGGACCACTGCACCATTCAATTAGATCATGATTGATCAGATACAATAATCCTCAAATCCACATTCCCATCTTGCCCCATAACCAATTAAAATCTGTTTATCTCAGCCTGGAGCATACTTAACGACCCAGCCTCAACTGCTCTCTGCAGTAAAGAATTCCAGATTCACTCCAGAAGAAATTCCTCACCCAATTTAAGTGGACAACTCCTTTGAGATTATGACCTCTGGTTCAACACTCAAGGGAGAACAACCTCAGCATCTACCTTGTCAAGCCCCTTGAGAATCCTATACGTCTCAAAAAGGGTCACCTTCTAAACTCCAGTGAGTAGAGGCCCAACCTACTCAACCTCAAAAATCCCTCCATACCTGGCATCACTGGAAAAACCCAAACATTTTCCATAGTTGGATATGGTAAGTGTGCATTAATGGCTTTGAATGTTTATACAAGACAAATTTCCAGAGCACTTCAAAGGATTAGCAGAGTTGATTCCATTAATCCACTGATATTATCTTGTAATTTCTTACTGAATTTGATGCCTAATTATGTTTTGCTTGCTGGAAATGTGATATACATAGCAACTATAAGCACTATAATGATAATCATCCACCTCACCACCCCAGCCTAGTTGAAAAATGTATTTAGGACCTGATGACATTTCAGATGTGTTAGCAGGTTTCCGACATATTTTTGGTTCAGTAATTGCACCTTTGGATTAAAAATAATGGAGTGGCATTTGCAATTCAATTGGATAGTTATGCACATATGGATGTTTATACAACTTCTAGAAGGCTCTGCACAAAAAGACTGGCAAAAAATAAGCCAATAGATAGAATTGGATGTGGCTGGTTACATTTTTAATAATTTATTGAAAAATGCCAGTGACGACAGATTGTGGTCAGTGGACTGATGGCAGTTCTGCTGCCTTGACGATACCACCAATCACTGCTTTGGATTTCAACTTTCCCAAAAGGGAACTTCATCCATTGGAGATCATTTCTGGTGTCCAGCTATTGGCTGCTTACTCTGCTCAAAAGGAGGAAGTGAAAACCATTAATTATCCTTAGCAAAAAAATCACTTCTAAAATAAATCTGATTTTCCAATGCCCTACATGTATAACCTCTACTTATATCTAATTCCCCTTGCAATAAGTATAAATTCTATTAGTGTACTTAATTACTGCTGTACCTGCATATCAGCCTTTTGTAATCTTCCCAAATAGATAATCTAATTCTCCCCAAAGATTTCTAATGCACCCCATTTTATTCCTACTGAAAAATCACAAGAACAAAATATTTTTAAGCAGTGTTCTGGCCTCTCAATCTTACTTGGTTTGAAATGAAATATCTTGTCAATGTTTAGCATGCTGACTTACAAGCTTACCTTATGCAATTAGTGGGGTCAATTTTCACCCCTCCTGGCTTTGGAAGCGATAATGACAAATCAGACAAACCTATCCCCCTTTTCTGGATTTTAAAAATAGGAGATAAGGGATCAAGGAATTGTTTCCAGAAGAGGCCATCATCTTAAAACATGGCTTTCCTCCAAATATCTTGAGCAAGATGTGTCACCAAAAGGTTAGTGGCAGACGAACTTAACCCCTCACCCAAAGGCATTGATGCTGGGTCAAATGAAATATTGACCATTTAGGTATCAAGGGATTATGAAGCCAAGGCAAGAGTTTAAAGTACAGATCACCTATAATTGTATTGGCAGAAAAGTGGAATATTCCACCCTTCAAAAGGCCTTTACAACTGTATTTAAAGAATACTGATGTGCTTCAAGTCATTTTCAATTAGCTCCACTATTACGATAACGTGCCCAGAGGTTGACAAAATGAATCACAGTACCTCCTGCTTTAACGTCCCTGCCCTCTGTCAATGTTTAAAGCACATCTCAATGCCCCCACCACATTAACTTCCAGTGCTGAAGTTTACCTTGTTGGTTCCAGAAATACACCAGACATAAGCACTTTCCCATCTGATATTGCAGTCTTTGCAGTGGTAATATCCATACTTCTGTTCCAGAAACTGAAAGGTTAGCAAAATTACAAGTCAGATTTAAGCAATTCGTTGGCCTGAGCCAATATCTTCCTCCCAAAGTCAAGATTAATTAAACACTCCAATTCAAGTTTAGAAGTTTATTCTAAGCTACACGTGCAGGTAAACTAATTTTCAGGTTAGCGCATTATGACTGAGCATCGAGTAAAATACTTTTAGCAAATACGGAGCTTTCATCTACTGTCCCACCCTTGCTTTTTAAAGCATGATCCAATTCCTTTGAGCTTCAATTGATCCTGACTCTGCCACACTTTTCAGACAATGTATTGGAGGTCCTATAGCTTTTTTTCACTAGTCATCTCAAATCTGTGCCCTCTGGCTCAATTCTTCACCAATGGGAAGAATAGTTTCCCCCCAAACTCCTCACTACTAAACCTCCTCATGCCTTAAAATAAACCCCGACTTCTTCGATCTAACTTAGCCTTAAGATCAAGCGCAAGATCAGGTGTAATGTCTGTTCGGACCTGTTCTGTGGGTCCCTCGTCAGGGGACCATGGCTCAACAAGGAGATGATTAGGGGTTTGTTCCGTCCACCGAGCAAGAATTGAAGCTCCGCACCTTTGGAACTGTTACTTTTCTACATTGCAATCACTTGGTGAGGCTAAACATTTGAGTTTTACCTGAAATCTGAACTTCTGGCTCGCTTCGCCTGCCTTGCTTTCTTTATCCTTCTGCTCGGTGTTTCCCTGGCTTCCTTCCTCTGCTGTGTCCGCAGTGTTTCTGGCTGGAAGAGGAGCTTCTGCTTTGGGTTCGGGCTGTGGCGCAGAATCGTTCTCCAAGTTTTCCGGGGCACTCTGTTCCTCGGGTTTTCCGGGCTCCTTGTCCTTTTCCAGCAGGCACCGGTCAAACGCAGGGGAGTAGATGGCGATGGGGCGAGAGAAACGCACAACCGCTGGAGAAGGCGCCGTGGCTCCGGCAGCCTCCGGCTCACCGCCGGAATCAGCAGCAGCGCTTGGGGAAGGGGAGCGGGACCCTGGCGCTGCGCCTTCATTTGCCGTTCGGCGCTTCTGACGAGGGAGGGTCCTGGGCCCCAGGGAGCACTGGACAGAAACATCGACCTTGGGGTTTACCTGGATCCCGATCTCTTTGGTATTTGCTTTCCTGAGTCGGGGAGTCAGGTTGGGGTTAACTTGAGAGAGAATAGCTTTCAACTGCGCTCTCTTGTAGTTGTCCAAATATTCAACAGCTTCCACTGTACCATGCGGGTAGCTTTTCCGATTCCAATTCTGCTGCCTTGCCTTTGAGTTGTTATAGGTATATGTGTTCAGGGGTGCATAGACAAACCCCTCCATCCCTAAGAATCAGCATACACAGGCCGAACTATAGCTGGAAAGATGTATTTTATGTAGGAGTAATTTAGACCCCTGTCGATTGGTGTTAATCACTCCCAACCGGTTCAAAGCGCTGTTAAATAGTTTTTTAAAAACCAATCAAGCCTTGTTTAATAGATTAACAAGGATGAGGTGGTAATTAGGTATTAACCTGTGATCTCGTGGTAGTTAATGAGTTTAATCCAGAGATTTGAGTGCATTGTCTTCTGACTCTGTAAGAAGTCTCACAAGACTGGAAAGTCTCACAAAGACCAGAGCCTCGAAAGCTTGTGTGGCTTTTGCTACCAAATAAACCTGTTGGACTTTAACCTGGTGTTGTTAAACTTCTTACAGAAGTCTCACAACAGCAGGTTAAAGTCCAACAAGTTTATTTGGTAAGTTTTCCGAACGCTGCTCCTTCAACAGGTAAGTGGGAGTTCTGTTCACAAACAGAGCATATAAAGCCACAAACTCAATTTACAAAATAATGGTTGGAATGCGAGTCTTTACAGGTAATCAAGTCTTAAAGGTACAGACAATGTGAGTGGAGAGAGGGTTAAGCATAGGTTAAAGAAATGTGTATTGTCTCCAGCCAGGACAGTTAGTGAGATTTTGCAAGCCCAGGCTAATCGTGGGAGTTACAAGTAGTGTGACACGAACCCAAGATCCCAGTTGAGGCTGTCCTCATGTGTGCGGAACTTGGCAATCAGTCTCTGCTTAGCGATTCTGCGTTGTCATGTGTCATGAAGGCCGCCTTGGAGAGCGCTTACCCAAAGATCAGAGGTTGAATATTCTGACTGTGTCAGGGAAGTGGTTGAGAGGCTAAACTGATGTCCCAACTGCTGTCTCAAATAGATGTAAAATATCCTGTGGGTTATAAACTACCCCAGGGTATCAGGAGAGCGACCTCTTTGTGAACCTGCTCCTGGGCCTGGCAAGGCGAGCTATCAATAGGTCTAGGCAATGGGTGATCGACAGGGTCGTCCATCCTAACTGTCTGCCCCTCTACTGCGGCTATATTCGCGGCCAGGTGCCCCTGGAGAGGGAGCATGCGGTGTCCACGGGCACAGTTGATGCCTTCCGTGCCCACTGGGCAGCGCAGGGGCTGGGGTGTATTATAAACCCCGGAAATCACATTTTAATTTGATGTTTTAAGTTTCCTTTCGACATTGTTTTTTGTTCGGGCTGTTCCCCCTCCTTTTGGGGAGCTGCCCCTTTTAATTTGTCCCAAAGTTAATTTGAGTTTGTTTATTTGGATGGTGTGAAAAGACAGGTGACTGACGTGAATCAGCCATACCTTTGCTGCTTGTGGGATCTTGCTGTGTTTAAATTGACTGCATTTCCAGATTGCAACAATGGCTACATTTTAAAAAGTACTTCATTGATTGTGAAGAGTTTTTGGGTGCCCTGAAAGACACAACATTACATGGCAAAGTAGAGAGCTTGGATCTGCTGTCCCCCTTAGTAAAGAAATGGAAAAGTTTCAGATAACAGTTATCATCAGAATAAACATTTTTTTTTACTGGAAGTGGGGGCGGGGGTAAACTTGGAAGCTGCCTCCTTGTCCTGCCCTTGATTCTGCTTCTCCTTCTTTGAATGTGTCAGCATCAGAGACTAACATCCATATTCTGCCAACATGGGTAGCACACTATCTGTAACCCCCACGACTTGCCTGGGCTTGCAAATTCTCACGAACTGTCTCAGCTGGAGACAATACACATCTCTTTAACCTGTGCTTAACCCTCTCTCCACTCACATTGTCTGCACTTTTAAGACTTGATTACCTGTAAAGACTCCCATTCCAACCATTATTTTGTAAATTGAGTTTGTGTCTTTATATGCCCTGTTTGTGAACTGAAATCCCACTCACCTGATGAAGGGGCAGCGCTCCAAAAGCTAGTGGCTTGTGCTACCAAATAAACCTGTTGGACGTTAACCTGGTGTTGTGAGACTTCTTACAGCACTAGCTAAGCCAGACATGACCTGCTGAGATGGTAATCATGATCATTTATAAATATTTACAAATGGAAATAATCGAGAGATGAAGGTTTCAAATAATGGAAACAGAAACATAGAAAAACTACAGCACAAACAGGCCCTTCGGCCCACAAGTTGTGCCGAACACATCCCTACCTTCTACACCTACCTATAACCCTCCATCCTATTAAGCTCCATGTACTCATCCAGGAGTCTCTTAAAAGACCCTATTGAGTTCGCCTCCACCACCACTGACGGCAGCCGATTCCACTTGCCCACCACCCTCTGTGTGAAAAATTTACCCCTAACATCTCCCCTGTACCTACCCCCAGCACCTTAAATCTGTGTCCTCTCATAGCAGACATTTCCACCCTGGGAAAAAGCCTCTGAGAGTCCACCCGAACTATGCCTCTCAACATCTTATACACCTCTATTAGGTCTCCTCTCATCCTTCGTCTCTCCAAGGAGAAAAGACCAAGCTCCCTCAGCCTATCCTCATAAGGCATGCCACTCAATCCAGGCAACATCCTTGTAAATCTCCTCTGCACCCTTTCAATCTTTTCCACATCCTTCCTATAGTGAGGCGACCAGAACTGAGCACAGTACTCCAAGTGGGGTCTGACGAGGGTCTTATATAGCTGCATCATTATCCCTGGACTCCTAAACTCAATCCCTCGATTAATAAAGGCCAGCACACCATACGCCTTCTTAACCACCTCCTCCACCTGCGGGGCCGATTTCAGAGTCCTATGGACCCGGACCCCAAGGTCCTTCTGATCCTCTACAGTACTAAGAGTCTTTCCCTTTATATTGTACTCCTTCATCCCATTTGACCTACCAAAATGGACCACAACGCATTTATTTGGGTTGAAGTCCATCTGCCACTTGTCCGCCCAGTCTTGCATCCTATCTATGTCCCTCTGTAACTTCTGACATCCCTCCAGACTATCCACAACCCCACCAACCTTCGTGTCGTTGGCAAACTTACCAACCCATCCCTCCGCTTCCTCATCCAGGTCATTTATGAAAATGACAAACAGCAAGGGTCCCAGAACAGATCCCTGGGGCACACCACTGGTGACCGACCTCCATTTAGAAAAAGACCCATCTATACCTACTCTCTGCCTCCTTTGGGCAAGCCAGTTCTGGATCCACCAGGCAGCAGCCTCTTGGATCCCATGCCCTCTCACTTTTTCTAGAAGCCTTGCATGGGGGGGACCTTATCGAACGCCTTGCTAAAATCCATATAAACCACATCTACTGCCTTCCCTTCGTCAATGTGTTTAGTCACATTTTCGAAGAACTCCACAAGGCTCGTAAGGCACGATCTGCCCTTGACAAAGCCATGCTGAGTATTCTTGAGCATACTAAACCTCTCTAAATGCTCATATACCCTGTCCCTCAGGATCTTCTCCATCAGTTTACCAACCACTGAGGTTAGACTCACCGGTCGGTAATTATCTGGGCTATCCCTATTCCCCTTCTTGAAAATAGGAACCACATCCGCAATCCTCCAATCCTCCGGCACCTCTCCCGTCTCCATCGACGACGCACAGTAACCTGGGGTACATCCCATCCGGACCCGGCGACTTATCTATCTTGATGCCATTCAAAGATTCCAGCACAACCTCTTTCTTAAAGTCCACATACTCACTCCTTTCAGTCCACTGCACGCCCGCAGTACATCCACCCAGGTCTTTCTCCTCTGTGAAAACCGAGGCAAAATACTCATTGAGCACCTCTGCCATTTCTACTGGTTCCGTACAGACTTTCCCGCCTTCACCTTTTATAGGCCCTATTCCTTCACGTCTCATCCTTTTACTCTTCACATATTTATAGAACGCCTTAGGGTTCTCCTTAATCCTACCTGCCAGGGCCTTCTCGTGACCCCTTCTGGCTCTCCTAATTTCCTTCTTTAGTCCCTTCCTACAAGCCGTATACGCTTCTAAATCCCTATCTTCGCCAAGCTCTCTGAGCCTTTTGTACGCTTTCCTTTTCTTTTCGACTAGGTCCCGCACAGCTTTCGTGCACCACGGTTCCTTTAACCGACCAACACCTCCCTGTCTGCTCGGAACGTTGTCCTGTAGAACTCTAGACAGACATTCCTTGAAAAACTGCCACTTCTCTTCAGTACATTTCCCCGAAAATACCTCCTTCCAATTTACTCCTCTAATTTGCTGTCTAATGTCTTCATATTTCCCCTTACTCCATATAAACACTTTCCTAGCTTGCCTGATCCTCTCTTTTTCCAATGCAAGCCTAAAGGAGATAGAGTTATGATCGCTATCCCCAAGATGCTCTCCCACTGAGAGATCTGACACCTGTCCAGGTTCATTGGTCAGTATCAGATCAAGTACAGCCTCTCCTCTTGTAGGCTTGTCCACATGCTGTGTCAGGAAACCCTCCTGAACACACCTAACGAACTCTTCCCCATCCAATCCCCTTACCCTAGGGATATTCCAATCTATGTTTGGGAAATTAAAGTCTCCCTCTGCTATTACTGCATCTCTCCAGGATCTGTTTCCCTATCTGCTCCTCCACCTCCCTGTTACTATTGGGCGGCCCATAGAAAACTCCCAGCAAAGTGACCGGCCCCTTCGCACTCTGAACTTCCACCCACAGAGACTCGGTGGACAATCCCTCCACAGCATTCACTTTCTCTCCAGCTGTGACACTATCCCTGATCAGCAGTGCCTCCCTCCCTGTCCTTCCTGAAACATCTGAATCCCGGCACCTGGAGTATCCAGTCCTGTCCCTGAGACAGCCAAGTCTCCGTAATGGCCACCACATCACACTTCCAGGCATCGACCCACGCTCTGAGCTCATCCCCTTTATTCACTATACTCCTGGCATTAAAGTAAACACATCTCAATCCTTTGGTCTGAGCTCTCCCCTTCTCTATTCCCTGTCCATCCGCCCTCTTGCACTGCCTATAACCCTTCTCTGTTTGCGAGCTACCTTCCTCACTCTCAGTCACCTCATTTTGATCCCCTCCTATCTAGTTTAAACTCTCCCATGGGATTGTCCTTGGAGGGTGGGGGGGAAAGGATTGTTGATGAGCTGTCTTGGAAACAAATGGATTTTGTAGTTTATGCCTGAGGCCACTAGAAATCATAGAAACCCTACAGTACAGAAAGAGGCCATTCGGCCCATCGAGTCTGCACTGACCACAATCCCACCCAGGCCCGACCCCCATATCCCTACATATTTACCCACTAATCCCTCTAACCTACACATCTCAGGACACTAAGGGCAATTTTTAACATGGCCAATCAACCTAACCCGCACATCTTTGGACTGTGGGAGGAAACCGGAGCACCGGAGGAAACCCACACAGACACGAGGAGAATGTGCAAACTCCACACAGACAGTGACACAAGCCGGGAATCGAACCCAGGTCCCTGGAGCTGTGAAGCAGCAGTGCTAACCACTGTGCTACCATGCTGCCCACTAGGTATATGTTTCTATCAACTCTCTCCAGTCCATCCATGTTTTACAAAACATGATCAGTCCAGTTTTCTCCCTACTTTGTGGTTCTCTTTTTTGTTACGATCCCAGCTAATGAAAGAATCCCTACAGTGCAGAAGGAGGCCATTCGGCCACCGACCACAATCCCATCCAGGCCCTATCCTCATAACCCCATGCGTTTACCCTAGCTAGTTCCCCTGACACTAAGGGGCAATTCAGCATGACCAATCAACCAAACCCACACATCTTTGGACTGTGGGAGGAAACCGGAGCAAACACACGCAGACACGTGTGAGAACATGTGAACTCCACACAGACAGTGACCCAAGCTGGGAATCGAACCCGGGTCCCTGGTGCTATGAGGCAGCAGTGCTAACCACTGTGCCACTGTTAGGTCCCACAATGGAATCCTGACTCAATAGACCGTAACTTTTATCTTTTGTTTAGAGATGTGGATGAATAAAGTCACAGGACTGGCAATTAACTTTTAACAAAACTTAATTAAATGTGAAAAGATTGACACAATACAATACTCCTTCACCCCACCTATATCTTCCACAGATTTTTGAGGACCATTGGTCCTGTCAAATTTGCAATTCCAGAAGATCATTTTGCAGTGCATTAATATAATCTTGAGTTTTCCCCAATGCATAAAGCTGGCAGTTATTTGCTAATAGATGCATCCTGTTTTTTTTAAAGATCCAAACACAGCTCCCTGAGGCACTCTGGAGGTGACAATCCCCATCACACAGCACTCTCTATCTTCTCTCGGCTAGGAAATGTTAATTTAATCATTCCTCCTTGATTTCACAGCAGTGAAGTTTGAATAAGAGGGTTTCATGAGGAGCTTTTTCAAAGCCATTTGAGAAATCCAGTATTGCCATGTGAAGGATTTCATTTCTTTCGAGACTTGAAGCTGGTCATCAGCAATCTGTAAAAGTGGTGTTTCCGTAGATCATTTTAACCAAAAACTACATTGACCATGTGCCAGGATCTTATGAACTTCGAGGTCCTTCCTAACATGTGAATGAACAATATGTCCAAGCAACTTGTGAATGATGCTGTTGAGAGATACCAGCCTGTAGTTTTCTGGGCAACTTTTTGAATATGCCACATGTTCTTGTCAGTAGCCAGTATTGGTTTACTCATAGAATCACAGAATCCCTACAGTACAGAAGGAGGCCATTTAGCCTATCGGGTCTGTACCGACCACAATCCCACCCAGGCCCTATTCCTGCAACCCTACACATTTACTCTGCTAGTCTCCCAAATACTAGGGTCAATTTAGCATGGCCAATCAACCTAACTCGCACATCTTTAGAGCGTGGGAGGAAACCGGAGCACCCAGAGGAAACCCACACGCAGACACGGGGAGAAAGTGCAAACTCCACACAAACAGTGACTTGAAACCAGAATTGAACCTGGGTCCCTGATGCTGTGAGGCAGCAGTGCTAACCACTGTGCCACCGTGCCACTCTGGAAAGAAATAGGTCAATATTGGATCCAGTTCCTCGGCTGCTAACTTTAAGATCCAGTGAGGTATTTCATCTGGACCCAGAGCTTTATTTGGATTTATTTCTTGCAATAATTTCAAAACACATCATTGACTTCCTGCTGCTTTGGCAAAGCAGCCAGCATAATTAAGAACCCCACGCACCCCGGGCATTCTCTTTTCCATCTTCTTCTGTCGGGAAAAAGATACTTAAGTCTGAGGACACATACCAACCGACTCAAGAACAGCTTCTTCCTTGCTGCTGTCAGACTTTTGAATGAACTTACCTTGCATTAAGTTGATCTTTTTCTGCACCCTAGCTATGACTGTAACACTACATTCTGTACTCTCTCATTTCCTTCTCTATGAACAGTATGTTTTGTCTGTATAGTGCGCAAGAAACAATACTTTTCACTGTATGTTAATACATGTAACAATAATAAATCAAATCAAACACCCTCTTTAAATGAGTTCTAGTATGTCTGGTAAGTGGTCACTATACATTTGATGTGTGTTAAATCTTCTCTGGTAAGTAAAGTGGAAAATTGATTACTTAATGCTTCTTCTTTACATACATTCAAACATATGTACAAACATACATATGAACATATGAATTAGGAGCAAGAGGAGGTCACTTGACCCTTCGAGCTGTTCTGCCATTCGGTAAGATCATGACCGATGTGATTTTGAACTCAGCTGCACATTCCTGTCCCTCTCGAAAATTTTTAACCTCTTGCTTATCAAGAATCTTATCTACCTCTGCCATAAAAATAATCAAAGACTCTGCCTCCACCACCCTTTGAGGAAGAGAGTTCCAAAGACTCACACCCTTTGTGAGAAAAAAATTCTCCTAATCTCTTTCTTAAATGGGAAACGTCTTATTTTTAAACAATGATTCATTGATCTAGATTTTCCTGCAAGAAGAAATATTCTTTCCACACCCACCCTGTCAAGCCCCTCAGGATCTTATATGTTTCAATCAAGTTGCCTCTTATTCTTCTCAACTCCAATGGATATAAACCTAGCCTACCCAGCCTTTATGTATAAGACAGTCCACCCTTTCCATGTCGTAAATCTTCACTGAGCTGCTTCCAATACATTTACATCCTTCTTTAAATAAGGAGACTAATGCTATACACAGTACTCCAGATGTGGTCTCACTAATGCCCTGTATAACTGAAATATAACTTCCATTCTCTTGCACTCAATTTCCTTCACAATAAACAATGACATTCTATTTGCCTTCCGAAATATTTGCTGCACCTGCATTCTAACCTTTTGTAATTCATGCACTAGGACACCCAGGTTCCTCTGCACCTCAGAGCTCTGCAATCTCTCAAGATAATGATTCTTTTGTATTTTTCCTGCCAAAATGGACATTTCCCTATTATACTCCTTTTGCTGGACCTTTGCCCACTCACCTAACTATCTATATATCCCTCTGTAGTCTCCTTACATCCCCTTAACAACTTACTTACCCAACTATCTTTGAGTCATCAGTGAAGTTAGTGACCTTTGGTCGTAGTCCTTTCATCCAAACTGCTTATATAAATTGAGAGATTTAAGGCCCCAGCACTGATTCTTTTGGCACACCACTCACTACATCTTGCCAATCCACTTATTGCTATCCTCTATTTCCTGTTAGCTACCCAATCTTCTATCCATGTCTAAACCTTTAGGATCACATATAAGCCTATTGTCTGTTCTGATATCTGAAATGTCTACTTCTTCCCTTTTGTTTCTTAATGAATGACCACAAGATCTTTGCCTTCTACTCAAAGGAAGAATCCTATGGCAAACCGCCACTAAAAAAAACCTAAGAAAAATGGCTCAGGATGAAGCAAAGCAGACAGTGAGCGAGGGATCTGCAATCAGGCAGAACACTCATGGAATGAAGTCCCATTACTTCACATCACCTGATGAAGGAGCAGCACTCTGAAAGCTTGTGATACCAAATAAACCTGTTGGACTTTAACCTGGTGTTGTGAGACTTCTTACTGTGCCCACCCCAGTCCAATGCCGGCATCTCCACATTAATGTTATTTTATGTTAAAGCAAAAACAAAATGCAGACGGTGGAAATCAAAAAAATGCAAAAGGTAGCCAGCAGGCCAAGCAGCATTGTGGAAAGAAGAAAGGTTTTTCAGTTATAAACCTTTCTTTGATATAAAGGCAAAGTACAGTGCAGCGCCGTTGTAACGCGATGGTTGGGGTCCATAAAATGTTATCGTGAATGTTATCGGGGTCGCGGTAAATCACTAAACCGGAAAGAGCAAAGAAAAGGGTCCAATGATTCATTGCGTCATGTCCGATTTCGCGCTAAATCGGGGCGCGTAAAATCGGTGTTCCACTGTACTGCGGATGCTGGAATCTGAAACAAAAACAGAAAACACTGGAAAAACTCAGCAGTTCTGACAGCACCTGTTGAGAGAATAGAGTTAATGGCGGCATGGTGGCACAGCGGTTAGCACTGCTGCCTCAAAGCAAGCAGTCTCACAACACCAGGCCCTGGTCAAGAAGAAGAACGAGGCACATGACATGCATAGGCAGCTGGGATCAAGTGGATCCCTTGAAGAGTATAGAGGGTGTAGGAGTAGAATTAAGAGAAAAAGGGGACATGAGATTGCTTTGGCAGATAAGGCAAAGGAGAATCCAAAGAGCTTCTACAAATACATAAAGAGCAAGAGGACCAGGGAGAGAGTAGTGCCTCTTAAGGATCAACAAGTTCATCTTTGTGCGGATCCACAAGAGTTGGGTGAGATCCTAAATGAATTTTTCTCATCAGTATTCACTGTTGAGAAAAGCATGGATGTTAGGGAACTTGGAGAAATAAATAGTGATGTCTTGAGGAGTGTACATATAACAGAAAAGGAGGTGTTGGAAGTCTTAAAGCGCATCAAAATAGATAAATCCCAGGGACTTGATGAAGTGTATCCCAGGACATTGTGGGAGGCTAGGGAGGAAATTGCGGGTCCTCTAGCAGAGATATTTGAATCATCAATAGTCACAAGTAAGGTGCCTGAAGATTGGAGGATGACAAATGTTGTGCCTTTGTTTAAAAAGGGCTGCAGGGAAAAGCCTGGGAACTACAGGCCAGTGAGCCTCACATCTGTGGTGGGTAAGTTGTTGGAAGGTATTTTGAGAGACAGGATCTACAGGCATTTAGAGAGGCAAGGACTGATTGGGGACAGTCAGCATGGCTTTGTGAGAGGAAAATCATGGCTCACAAATTTGATTGAGTTTTTTGAAGGGGTAACCAAGAAAGTAGAAGAGGGCAGTGCAGTTGACGTTGTCTACATGGACTTTAGCAAGGCCTTTGACAAGGTACCGCATGGTAGGTTGTTGCATAAAGTTAAGTCTCACGGGATCCAGGGTGAGGTAGCCAAATGGATACAACATTGGCTTGATGACAGAAGACAGAGGGTTGTTTTTCAAACTGGAGGCCTGTGACCAGCGGTGTGCCTCAGGGATCAGTGCTGGATCCACTGTTATTTGTCATTTATATTAATGATTTGGATGAGAATATAGGAGGCAGGGTTAATAAGTCTGCAGATGACACCAAGATTGGTGGCATAGTGGACAATGAAGGCGGTTATCTAGGATTTCAACGGGATCTTGATCAATTGGGCCAGTGGGCTGATGAATGGCAACTGGAGTTTAATTTGGATAAATGCGAGGTGGCGCATTTTGGCAGATCAAACCAGGGCAGAACTTATTCAGTTAATGGTAGGGCATTGGTGGAGAGTTATAGAACAAAGAGATCTAGGGGTACAGGTTCATAGCTCCTTGGAAGTGGAGTCACAAATGGACAGAGTGGTGAAGAAGGCATTCGGCATGCTTGGTTTCATCGGTCAGAACATTGAATACAGGAGTTGGGATGTCTTGTTGAAGTTGTACAAGACATTGGTAAGGCCACACATGGAATACTGTGTACAGTTCTGGTCACCCTATTATAGAAAGGATATTATTAAACTAGAAAGAGTGCAGAAAAGATTTACTAGGATGCTACCGGGACTTGATGGTTTGAGTTATAAGGAGTGGCTGGATAGACTGGGACTTTTTTCTCTGGAGCGTAGGAGGCTGAGGGGTGATCTTATAGAGGTCTATAAAATAACGAGGGGCATAGACAAGGTAGATAGTCAATATCTTTTCCCAAAGGTAGGGGAGTCTAAAACTAGAGGGCATAGGTTTAAGGTGAGAGGGGAGAGATACAAAAGGGTCCAGAGGGGCAATTTTTTCACAGAGGGTGGTGAGTGTCTAGAACAAGCTGCCAGAGGTGGTAGTAGAGGCTGGTACAATTTGGTCTTTTAAAAAGCATTTAGACAGTTACACGGATAAAATGGCTATTGAGGGATACGAGCCAAACACGGGTAATTGGGACTAGCTTAGCGGTTAAAAGGGGCAGCATGGACAAGTTGGGCTGAAGGGCTTGTTTCCATGCTGTAAACCTCCATGACTCAATTGTAAATAAACTTTAATGATAGAATGAGATTCAGAGGTAGAGGGACAAATTCTTGTGTGATGAAAAGGAAAGTACCACTTTGTCAGATTATTTTATGTTAAAGCAAAACTGCAGATGGTGGAAATCAAAACAAAGGCAGAAGATAATCAGCAGGTCATGCAGCATTGTGGAATAAAGCCAAATATTTCAGGACCTTTCTTTTTGTCCAAGACCGCAAGGAACTACAAAAGGTCGTGAATGTAGCCCAATCCATCACAAACCAACCTCCCATCCATTGACTCTATCTACTCTTCCTGCTGCCTCGGCAAAACAACCAGCATAATTAAGGACCCCACACAGCCTGGACATTCTCTCTTCCACCCTCTTCTGTCAGGAAAAAGAAACAAAAGTCTGAGGTCACATACCAACCGACTCAAGAACAGCTTCTTCCCTGCTGCTGTCGGACTTTTGAGTGGATTTACCTTGTATTAAGTTACTCTTTCTCTACACCCTAGCTATGACTGTAATGCCACATTCTGCACTCTCTTGTTTCCTTCTATGAACAGTATGTTTTGTTTGTATAGCACACAAGAAACAATACTTTTCACTATGTTAAAACATGTGACAATAATAAATTAAATTAAAGAAAGTTTTGGAAACGTTTCCATTTTGGTTTCCTACATTTTGGGCAAAGTTTGTGGAAGGAGCAGGTGGTCTCTGGTGTGTGTAGAAAATGAATTCACTTTATTTCAGGGCACATATGTCTGAAGCCACAAAGGCCACGAAAATAAGCCGTATCAGACTGGTAGCAATGAAATCCCATTGCTGTCTGCAGTTGTTGAATATCCCCACTTTTTATTTATCAGTTTATAAATACAAAAATACATTACACTTTCAAAATACCATCTCAATAATAAACACCAGATGTAACAGTATCAACAATGAACATGCCATTTTTAGTACAATAGATCAAACGTATTATTCTTTGTTCTTAGATAGTTACATGGGTACGATGGGTATAGAGGAATATGGGCCAAATGCGGGCAATTGGGATTTGCTTAGGGGTTTTAAAAATAAAAAGGGCGGCATGGACAAGTTGAGCCGAAGGGCCTGTTTCCATGCTGTAAACCTCTACGACTCTATGATAGCACAGTAACAAACAGCTAGCGTGCATTGTGAGTTATCCACAACCAGCCTGCCATGGTTGCAAACAACTCAACTACTATAAACCAGCAATTGATAATATAAACAACTAACACCATCCTTTAACAAATAACTCCCTTACAATAAGAAAGGATTCATTGTAAGGTATCTACAACTTTCCAGGGTTTTGCCCTCCGTATCTTCCCCTTCCAAGGGTTTCACCTCCGTGGTTCTGCTCTCAGGAGTACACTTTGAGGCTGACCCTCTGGGTGTAGTTGGTGACGAGCCCCAGTGTTTTTTGTTTATATCCAATTCAAAGTCTCAGCAAGTGTGACATTCCAGATCCAAGCTGACAAGACCAGCTGGCCACTTCCTGTGTTGGGGTTGATCTACATGATCCAAGTTGATTGGAGCAGGCATTGCACCTCCTCCAAGGCTTGATCTCATTTACATCTTAGCAAAGAAAGGCCTTGATGCTGCTGCAAAAAATTGCTTCAAATGAAGCCTCAGTGTAATCTCATGACTTCAACCAAGTGCAGGATGCCAATACCACACTTAATCTTAGCCAAATTGCCAAGAAGCAAAGCCCACCTCCTGCACAGTGACAAAAGGAAATTACTGCAGATGTTGGCATCTGAAATCTTTGACAAAGAGTCATCTGGACTCGAAATGTCAGCTCTTTTCTCTCCTTACAGATGCTGCCAGACCTGCTGAGATTGCTCTAGCTATTTCTCTTTTGGTTCCTGCTCAATGACCCTGTGCTGTCTCCGCCCCCCCATCATGGCCATGTGCTGTCTCTCCCCCCCCCCCCATGACCCTGCGCTGTCTCTCCCCCCCCATGACCCTGTGCTGTCTCTCCCCCCCCATGACCCTGCGCTGTCTCTCCCCCCGCCATCATGACCCTGCGCTGTCTCTCCCCCCCCATGACCCTGCGCTGTCTCTCCCCCCCCCCATCATGAATGGTTCGATTAAGCAGACGCAGCGTGGATTCATGAGGGGAAAGTCGTGCTTGATGAACTTGTTGGATTTTTATGAAGATGCGACTAGTGCGGTTGACGGAGGGGAACCGGTGGATGCGGTGTTTTTGGATTTCCAAAAGGCGTTTGATAAGGTGCCTCACTAAAGGTTGTTGAAGAAGATTGGGTCACACGGAGTTGGAGGTAGGGTGTTAGCGTGGATTGGGGATTGGCTATCCAACAGGAAGCAGAGAGTCGGAATAAATGGGTGCTTTTCTGGTTGGCAGATGGTAACTAGTGGCGTGCCGCAGGGATCGGTACTGTGGCCTCAACTATTTACCATTTATATAGACGATCGGGAGGAGGGGACTGAGTGTAGGGTAACAAAGTTTGCTGACGACACAAAGATAAGTGGAAAAGTGAATCGTGTAGAGGGCGTAGAAGGTCTGCAGAGAGATTTGGACAGGCTGAGTGAGTGGGCGAGGATCTGGCAGATGGAGTATAACGTTGACAAATGTGAGGTTATTCACTTTGGAGGAAATAATAGCAAATTGGATTATTATCTAAATGGAAAAAATTACAACATGCTACTGTGCAAAGGGACCTGGGGGTCCTTGTGCATGAGACGCAAAAACCCAGTCTGCAGGTGCAACAGGTGATCAAGAAGGCAAATGGGATGTTGGCCTATATCGCAAGGGCGATAGAATATAAAAGCAGGGCTGTCTGTACAGGGCATTGGTGAGGCCGCAGCTGGAATACTGTGTGCAGTATTGGTCCCTTTATTTGCGGAAGGATATAATGGCCTTGGAGGGAGTGCAGAGAAGGTTCACCAGGTTGATACCAGAGATGAGGGGTGTTGATTATGAGGAGAGACTGAGCAGATTGGGTTTGTACTCGTTGGAATTTAGAAGGCTGAGGGGGGATCTTATAGAGACCTATAAGATAATGAAGGGGCTGGATAGGGTAGAGGTGGAGATATTCTTTCCACTTAGAAAGGAAGCTAGAACTAGAGGGCACAGCCTCAAAATAAAGGGGGGTCAGTTTAGGACAGAGTTGAGGAGGAACTTCTTCTCTCAGAGGGTGGTGAATCTCTGGAATTCTCTGCCCGCTGAAGTGGTGGAGGCTTCCTCGTTGAATATGTTTAAATCACGGATAGATGGATTCCTGATGGGTAAGGGAATTAGGGGTTATGGGGATCAGGCGGGTAAGTGGAACTGATCCACGTCAGATCAGCCATGATTTTATTGAATGGCGGGGCAGGCTCGAGGGGCTAGATGGCCTACTCCTGCTCCTATTTCTTATGTTCTTATGACCCTGCGCTGTCTCTCCCCAATCATGACCCTGTGCTGTCTCTCCCCCCCATCATGACCCTGTGCTGTCTCTCCCCCCCATCATGACCCTGCGTTGTCTCTCCCCCCCCATCATGACCCTGTGCTGTCTCTCTCCCCCCCCATCATGACCCTGCTCTGTCTCTCCCCCCATCATGACCCTGTGCTGTCTCTCTCCCCCCCCCCATCATGACCCTGCTCTGTCTCTCCCCCCCCATCATGACCCTGTGCTGTCTCTCTCCCCCCCCATCATGACCCTGCGCTGTCTCTCCCCCCCATCATGACCCTGCGCTGTCTCTCTCCCCCCCCATCATGACCCTGTGCTGTCTCTCCCCCCCATCATGACCCTGCGCTGTCTCTCCCCCCCATCATGACCCTGCGCTGTCTCTCCCCCCCATCATGACCCTGCGCTGTCTCTCCCCCCCATCATGACCCTGCATTGTCTCTCCCCCCCCATCATGACCCTGCTCTGTCTCTCCCCCCATCATGACCCTGTGCTGTCTCTCTCCCCCCCCATCATGACCCTGCGTTGTCTCTCCCCCCCCATCATGACCTTGCTCTGTCTCTCTCCCCCATCATGACCCTGTGCTGTCTCTCCCCCCCATCATGACCCTGCGCTGTCTCTCCCCCCCATCATGACCCTGCGCTGTCTCTCCCCCCCATCATGACCCTGCGCTGTCTCTCCCCCCCATCATGACCCTGCGCTGTCTCTCCCCCCATCATGACCCTGCGCTGTCTCTCCCCCCCATCATGACCCTGCGCTGTCTCTCCCCCCCATCATGACCCTGCGCTGTCTCTCCCCCCCATCATGACCCTGCTCTGTCTCTCCCCCCCATCATGACCCTGCGCTGTCTCTCCCCCCCATCATTACCCTGCGCTGTCTCTCCCCCCCATCATTACCCTGCGCTGTCTCTCCCCCCCATCATTACCCTGCGCTGTCTCTCCCCCCCATCATTACCCTGCTCTGTCTGCAGAAGTTTTATAAATGGGGGCGTGGCTGTTGACGTCACAATAGCGCCCCTGTGATTGGCGCAAACGGGGAAAATGTCAGCTGCGATTGGCCGCGAGGGGTCGGTCGATGGACCAATGGGCTCTGGCGGTGGCGGCAGCGCGCGAAGGGGCCGAAGGTTCTGGAAGCGGCAGGCGGACGCTGCAGAGACTGTGAGGCTGTGTCCGTGCGGGAGGAAGATCCGCGGCCTGGAGGAGGAACTCATCCGCTCGCTGTATGTCTGAATTGGGTAGAACTCCGCAAGGCGAGTGCTCCCAGCGAGCGGCGCATGTCTCGGCCTGTGTGTAAGTCTCCCCCAGACTCTGAGCCAAACACAACGTTGTGGCCGAACCGGAGACGCTTTCGGGAATGGTGCGAGGTGGCGAGAAGGGATTGCCGAGCCCAGGCTCAGGCCCGGCTGTTGGTTAAATTCCGGGGCTGTGCAACAAAGTCCGAGATTCCCCGGGGACTATCGTCCGGGGAGAGGCTGTTTAACTGGCAATCATTGTAGGTTTAGTGAGCACCGGGGTGATGGGCAAACAACGCTTGGTGTGAGTTAGGATGTGGGCAGCAAAGTTGATTTGATTTATTATTGTCACATGTATTAGTATACAGTGAAAAGTATTGTTTCTTGCACGCAACACAGACAAAACATACCGTTCATAGAGAAGGAAAGGAGAGGGTGCAGAATGTAGTGTTACAGTCATATATAGGGTGTAGAGAAAGATCAACTTAATACCAGGTAGGGTCCATTCAAAAGTCTGTTGGCAGCAGGGAAGAAGCTGTTCTTGAGTCGGTTGGTACGTGACCTCAGACTTTTGTATCTTTTTCCGGACAGAAGAAGGTGGAAGAGAGAACGTCTGGGGTGCGTGGGGTCCTTAATTTGGCTGCTTTTCTGAGACAGCGGGAAGTGTAGACTTTGTCAATGGGTGGGAGGCTGGTTTGCGTGATGGACTGAGCTTTGTTCATGACCTTTAGTTTTTTGCGATCTTGGGGTCCTACCAAGTTGTGATACAACAAGAAAGGATGCTTTCTGTGGTGAGTCTGTAAAAGTTGGTGAGAGTTGTAGAGGACATACCGAGTTTCCTTAGCCTCCTGAGAAAGTAGAGGTGTTGATTAATGTTCTTTGGTGTGGAAGGACCAGGACAGGTTGTTGGTGGTCTGGATTTCTAGAAACTGGAAGCTCTCGACCATTTCCCCTTCATCCCCATTGATGTAAACAGCGGTATGTGCACGACTATGTTTCCTGAAGTCGATGACTATCTCCTTCGTTCTGTTGACATTGAGGGAGAGATTATTGTCGTAGCACCAGTTCACCAGATTCCCTATCTCTTTCCTTCTTCTCCGTCTCATCATTGTTTGAGATCCGACCCACTATGGTGGTATCATCAGCAAACTTGAAAATAGAGTTGGAAGGGAATTTGGCCACACAGTCATAGGTGTATAAGGAATATCGTAAGAAGCGGAGGACACAGCCTTGTGGGGCACCAGTGTTGAGGAAAATCTTGAGGATGGGGGATTGGCCAGAGTGATTTGGAATGTCAAATCTGCTCCTTCTGTGCTGCAAGACTTTAATGAAAACATGCACAATAGATGCCCACTAAATTTGCCAGGTGAAGATGGATTTGTCTATTTTTTTAACGATGTGACAACCTTTAATGACTGCCGAACAATCTTGCTGGCGTTGCAACATGACTTTTACAATTGTGGAATTGAATTCCTTTAGCTTTTAATTATTGGAGACTTTTTAAAAAGTAAATACGTTTTTTAACTTTGTCTTGTTTTTCTTTCTATCTCTCTTTCACTTTTTGATTTCGTAATGAATATTCTAACTGATACAGTCTGAATTTTCTCAGTAAGGAATCTTGAAATTGGTTCACACAGATCCTGATCTACATGTAGACTCCACCAAATTAAAATAGCTTTCTAGCCAAAGCAACTTCCTGTAAAAATATCCACAGAAATTAACAAATAGTGCTGTGAAATTGGGACCATTGTAACTTGCAGCTGATTTTATCCCATTCGATGCACTTGCAGTCTGCCGCTGTGGGCCCAGAATTCTGTACCCATGCTATAGCTAATGTTTCCAGTCACCTGTTGGTAAGCACCTAAATGGAAAGCTCTAACTTTTATCCTGTTCCCTTTCTCTTGGGTCACTGCATTGATGCTTACAAGACAAATCTAAATAAGCACTTCAAGAGAAAGAAATAGAAGAGTATGTTGATGGGGTCAGAGAAAGAGGAGGAGATCTGGAGAGGTAATTCTGGCATAGCCAGTGGACCAAATGGCCTCTTTCTGTTGTGCTATATCTGCTTGCTGTCCTGCTGTATCGCCAAGCTGTTATCATGCCAGGGAAGGGAGATCAACACATATTGGTTTACCTTCAGTATCCTCCACTATTATTCTGCTCTTTGACCTAATCCTGTCCACTACATTTTGTGGAGGTCAGTTTATGTAACTTCCCCATACCCTCTCTCATTTCTTGACTGACTCTTCCTGTGCATGAATTCGCTATCCCCAAATTAGTTTCTTATTGCCTTCAAGTTATTTTACAAATGAGGCTATTCTCATCTACAGTAACAGCTGGGTTCAGGTAATTGACATCTTATGTTTGATCAAGTTTTGGCTGCTTTACTTTCACTGAGACTGATCCTGCTCAATTATATATTCCACCACATTTCCTTCCCAAGCTTCAGTATGCCAGTCATAATCTGATATTGCCTGGCTCATTTACTTGTATTATCCTGGAGCTATCTTGCATACAGACATTCAAATTAGGACCAAGAGTAGGCCATTCGGTCCCTCGAATCTGCTGTGCCATTTAGTAGGATTATGGCTGATCGGGTTGTAGCCTCAACTCCACATTCCGCCTATCCCTGAACCTTTGATTCCCTTGTTAATCAAGAATCTATCTCCCTCTGCCTTATAAATATTCATTGACTGCCTTCACTGATCTCTGGGAAAAATTCGTAACTTTGAGAAAGAAACTCTTCTCATCTCTGCCTTAAATGGGAAAAAACTTATTTTTAAATTGTGTCCCCTAACTCTAGTCTCTCCCCCAAGGGGAAACATTCTTTCAGCATCCACTCTGTCAAGTCCTATCAATAAGATAATGTATCAATCTTCTAAATTCCAGTGGCTTTCCTAATAAGATAACATCCCATCCCAGGTATCAGTCAAGTGAACCTTTTTGGAACTGCTTCTAACACATTTATATCCTTCCTTAAAAAGGAGACCAGAACTAAACGGAGCTCTAGAATGTTGTCTTACCAACACCCTGTACAAGTATAGCAAAACATTCCTACTGTTACATTCCACTCCTCTTGCAATAAATGGCAACATTTAATTTCCCTTCCTATGCACTTGCTGTATCTGTATACTATTCTGGATTCATTTACCAAGAAACACAGATTGCTCTACCTCAGTGCTCTGCAACCTCTCGCCATTTAAATAATATGTTGCTTTTCTATTCTTCCTAGCACATGGATAGGTTCATATTTCCCCATATTATACTCCATGTGCCAAATGTTTGCCCACTCATTTAATCTATCTCTATCCCTTTTACAGACTCCTTATGTCCACTTCACAACTTACTTTCCTACCTATCTTTGTGTCATCAGCAAATTTAACAACTTAGTCCCTTCAAGCTCTTCAAGTTAAAACTGCTCTCTTTCTTCCTTTCTTTCAAAATCAGTTCAATTATTCATTCACAGGATTTGGGTATTGCTGGGAAGCCTGATATTCATTGTCCATCATCAATTGCCCTTGAGAAGGTGGCTCCTTGAATTGCTGCAGTTTATTTGGTAATGGTGCTCTCACATCCCTGTTGGATAAGGAGTTCAAGGATTTTTACCCGGTGATGAAAGAATCACTATATATTTCCAAATCAGAATGGTGTATAACTTGGAGGGGAATTTGGAAGTGGTAGTGTTACCCTGCACCTTTCTGCCCTTGTCCTCCGAGGTAGTAGGGTGGGTTTGAGAGGTGCTATCAAAGCTTGGCAAGAAACTGCGTTGCATCTTGTAAATGGTGTACACACTTCCAGGCAAGTGGTGAAAATTCCATCACAGTCCTGATTTGTACATTTAGGTGGTAGTATGAAGAGTCACCACAAAAAACATAACTTCTGAACTGCTCTTGTCACTGTATTGTTTGTCAGATTTACAGCAATATCTTCCCTTCTGTTTTTGTAGTATTTAGACTGAGTAATTCTTCATCTTGAACTCGCCACTGCTTTGATTTTCTCATTCTTTTCCCTGAGCTTAGGAAACAGGCCACCTTTTTCAGATCAATAATCATGCAAGTGCTTTCTGCCTCTGTTCCTAGTTCAGTTCCTAATTCCGGTCAGTAGAAACTTGTTATTTAATGTCTGCTCCAGCAACCTACACCAAACTAATTTCTATGAAATCCACATTCTGCCTCCTCGATACCCTCACATCAACTACTCATTACTAAACTTTCCCATATCGTCATTGTCTTGCCAATTTTGGCATCATCCTTTAAAAGCTACTGTCTTCACAAAATCTGCATTGAACACTCCTTTGTTTTCTAACAACTCCCTCATCCTTAATTTACGCTTTCTCTTAAGTTTTTGGATGTCTTGCAACCCAAGTATGTCCTTGGCCCTCCCACCACACTTCATTTGTCCCAATTCAACTTTCACGTCACTCAAATCACCAGGGCCACCTGGACCAGTCACCAGATGGCCTGTGTGCCCATGACTGATGTTCATAATTCCTTTTTATCGTCCTTGCCTGCCCTGTTTTCTTTATGGCCAGTCACTGGTTTGTGGATTTATTCAATACTATGCATTTTTTTAAACTGTAGTAAAATTTACCTAAGTGATCATTTAAGCCTTGTTAAAGTTTTTGTAGTAAAATGTAACCTGGAGAAAATGATCAAACTTATTGTTATTTGCCATCTTCATGGTGAGTTAGCAAGTACCTACAAAACTCATTTCCCATTATTTGGAGTTTCATTTTTGCTTCTATAACATAAAAATCGGTCTGGAAATTTTAAATATTTTATGTTTTCACAGGAATGGCTGAATGAAAATGGGTTCCAGTTTTAATGGTCTGATCTGCCAGCAGTAGCGTTCTGTTAAGTTTACATTGTTGAATTAGATGACACAGCAGAATTCGGGGAGGGCCATGTTTGATTTTACAGTCCTCTGTCAAGAAGGTAGGGAACACACAACTTTACTGATACCTTAGTTGTTTTTGTGATATTGCTGTTTTGCATAACTGCATTACATGGGTAAAACCTGTGACATGCATTTCTCAAGATTACTGTTCTCTCTGCCTTAACCACTTTGATTATCATGTTTGCTTTTGCATCTTTTATATAAAAATTTTTTTTTTCCCTCATTACAGATTTGGAACCATTATGTCCAAATTGGTTTGAAGAACTCAGTTTGTCAGCATCTTCTAACCAGTTTAACCAACCTAGAGATGATGCTCGTTGCTTTACATCAAGTTATTTCAAAACTCCATGGCAGAAACCGACTTTGTATAGCCAGCTTGATTGTACTCCATCAATCTTCAGTGACCTGACTTTAATAACCCCCTCGGTATCCACCCCAGGAAAAGGGAATGACCAAGCATGGATGAAAAGAGGTAAGTCATCAAATCTCTGAAAAAATCCAAAATAGTTACCATACTTGATACCCCAAGGATTCATGACTTTAGGGTTTCAAAGCGTGCACATTAAATGTGACAATTTCTGATGTAGCATAAGTTGGGATGTTGGTGCCAAACTACCTTATTTTGCAGCATATTATCCTGTGGTGCAAAAGACAAAATAGCTGAATGCAACACAGGCATTTTTTCTTGAGAAATTTAAGCTTGAAGGGCTAAAAAATCACAATGCATGATATAACGCTGGTTGAGAGAGACAAAAGACTGAGGTCAATTAAGAAGTAGTGGTTACATGTTTGGTGGAAAGACTGGGCTCCAGCAGTTTTAAAATCCTAGACAAGAGTGAGGTAGAACAGGAGGCGGTTGAAATTTAGACACATTTTAAGGAGGAGAAAGACCACATAGAATACTTAAAATTTCAAAGGAATGAAAGGTCAAGTCTTGTGCAGTCTTTGATTTTATAATGAGTTCAGGGATATTGAAGAGGCAAAGGAGTGTTTGGCATGAAAAAAGGAATCAAGCAATACAAGGCCGTATGCTAAAGAAGGGCTAAAGATTAAGCAATCAAAGGTGAGAGGTGAACCTTGGTTGAACCTATGAGAAATTATTGTCTTTTTGAGTTGACACCACATTTTAATTACCTGTGGCTGTATGTGGAAATTTGAAGTTGGTAGCACTGAGGACATGGTATCTGAAAGAAGCTGAGAGGTATGAGAGGGACCATTCCATCGTGAAGTTTATACTTCCACAGGAACTTTTGAGTCTATTTCCTGTCCTGTCACACTATATAACTGTCCATTGAATGATTCCAGAGTTTTTACATCCTCTTCCCAATGCAGACATCACTCTTTGCATGAAAAATGCTTTCTACATCCGTCCTGAGTTTGTATTTTAGCAACTTGTACCTCTGTCACCTTGTCCTACAGTTGTTATTGAATTTGAAATGAACGTTCATTAACCTAGTTTATTTTGTAGCTCCATAATTTTATGAACGTAGAATAGAAAGCCTAATGTTCAAATAGATAGCAATGGTGACAAACCACTCGGGTAATGTTGTGAGTGAGCAATGGAGGGCGAGAAAGAGAGAACTTCAGAGATTCCTGAATTAGTGGAAGGAAATGTAAGGGATTAGTTCCGATGAGTAATAAATGTCAACAGAAATGTGAATCAGATTGGCAGTCCGGTTAGGCTAGAACTTTCCAGATAATTGAAAGCAAATGGCAGATTCCATTATATTAGAATATACTAATATAAGTAGTTTTAATAAAGAGGATCACCTTTGAAAATTTATCATAAGATTGTATAAGATGAATCCTAGAAACCCTACAGTTCTCGAAATCGGCCCATTGAGTCTGCACTAACTCTCTGACAGAGCATCTTACCCAGGCCCTGCCCCCATAAACTCCCACACATTTCCCATGGCCAATCCATCTAACCTACACATCTTTTGGATGGAAACTGGAGCACTCGGAGCAAACCCACGCAAACACAGGGAGAATGTGCAAATTCCACAGTCATCCAAGACCAGAATTGAACCCGAGTCCCTGGAGCTGTGAGGCAATCATGCTAACCACTGCTACTGTGCCGTCCATGAAGTATGCACATCTTGAGGATGGTGAGATGGATATCATCAGACCCATTTATCCATTTGAAATCCTTCAGTAGATTATATCAGATCACTTTTATTCACTTACCAGCTTTTCCCATTGAAATTCCTGTGTCTCACCTTTCCATGGCGCAGAGAAACTGTTTTTAAAATTGAAAGCTCCCACAAATCTCTTATTACATTCGATACTACTTTTTTCTTTGAAAACATAAACTTTTAATCAATTAATGTTGCCTTCTCCTTTATTTGAAATAAACAGTATTATGGACCATCTAATTACACGGTCGGCTCCTGAGCCAATCAGGCAGACATTTAACCTCTCAAGGGTCAGAAGTTTGTTAGTATGGCACTCTAATTATTTTGTTAGAAATATGAGAGAGCTATCTTACAGAGTTTATTATCTAGTTTCCTGTCCCTCCCTGTAGGGAAATGCAACCTTCTGTTTGGCACCGGTACCTAATAACTGGACTGTTGGAACTCATATAGATGTTAGCCTGAATTCAATCACTTTGGCCCATCTATATACAACAATCATATAATTGTAGTGTTAACTTAATGCTAACTTCATAGAGGTTTACAGCAAGGAAACAGGCCCTTCAGCCCAATTTGTTCATGTCGCCCAGTTTTTACCACTAAGCTAGTCCTAATTGGCCGCATTTGGCCCATATCCCTCCGTACTCATCTTACCATGTAACTGTTTAAATGCTTTTTAAAAGACAAAATTGCACCCGCCTCTACTACTGCGTCTGGCAGCTTGTTCCAGTCACTTACCACCCTCTGAGTGAAAAAAATGCCCCTCTGGACCCTTTTGTATCTCTCCCCTCAGCTTAAACCTATGCCATCTCTTTTTAGACACCCTTACCTTTGGGAAAAGATGTTGACTATCTACCTTATCTATGCCCCTCGGTATTTTATAGACCTCAATAAGATCACCCCTAAGTCTCCTACACTCCAGGCAAAAATGTCCCCGTCTATCTAGCCTCCTTATAACTCAAACCATCAAGTCCTGGTAGCATCCTAGTAAATCTTTTCTGCACTCTTTCGAGTTCAATAATATCCTTTCTATAATAGGATGACCAGAACTGTACACAGTATTCTAAGTGTGGCCTTGTATAGCACATTTCAACAAGACGTCCCAACTCCTGTATTCATTGTTTTGACCAATGAAACCAAGCATACCATCTTCACCACCCTGTCACCTGTGACTCCACTTTCAAGGAGCTATGAACCTGTACCCCTAGATCTCTTTGTTCTATAACTCTCTCCAATGCCCTACCGTTAACTGAGTAAGTCCTGCCCCGATTCGATCTACCAAAGTGCATCACCTTGCATTTATCTAAATTAAACTCCATCAGCCCACTGGCCCAATTGATCAAGATCCTGTTGCAATCCTAGATAACCTTCTTCACTGTCCACTATGCCACCAATAATCATGTTTCAGTAATGGCTATAATATTCTCGTCCCATGTACCCATCCATGCCCTGAGTTCTGCCTTGCCAGTCAGGCCTCTTGCATTGAAATAAATGCAGTTTAATCTGGACTTCCCTTGCTCTGTGCCCTGCTTTCTCAGACCATTTGCCCTATCAGGTTTTGTACACTCCATGTTTTATTTCTCTTAGCCTTATGACAAGGCTGGCAATAACATTATAACTTTATTCATAATCACATTAAAATTGGGATCAATATAACAATGTGGTTGCTATGAATTTCCCCCCAGCAGGAAACAATTATTCAACTGTGGCACAAGGAATTATACTTCCATACAAGTTGAGAGAGAATGAAACCTCAAATCCAATTTCTGATGTTTCTTTAATGAAAAGGTATGTTCAATTCTTCTCTCGCTGTCTCTCTCACTTTAGTACAGGTTACTCCAGGCAAGCTTTTCTTCCTGCAAACAGTTATTGCCAGAAGCATGTTCCACCTGGTGGTGTGACCCATCACATTTTCAAGGGTCAGTTTTATATTAATATGGTTATGAGGAGACCTAGTCCCATTTTCCCCATCTGTTGGGAGGTTGATTCTGAGGGTGGAAATCTGTGGAAAATCCAGCTCCTAAATTTTTAATGCTCTCGTGGGGAGGCAATGGCGCAGTGGACTAGTAATCCGGAGACCCCGGATAATGTTCTAGGGATACAGATTTGAACTCCACCATGGCAGAAGCTGAAATTGCATTCAATAAGAATTATTGTCTTTAAGAGTCTAATGATGACCATAAAACCATTGACAATTGTTGTAAAATGGTTCACAAGGAAGGCAATTGCTGTTCTTGCATAGTCTGGTCTATATATGACTCCAAATCAACACTTTACTGCGGGCAGTAAAGGATGGGTCGTAAATGCTAGCCCAGACAGTGATACTCACATTCCATGAGTGAATTTTAAAAAGTTGAGTTTTTTTTCATCTGTTTCTCATCTCCGTGCTGCCCCTCGATGGCATTGTCCAAAGGCACAATAGTTTTCAGATTTACGCCTGGTGTCCTGCATTCTACCTTCTGTAAACTTGAGGTTATCAAAACTAGGCTGTCCATGCCTTAGCTCTCAGCAAGTCCCACTTCCCAATCACTTCTGTGCTCGCTTATTACTTTGGCTCCTGATCAAGCAATGTCTTGATTTTTAAATGCTCATCCTCATCAAATCCCTTCATGGCCTCACACCTTCCTAGTCCTGGAATGCCCTCCAACCCCACACTGCTGAAATAGCTTTATTCCTCTAAAGCCTGTTGGTGCATCTGCAATTTTAATTGCTTTACCATTGCTGACAGTGCCTTCGATTACCAGGCCCCACGCTCTTGAATATCTTCTTGTATACCTCTGCCTCTCTACCTCGCTTTCATCCTTAAAGAAACTCTTAAAACTTACCTTTTTGACTAAGTTTTTGGTGGTTTGACGTAATATCCCCAATGTGGCTTAGTGTCACATTTGTTTTATGATGCTCCTGTGAAGCACCTTGGCAAGTTTTATTATGTTGGAGGTGCTATATAAATATTTGTTGTTGGTTTGCCAGTTAAAGTGCAGCCAAGGAGGAACTAGCCCTTTTGGACTAAGAGAAGGAAGTCCACAATATGTATGTACAGGTCCAATGGAAGGAGGTGACCTTGACTCTGAGTGGCCCCTCCAGTAACCCCAATGCCCCTGTTCAGTACTAGAAGATATTCTGTGACTTCACTAGAATAGGCAAGTTAGGAGAAGTCAGTCAGAAGCTGAGCCATTTATTTTTACATGGAAATGTTTACACATTCATTTGTTCATTTCTTCAAAAACTTGTTTTTATATTACACCTTAACATAGTTGAACATCTCAAGACACATCAGAGAAGCATTACTAAACAAAATTTGACACTAAGCCACAGAAAAATTAGTAGGAGACCAAATGTTTGGTCAGAGGTTTAAGAGATATCTTCTCGGACACGAGAGAAGAGGAGAGATTTGGGTAAGGAATTCCAGAGCCTGGCAACTGAAGACATTGCTGTCATTGATGTAATAATTTTTTAAAAATGGGATGTGCAAGAGGCCTGAATTGAGGATTGCAGAGCTTATAAAGATAGTAAGAAGAAAGCCCAAAGAGGGATTTGAAAATAAAGGTGAAAATTTTAAAATCAATTTAAGGAAAGAGCTTATGTTTGTATTGTCTTTTGAACAAAGTATTTCTGAAGTGTGGTTGCTGTTGTGATGTATGAAAATGTGGCAACCAGTTTGCACATAGCAGGGTCGCAAATACCACTGAGATAATAAGGAAAGAGAAGGGGTGCTGTGGATGCAAACCCATGCCCTAGCACTTATTGTTTCTAGCCCAATACTTTTTTCTGTTGCTGCAAGTTACATTATTCACTGGAAACCACTGAATTACAGAGTTTTCAGGAAATGGAGAATGCAAGAGGAGAAGGTTATATATCTTACAGACTCTCTTTTTCAAGAGGGCTGTCATCTGAGTATCATGTATCTCCGAATGATTATCAGTGAAAGGATACTGTCCATTTTTGCATTGAACAAAAAATGTTTTAGATTTATAATGGCAATAAAAATTTAATTCATAGTTGTATACCAAAAATGCAGGCGTCTGAAGTTTATTTTAGTTTTGGGATCTAATTTAAAGCTGTTAGGCTTCAGAGATTAAACATGCTTATGCTTAACCCCAACAACTCCAAAGATATGTGGGCCATGCTAAATTGTCCCTTAGTGTTTGGGGGATTAGCAGGCCAAATGTTGGCATTACTGTGATAGGACATGTGTGGGATTGTTGTGGTGCAGACTGGATGGGTCAAATGGCAGCCTCCTGCACTGTAGGGATTCTATGTACTTCTAAGATGCTTCCCTACACTTAGCATGCCTTCCTCCTGAAAAAAGGCAATATTGTGGGAACGATTCTCCCATTGACCGGGGAGCGGCGCGGGCTTGGAGGGCCGAAGGGCCTGTTCCTGTGCTGTATTGTTCTTTGTTCTTTGTATCCCGCTGTGCTGATTTTTTAGCGCAGCGTGCTGGGAGATTCAAGCGGTGCCCGACTTGCGTGTTCCGTGCTGGGCGTCTTCCCTGAGTGCGTCTTCCAGCGCCGGATTTCTGGCGCCATCAGTTACGTGTCGGAAATCGGCCAAGAGCTGCATTATGTATTCAATGAATAATTTAAACATAATTTCAATATAATTAACGGGCCCAGGACTGAAGTCTCCAGGCCCTTAGCCTCTCTCCCCCGGCAGGAGTATTTCACCCTAGCGGGGTATACTTATAGTTCCCCACTTGCGGGGAGCTGGCAGTCCGACCCCGCTGGAGTGAATGGGGGTGGGGTGGGGGCAATCGAGGGCCCCCCAAAGGGTCGGATGCTGGGGGTGCCCCCTGGGCTTTGGCAGTTTGGTAGTGCCAGCCGGGGCCCTTGGCACTGTCCAAGGTGCAAAGTGGCAATGCCTGGGGGCACCTTGGCACTGCCTACTGGGCATGGGACAGTGCCAAGGGGGCAGGACCTGATGGGGCAGGGCGTCTGGGATGAAGATCAGTGGGGGTCGGGGGTCCTGCAGCCACTCTGCAGTTGGCATTGGTGGGGGAGGGAGGGAGGCTAGCGATCGGGGCTGGCCATTCAGCTTTGGGGGAAGGGGGGCACAAGGGTGTCGAGGCGGTGCCCACACATGTCCGGGAGACCAGCGATCAGGCTGTGGGGGGTAGTGAGAGGGCTGGCGTTGCGGGGTTGGCCAGCAATCGGGAGGCTGGCAGTGGAGGGCTACTGCGTATGCGCCGATCTCAACACTGACAGATCGGCGCTCAATGGCCCACTCTGCGCTAGGCTGCCGGCCTCCTGGGCGGGAATCACCACCGCCCCCTGATTTTAAACCGGACTCGCGCTAGTGCACTCAGTGCACAGTGTGTGGAAGATGCTTTTTGAAACTCCCGTTGAAAGAAACAGCATGATTTACTCCGGTTTTTACACGAATTCAACACTTAGAATTTTTTTGAGAATTGCCCCCCTGTGAATCTAACCATATCTACATTCAAGAGAAAAATGCTCCATAAATCGTTCCTTATAGTAAAGCTAAGAATGTGACATGCAAATTCAGCAAAAAAAGACTAATTCACTTTTGTTTTGCATCATTCTAGCCCTGCTCTCTTGCATAATACTTGCAAGACTCCACAGCGTCCTTATTCTATCCAAGGTGGGTATAAAGAGAAATAAAAAGATTAAGTCTGACAAGTGGGAATAAAACATGAACTATTCATACAGGGAATTTAGCAACTCATAATCTGAAATACACTTTGATGCAGTTATCAGCAAAATGTTAATTAGATTTATAAGGTGTACAAATTTTCAACATTTAAAAAAACATATTTTCTTCCAGATGATGGGTGTTCATTTTTTAGTCCTCCAGTATCATCTGAGGTAAGGATTCATTTATTTCAGCTTTCTTTTGCTTTTAAAGGAAAATATTCCAAATCTTATTTCTTAACTAGGTCATGTCAAAGATTTCGGAGAGTCTTGGAGCTGAGCTGGACCCTGATATGTCTTGGACGAGTTCATTAGCAACTCCTCCATCATTGAATCCAACAGTTATTATATGTAAAGGTGAGTTGTGAAAACAGTTTCAGCCTCAAATGCTTTTTATTGCTGTCAGTTTTTAAGTGCCCAGATTATCAATTACAAAAAGACAGCTAGATGTTACTGTGTTTTTTTTAAGTTTAATTTTTATTTCCTTAAGTTTCAGCACTATACATTGAACACCTCTAAATGAACCAGTGAAGTTGTTGGGCATTATAGTAAATCAAGTATTTGTGGATTATGTACATGATAAGCATTCCAAAAACAACAAAGTAATTTTGGATTAGGCCCATTTTCTATTTTGGAACAAATGTTTTGTCATTCTCTTTCTGTTTTTTTAAAATTCGTTCATGGGATGTGGATGTTGCTGGCTGGGCTAGCATTTACTGCCCGTCCCTAGTTGTCCCTGAAGGGTAGTTATGAGTCAGCCACATTGCTGTGAATCTAGAGTCACGTGTAGGCCAGACCAGGTAAGGACAGCAGATTTCCTTCCTTTCCTAAAGGACATTAGTGAACCAGATGGGTTTTTCTGACAATTGACAGTGGTTTCATGGTAATCATTAGATTTTTAATTCCAGATTTTTATTGAATTCAAATTTCCCCATCTGCCATGGTGGGATTTGAACTCAGGTCCCCAGAGCATTATCCTGAGTCTCTGGATCACTAGTCCAGTGATAATACCACTACACCATAGCCTCCCCTATGTTTATGGGTGAATTGATTGAAAGATTTCAATTTTACAGAAAGATGAGGAACAACTCTTCCATTAAGTAGGATAATCTAGAACAAGACTATGTTAATTTTAGAATTATAGCTCAGCTAGTCAAATGCAAATTCAGAAAAACAATACACAAGATTTTGAAAATGTGGAACTCTGTTTCAGATGACCAAAGATGCAAACTTAAGTAGGATGTTCCAAAGGGACATTGACATCTGCCTGGCAATATGCTATTGTGGGATCCAGCAGGATGCCACCACGAAACACATCTTCCCCTCACCTTCCCTGTGTGCATTCAGCAGGGTCTGCTCCCTCTGTGATGCCCTGGTTCACTCCTCCCTCATGCCTAACTCCTCATCTCCTTCCCACCGCACCTTCCCTTGCAATCGCAGAAGATGCAGGACTTATCCCTTCACCTACTCACCATTCAAGTTGCCAAACATTCCTTTCAGATAAAGGAATTTTCCACTTGCACCTCCTTCAATTTTGGTCTGTTATATTATCTGCTTCCTATGCGGTTTCCTCTAAATTGGGCAGTGTGGATGCAAACTGGGTAATCACTTTGTGGAAAACCTTCACTCAGCCCAAGAACATGATCCAGACCTTCCTGTTGCTTGCCATTTCAACTCAGCATCATGTCCACATATCTGTCCTTGGCCTGCTGCAACGCTCCAGTGAAACCCTACACAAACTGGAGGGGAAGCACCTTGTCTTCCAATTAGGCACGTTACAACCTTCAGGACACAACCTTGAGTTCAACAAGTTTAGAACTTTAGCCTGTAACTTTTCTACACCATCTTTACCTTTTTTAATATCCCAAACATTTTTTTGTTCCCATTTAAACCCCCCCCCCCCCCCCCCCCCCCCCACCCCACTGGACCATCTGTCACCTAACCTTGAAGTTTTGCTACAGCTTTGTTGCAATCTCTCAGCTCCCACAATCTCTGGCTGAAATTTTCCATCTGTTCCCACTGACGGGTTCTTCCATTGCAGCCAACGGTGACCCCTTCCCTGCCGCGAGTTCCCTGGTGGTGGAGGGTGTGAACAGGAAACTCCGTTGACAGGGGTGGGACCGGAAGATTCTGCCGCCAGCCAATGGTGGACCACTTCCACCTTCGCAAAAAGCCACAGGATGGGTTGAGTAGGCCAAAAATCTTGCCCACTGTTCCAACGGTTGTTCCTCCTCATAAAATCATACTTTCCCCCTGTTTAGTTTGTTAGAAGGATCATGCAGATGCAAAATGTTAACTGTTTTCGCTCCCTATGAATGCTGCCAGAATTGCTGAGTTTTTCCAGCTTTCTCTGCTTTTGTTAATGGGTATTTTATTAGTTTATGGATACAAGTGTAACAGTATTTTAAACACATTCAGTTAATTCCTGTAGATGGTTGTTAATTTGGTGAACTCATTATTTTATCATTGTTTTACTTCTAAAAATGTATTAGCAATAAACATTTTTGGGATACTGTATATGCAACCTAAATCACAGTGAGGTACAGAATGTTTTCAATATTGTAAGAAGTACATTTCAGGTTAAAGTTTGACAGTATAACTTTATTATCTAAATATATGTTTTCAGCATTTCATCTTTGTAATCAACACAGTGAATATTCTGTGATTTTATTACGCTTGGTCATCACACACAATCCTTGACCTGGATGTTGTTGAGGTCATCCATGTAAATGTGAGGTCATCCATTTTGGTAGGAATAACAGCAAAATGGACTATTATTTAAATAGTAAAAAATTGCAGCATGCTGCTGTGCAGAGGGACCTGGGTGTCCTTGTGCAAGAATCACAAGGAGTTGGTTTGCAAGTGCAGCAGGTAATTAAGAAGGTAAATGGAATTTTGTCCTTCATTGCTAGACGGATGGAGTTTAAAAACAGCGAGGTTATGTTGCAGCTGTATAAGGTGCTGGTGAGGCCACACCTGGAGTACTGTGTATAGTTTTGGTCTCCTTACTTGAGAAAGGGTATGCTGGCACTGGACGAGGTGCAGAGGAGATTCACTAAGTTGATTCCGGAGTGGAGAAAGTTGGCTTATGAGGAGAGACTGAGTAGACTGGGGCTACACTCATTGGAATTCAGAAGAATGAGGGGTGATCTTATAGAAACATATAAGATTATGAAGGGAATAGATAAGATAGAAGCAGGGAAGTTGTTTCCACTGGCGGGTGAAACTAGAACTAGGGGGCATGGCCTCAAAATAAGGGGAAGCAGATTTAGGACTGAGTTGAGGAGGAACTTCTTCACACAAAGGATTGTGAATCTGTGGAATTCCCTGCCCAGTGAAGCAGTTGAGGCTACCTCATTGAATGTTTTTAAGGCAAGGATAGATAAATTTTTGAACAGTAAAGGAATTAAGGGTTATGGTGAGCTGAGTCCACGAAAAGATCAGCCATGATCTTATTGAATGGCGGAGCAGGCTCGAGGGGCCAGAAGGCCTACTCCTGCTCTTAGTTCTTATGAGAGTGCACGCAAGAATAATTTCACTCATAAAACCACATGATAATAGTCATTCGTACTGAGCCAAACATATCCCACACCAATCATCTTAATTCTTTTGTGGACTTAAGTTGCAATATTTAGCTTCTTTCATGGTTTTTGTATGTTTTTGTTCTTCCTGTCTAATTATGCTCCAAAGTTGGCTTGTTTTTTCAGATTTTTCTTGCTGTATGTCCAGTTTTGCTGCATCTTCATTACTGCCCTCTATTCCATCTCCATCTGGCCTTGGTTACATATCTTATTGTAGTTTAATTCTACTTTTCATTTGTTGCCTTTGGTATCTAATTTTGGTTGATCAGTGTGTAATTGTGGTATTCCAGTATAGCTACAACATTGGCATCTAACCGGCAATGTGAAAAATTGCCCAGGTATGACCTGTACACAGAGCAGGAAGAATCCAACCCAGCCAATTACAGCCCCATCAGTCTACTCTCGATCACCAAAATAATGGAAGGTGTTGTCAACAAAGCGATCAAGCAGCAGTTACTCTGCAATAACCTGCTTCTGATGCTCAGTTCAGGTTCCATCAGGACCATTAGGTTCCTGATCTCATTACAACCATGATCCAAACAGGGACAAAAAAACTGAACTCCAGAGGTAATGTTAGAGTGATTGCCCTTGGCATCAAGGAGTCCTAGCAAAACTGGAGTCAATAGGAATCAGAGGGTTAAGGGGACTCTCCACTAATTAGTCATACCTTGCAAAAAGGAAGATAATTGTGGATGTTAGAAATAAATCATCTCGGTTTCAGATCATTGCTGCAGGAGTTCCTCCTGTTATGTTACACAAGTATCCTGGGCCCAACCATCATCAGCTGCTTCATCAATGATGCTCTCTCCATCATATGATCGTGGAGATGTTCATGGATGATGTTAAGCACCATTCGTGATGACTCGGGACACTGAAACATTTTGTATCCATATGCAGCAAGACCTAGACAATATTTAGGCTCGGGCTAATAAGTGGCAAATAACATTTGTGCCATGCAAATACCAGGCAACAACCATCTCCACCAAGAGAAGCTCTTATCATCATCCGCTAACGCTCAGTGGCATTATCATCGCTGAATCCCTCACTATCAACAGCCTGAGGGCTACCATTGACCAGAAATTGAACTGGACCAGCCATATTAATACTATAGTCATAAGATCAGGTCGGAGGCTGAGAATTCGGAATCCCCAAAATCTCTGCACCATCTACAAGGCGCAAGTTAGGAGTGTGTTGGAACACACTCCACCTGCCCCCATCCAGAACAAAGCAGCCTGTTTGATTGGCACCTCATCCACCATCTTGAACATTCACTCCTCCCCCCTCTGAGGCACAGTGGCAGCAGTGTGTACTATCTACAAGATACACTGCAGCAACTCACCAATGTTCCTTCGACAGCACCTTTCAAACCTGTGACTTCTACGATCTGGAAGGAGAAGCGCAGCAGATGCATGGGAGCAGCACCACCTGCGAAATCCCCTCCAAACCACACACCATCCTGACTTGGAACTGTATCGCCGTCCTTTGACTGTCATTGGATCAAAATCCTGGAACTCCCTCTCTAATAGCATTGTAGATGTACCTATGCCATATGGACTGCAGCGATTCAGGGTGACTGCTTGCCACCATCTTCTCAAAGGCAATAAATGCTGGCTTAGCCAGCAATGCCTACATCCTGCGAACAAATACTTTTTCAAAAGATTTCCCCTCATGCAGCCATTGAAATTTCATGTTGTGCTTTTTATTAAGCAGTCTTTCTTGTATATTTATTTGGCTATTTCAGTTCTACTGTTTAGTTTAGATTGTTCTGTCTTTTGCAGGTCTTCCTGCCTCACAGCTCATGTTCTTAAATCACAACTGTTGCCTAGATCCTGACCTCATGGTGCCCAGAAATAGGTACCTTGGTATTGAGACGGGAGTGTTTGAACCTTGATTTTTAGGAATGAGCGACAGGAAAAGCTAAAAAAGTGGTTATAATAGATTCACATGTTTCTTCATAAATGATTTATTGTGTTTTTCAGCCAAAGAAAATGATTTGCACCAAGACAAACCTAAGGAAGTACAAGTGCCTTTGGTAAGCTTGTGTATCCGTTTGAGCCTATTTGGCATGAGTATGAAAGTTTTATCTTTTATAAATCTAATTTCAGTCTGAAAGCATCAAAATCCTTTAATGATGGGAGGAATTTTTTTGGCATAAGTGGCTAAGATGACAAGTAGTTGTGCATATTTAGCAATAAGGGATGACGATTCCTCAGCACAGATTTGCATACCGTGTATTTGTGTCATGTTTCTTCTGCAGATCAGGCTTGATTAGGTTGATTGACAGGAAAAATCATTTGACTGGGTGGGATTAAGCTTGCACAGAGAAGTCAAGTCAGTTGCTGCTGGGATCTTTAAAGAGGTAGTTTTCTCTGTCTGGATTTGGAGACTGGGATCTGCCAGGAAATAAGTCTCTTTCTTTGGAGGCTGCTGTATGGGCGTCAGAAGACATGTGACTTCCAATATCTGTCCAGAGGGACTAAAAGGCTGGAAATCTAGCAAATAAATGAGCCTTTTTTTGGGCTAACTTAGTCTGAAGTGGGATTTATGTCTGTGGGGTTATTGCTTACACTGGAACAATAGAGATAGTTAGCTGTTAAGAATTATAAATTTAAGTATTTTCAATTGGTAAAAGTTATGCTAATTCTTTTTGTTGTATTTTAACTGTGTTGTTAAATAAAGTTTGCTTTTGTTTTAATTTTCCTAGTGGGTCAATTGAATCATACCTGGAGTGAAATGCATTATGCTCACCCTAATGCCAAAATCAAAAACATTGGGGTCCAGGCTAACTTGATAAAATACCTTGGAGTGTTTGAAACAGTGAGACAGCCCCTCCATATGGGGTTTGGTTTAAATAAAGCTGTCCTTCATTGTCCAGGCCACAACGTCACCCCCAAAGTGGGTGTCTCAATCCATATTGAGACCATGTGCTGGCCTCTGAAGATATGTTGACTTTCTCGGAGATAAAGGTCACATTTTTTCTCCCCTCTGAATAACTGACACTTGTAAGGTGCAGGCAGGGCTTTTGTTTCTTCTAAGGCTCAGGTTGGAATTTCATATATCAATGTCCTGACCTATTTTCTGGCCATTTTCCCACACTCCTACCAGAGTTATTAGACAGAAGGGCTGAAGATTTTCATCGTTAAGATCAATGTGATGGAATTAGTTAGAAATACAGAAACTTAAATAAGTGGCTTTAAACAATCAAGCGAATCAACTACTGGGGGGAAAGTGATTCAGGTTCCGCTTATATAAAATTACTTTATGCAATATCCCTTGATGTTTCTGTCTATTTTGAACTAGTTCTTCAGTTTGCTAATTGTCTGTTTTCCTCAAATATTCCACTGTAACAGAGTACTTGTTTGTTTTCTTAATTTAGTAAAGTACATTGTTGTGTAACATTTTGTTGGATGGAACCAAATTAAGTGTGTCCAGAATTGATAAACAATGTACTTTTTAAATTGCAATTTAAAATGGCTAAGAAGGTAGTCTCTGTCCACCATATACAGAATTTAAAACTTAGTTACATTATGACCATACAGATTTTTTGTGTTAGATTCCTACTTTCTTTGTTTAATTGAAATGTAGCCCAAAAATGATACGCTGCTGCTGATTTTTGGACAGTATTTCCATTGACTTGAGTGCAGAATTTCTTACACAAGAAAGAAAATGCTGGAAAATCCCAGCAGATCTGTGGAGTGAGGATAGAGCTTGCGTTTCTAGTCTGGATGATTCTTCAAAAGTCATCCAGACTCGATGTCAGCTCTATTCTCTCTCCAGAGATGCTGTCAGACCTGCTGAGATTTTTCAGAATTTTCTGTTTTTGTTTCAGATTCCAGTGTCCGCAGTAATTTGCTTTTATCCAGAATTTCTTGCGTTGGCTTGTGGGTCAATGTATTAAGATACTGATCTGCCAAATTGCTGAGTGGGGAAATTGGGGAAAGGGTGGGGGAAAGCAAACTGCTTTGACCAGAAAGCTAGATAAATGGAATACTTAATCGTGTTATACAGTATGTTGGCAGTTGCGCAGGCTGACTGATGAGCTGTTTGACCTTACAACTAGAATCAAAGTCATTGACCTGTTGTGCAGATATGAAAAAAAGTTTTAAAAACACTTTAATTATCTGAACTATTGACATTCTCATCAATTATTCATTTTGTTTGCAGCTTTTACACAGCAATTTAAATACACAATGCCATGCATTTGCTGTTGGTTTAAACAGTGCCTGTGCAATGCCTGTAATTGGGGAAGAGGAAAGTGAAGAATTGGAAGCTGTTAATCAGAGCTGTGGTAAGTATAATTATTTTTCTTTAAAATTAGCTTGTATCACTCGAATTAAGTTAAGATCTGAGTCACTGAACAGAGCCTTGCCTGTGATTAAGAAGTCAGGAATAGAGCGGACTCATGAGATAGCATGACCAATCACTGGCTGTGAATATGGGTGGGAAAGAGACTTCCAGTTCGATTAGCTTCAGACCACTCTGGGTGCAGGTGTGCTGTCACAGGCTTCACAGAATTTATTGAGTT
The DNA here is from genome assembly GCF_964213995.1 of Mustelus asterias. Taxonomy (NCBI): domain Eukaryota; kingdom Metazoa; phylum Chordata; class Chondrichthyes; order Carcharhiniformes; family Triakidae; genus Mustelus; species Mustelus asterias. The sequence continues at coordinate 94,492,012 of NC_135810.1, forward strand.
AATTGCAATACTTGGTAAACTATACTATATTCTGATTAGATATATTCAATGTAAGAGACTAGCATCACACCATATGAGCTTTTGGCTGTAGCTAAATCCTTAACTTGATGCGTAAAACATTCCACATTAAGCACTATCGGATCCTACTTGTATCAGTTAAAAGGGCTCTTTATCTAGGATCATCCCGAAACGCACAGATAACCCCCAGCTTCTTTTGATCTCCTTATTTAAGGAGGGATATAGTTGCATTGGAGATAGTTCAGTGGGTTGATTCCTGGGATGAAGGGTTGTCTGATGAGGAAAGGGAGAGCGAGTTGGGCCTATACCTAGGAGTTTACAAGAATGAGATGTGATCTTATTGAAGTGTTTTAGATAGAGGGGGCTTGACAGGATAGATGCTGAGAGGATGTTTCCCGTCATAGAGGAATCTAGAACTTGGGGGCACAGTTTCAAAAGAATGTGTCTTCCATTTAAAACCAGAGAGGGTTGTTAATCTTGGAAATCTGGACCTCAGGAGCAGTGGATGCTGGGTCATTGAATATGTTCAAGGCTGAGATAGACACATTTTTGATCTGAGAGTGGAGGGTCTTGAGGGACAGGCAGGAGAGTAGACTAAAGGCCACAATCAGATCAGTTTTAATCTTATTGATTGGCGGTGTAGGCTGAGGAGCCAAATGACCCTGCTCCTATTGTGTTCTTATGCTAATATATCCATAGGTGACTCATTATCGAATCTTGTTTGGTAATGCTCCTGTGAGGAGCCATGGGACATTTTATTATATTAATGATGCTATCTAAATATAAGTTGTTGAAGTTAAGCCATATTTGCCTTGATATTTTAAGGCATCTAAAGAAGTAGCATTAATGAGCTATTTGGTGTCCTTTCAAAAGTCCAGTTTAGGCGTGCATCAGTGAATCTAATAAGTCTGCACAGTGAAAGTAGATATATTTATATTTTCCTCTCTATTTTTGCGCCTCCCCTTTTCTGCGAGATGTAATTGCATAAGCATATACGGCTCTCCTTCATGTGAGTCTGAACTCCAAATGTCTTTAGCTATTCACTCCTGTGTAGTGGGCAGCCATTACAATTGAGTCTGATTTGTAGCCTTATCTAATGTCCATGAATATGTATCTCCAACAGTTTACATTGGGCAGCAATTATAAACAAGAACTCCTGCAATCTGAACACAGGACTGGGAATCCAATTCTTGATATTTTTATGAATTGATGCAATACAGCATAAGTTGATTCTTATCTCTCTCCTTTTTTAACCAAAATTGTAATGTAGAATCTTCAGGAATGACACCTGCAACTCTTTCAAATCTTTCTGATAATTAAGTATTTTTAACAGATAATTTAAAAACTTATATTATGTTTTTCAGTACTTGAAGAGGGCCCAGACAGTTTGCATAACATCAGCAAAAGCTCTGAAGATGGAAAGCTGTATATTTCTAACACTATGTCTGATGAAGCATTGCCTTCCTCTAAGTCTACACATTTGAGGCTGAGAAAAGTGAAATCCTATACTAGAAAACAAAAGAACAACTCTAGAGTTGGCAATTTTCAACCAAACAGTATTAAAACTTTACCATCTCCCTCGGCTGATGAAAAGGGCTCCCTGGAGAGCATTATGGCTGAATCGAGCTACAAAGTGGTTTTTAGTAACTTGACACTCAGTCCAGTTAAAGAGTGCAATACCAAACAGATTTTTTTGAATAAAAATAACTGCGTCGGTCAAAACCAGAGTCCTGATGCTCACTTGTGTGACAAAAGTTCAGAGAAGGAATTATCAGATCAGAATATAAATTCTTCCTCTGACTGGTCACAGCTAAATCTATCAGAACTTGATGAGAACCAGATGCTTAATAGATACTCTGGCATTGTGGATCCTTCTGCAGATGCATTGGATTTGAAAAATGTGGGTGATCTAGCACTCAGTTCAAGTGAAAACACTAATAATCAGCAACTTGATAATGTTTCAGAAGACAATAAAGGATCTAGTTGTGTGTCCTGGAAAGAGATGAGCCCAATAGCACAGGGATCAACCTCTTATTCTTTAACAGGTGAAGTAACAATGATTCATTATAATCATTGTGCAATTGCTGATGATTTCAGTTCAGTCAATGAAAGCACAAAGAATCCTGGAGCAGAAGTGAATGCTAGTACTCCAAATCATCCTTGTAGTAAAACGCAATTGTCAAAACCACCTGCTCCTGAAATTCCCCACCCAGATCGTTTTAAAGTCGGTGATTCAACACACATTGACCCACCTGTGGAGAGATGGCTGGATTCAGATTTAGAAACTGCAGCAAGAAGACTTCCCTTTTGCAAGGATGAAAGGGCACAGATGAAAAAGAGACCTGACCTCAAAGATAAAACAAACCTGATAAAGTCAGTGACTATCTTGGAAGATCCGAAAGTCACTTTTACCGACTCTGCCAGTGATGACAATATACCCATTCGACCTGCTGTAGCTTCTAGAATGCCTGGTGATGGTGTTTACTGTGTGACAGATCCAGAAACCACCAAAAGTACCTCAATGGTTCTGGATTCGGCAAAATGTCAAGTGGATGAGGAAGACCGTACTTTATTGCTTTCCAGTCTGAAGGGACGTACAAGAAAATTCCTCTACTCTGTGCGAGACTCTTCAAATCATCAGGTGCAGGACATATCTTTAGATGCAACTGAATTACAAAATAGAACACCAATTCTTCCTTTGACACTGAAACCTTCCTGCAAATCACCTGCCCAAAAATCTGGAATGCAGCTTAAGTCTGTGTCAGGTATAACTCATTCTAATTTTTACTTATTTTGGTACATACAAAATGTTTTCAGTTTTTCATAGATAATTGAAGTGGCTTTGTACTGATTGTTACATAGACTGACAATAATCATCCCCCTCTCCGTTAATTTAGTTTTTCATGCAATGAAACAAGCGTAGACTCGCGCTGTTCTTAAACTTGGAAAGCATTGGGAAATTACAGAAATATGCTTACGTACAAAATTCAATTTTTATTAACTGTTTAAACTAAGGTATGAGCATTAAATATTGGCTTATTGTACCAACTGAATAGATTGAAGCAAAAAATGGTGCATCACAAATATATAGTGTAAACCATCAACTACCTAGCAAGTTGCTAGTAAAATACAAAAAGTAATGCATGAGATAATCAATCATGGGAATGCATCATTATTTAGTCATTGCAAACGTATACTCAGCACTGAGAATTTTTCATCTTCACATCTCAAGTCAACGTTAAGAAAAGGAAAATAAATGCAGCCTCCCCAGCATCTCCCACGTGATCGCCTTTAACAGTAGATTTTTCTTTGCCTCTTTTTTTAAACAAAAATGTTTTTTTTAAAATCAAAGAACTTAAATTAATTTCACTTGAAGGACTTCAGAATTTTGGCAATGTATCGATTTAGGAGCTAAATAAATGTGATTTGTGTATTTGACATTGATTTCATATGTGTTGTTTTGTGATATTTTAGGGTTTTTAATAACTTGCAGCATACTTTTCTGTTTTTTAGCTACTTGCAAAGAAAACAGGGAAGCTACCAGTAGTGAATTTAATCCTGGCATCGATCTCCTTGATAAAACCAGTGAGGCACCTGACGCTGAAGCAAATGAAAACCTGCAACACAATCATCAGCTTCATAAGAATTTTGAACATGTAGAACATGGAGTGGTGCCTCAGCATCTTAAAGATGAAACTGATAATTTATCAGATGCTTCCTGTAACGGCAAGAATTGGGATAATTTTGTGACACCACTTAACAGTCGACCCGTTTCTTGTAACAGAAGAGAGCGTAGAATTTTTGCCACAGCCTGTCATACAGTGGCTAAAAGACTAACTATGGAATCTAAAATGATGTTGACCAATAGATTTGGGGTCCAGGTTGAAGATGCGGAGGACAGTTGTGTACTTTCAGTTGTTAACTCTGTGCAGCCAGAGAAGATGTGTGTAATTGAAAATACTGTTATGCCAAATAAGGGAAGATCTTATTTTGAGTTCAGATTGTCACCGTTACCCGATGCAAATCAAAGCCCTCCACTTGAGGATTGCAGTAAAACAAACCTTAAAGGAAACACGATTGCGCACAATGATTTCGACATTATACCAATTTCTGCACAATTATCAACTAAGCAACTATCTTGCACTTCAATTAAAGATCAAAAGATATCTCATTCCTCTATCGCTAATGTTTTGCACAAAACAAAGAAACTTTTATATGGTCTTAACTCCAAGAGAACTTTAAAAAAAGAGGCTGGTCTGTGTAAACCTCAGCAATTAAAATCAAATGAAAATAACGAGATATCAACCTTTTTGGGTAAAGAGCAACATTTTGAGGGAACTCTTGCTGTTGACAAGGAATTGTCAAATGAAGATCAGAGACTTGACTTGTACACTCCTCTAGAAGCTGAAAAAAAAGAATGTTCTCTGAATACAGATTTCCATATTGGTAATAAAAATATTGCAGTGTTGACGTCAACTTTGAAGCACAGAAAATTGATTGCTGAAGTTGACAATGATGCATTGGTGCAGTCTTCAACAGAATGTGAAACAAAGTATATGACAAATGCTTTTGCAGGAACCAAGGAAATGCCATGTGACATACCATGTTCCAACATATCTGGTCTTGAAATGACTTTAAACAAATCCTCCAAATTAACAGAGGAATGTATGAATTCAGATAAGGAAACAAGGACAACTCTTTCTGCATCTGTCAGTGAAACAAAATTACATGAGTTTGCTGAAATTACTCGCCCTTTACACTGCATTGTACCGATACAAGAAAAGAACTCAAATAGATTGGAATTGAAACCTCAAAGCGCAGAAGTTGATATCAGTTCGGAGACAGCAATAAACGAAATGTGTGTCGTTTCAGAAAACACAAGACCACTTGTACCTGGAGATGCTGAATCGTGTAATCTTGGGCCCAATTTCAGTTACTTTAAAACGACTGAGCAGCCTACAGATATATCTGTTGAAAGCATTTCTGATGGGAAATTGTTCAAAACATTTGAAAATGAGAGCTTAAAAGTAAACTCTGCACAGGAAGTTATCGTTGAATGTATCAGTTCAAAAAATAGATCTGGCAGTCTCGAAAGTCCAACAATCTCTTCAACTGAAGCAGAGATTAAAACTGAATCTCCTGAACTCAAAGTTGTCTCAGAAAATGTTAAACAGCCCCCACTTGCCTTGCAAACTTTTGATTCCTCTGCAGTCATATCCCAGCCAAAATTACTTGAGAAATGTACTTGCTTGACTGTTAGTCAAACAGAACTAACAGAATTATTCAGCATTTTAGAGAACACGGACAGCCAGTTTGAATGTATGCAGTTTAGAAATCAATCTGCAGTTGATGTAACAAATGAGGATACCAACCTGCAGATTATGGAGCGTTTAGATCACACTCCCCAAGCTCCAATTCTGGATAGATGGAAGAATACTGATTTTGGTAAAAGTTTGGATATTGAGCCTTCAAAGCCCTTGAGCAGTAAGCCATGTAACTTACATCAGCAAGCAGAGTCTTCAAACACAGAGATTAGAACTGAAATCTTTCAAGAGAATACAGAAGAAACAGAGCAAAAAATAGCCTATAAACCTGCTAATTCCTGTGATGACCTGAGCAATAAAGAGAAAGGGATTGCATCTACGGTGCTAAATATCCATACAGATCCAATGGAACCTGTCTTGGACACTTATAAAGTTAAACCGGTTACAGTACTTGATCAAGCATTTCCACCCCTGAAAGATAAAGTGAGTTTTAAAGGTGAATATGGTGGTTTTTGTGCAGCAAGTGGGAATAAAATAAAACTCTCCGTTGAGAGTCTGAAAAAAGGAGCAACCATTTTCAAGGACATCGACAATGACCAGACTTCTGCTCAAATGCATAACATTAAAGATTTAGGCTATTTACGAGAAAGTTCTGTCACTGAGTCTGAAAAAGCAACTGAGGAAAAATTAAATGGTGTTCGAAAAACAGTCAAAACTAATGAGCCATACCAGCTATACGCAACTCTTGACAATGATGTCACTGTGAATACTAAAATTGAGGATAATAAATTGAAAAGCGAGAGTAAAGTTGAGAGCGGTAATAAAAAAATAGGTGATGTTCAGTCAGTCGGGAGCAGGACTGTATCTGAAGAAGCAACCCTGGATAAAACAATATATTTGACGACTGAGCAGAATGTGTTACAAAAATCTGACACCAAGAACAAAGAGAAACCAAGTCTAATTAGAGATACAATTTGGGAAAAGAATGCGTGGCAATCTAGCTACAATGGCATACAGGACAATGGGAGCAACAAATTAGCTGACAGTAAAATGAAACCTGCAGATGATTTATTACACACAACTTCTCTTGGTCATTTCAAGACCTTTGAAACTGCAGCTAGTGAGAGTAGTGATGAAATAAAATGTTTCCAGACTGCCAGTGGTAAAAGAGCCACAGTCTCCAAAGAAAATCTGGATAAAGCAAAACGTTTGCTTGACTCTGAGGATTGCTGGAGTGAAAATTGGCAAAACTCCAAGCCACCGACACGAATTGCAAAAAATGCCCCTCAACAACTTGATAAGAACATAGATACGTTTCAAAGTCATGTGGAAAAAACTAATACAAATATGCAACTCCGCGATCAAACAGAGAGTAGTAAGACGGTATTAAATGTTTTGGTTTATCCCAAATCTATTCACAGTGAAAACAATATCTCTCGGGATACTAATTCGATTCAAAATAATTCACTATTTGCTGCTCCAGGCATTGTAATGAAAGGATTCCAAACTGCTAGTGGTAAGCTGGTGCCTGTGTGCAAGTCATCTCTCGATAAAGCCAAAGATTTATTTGCTGAGGAAGACTTGTTGAATAAAACTATAAAAAATTCTGTTGAAACATTTTCAACCTGTCCACGCACTGGCTCACCATTAATTCGGGGTGAGATAAAAAGTGTAGTGAAGAGGCCGTCAGAGAATGATCACAATCCTGAAATACTTCATCCTTTAAATCCTAAAAGTTACAGCAAGTTGCATGATTTTTCTGTTCAAAGTGATCATGCACCTGACTATTTGGATCCGGGCAATGGTGCAGAAATGAAAGGTTTTCAGACTGCTAGAGGTAAAAGAGTTAATGTGTCAAAGGTAGCTTTAGATAAAGGAAGGGCCTTGTTTATTGAAGAGGATAATAAATTCAGAATTCAAGATAATTCAATATCAACTGCAAAAGTTAAAAATGGACTTCCTGAGGGCAATGTTTTAAATGATGGAGAAGCTAGCCTTCCACAGAGGTTAGATGTGAGAAGCCAGATGATCAGTCTTTCAGTTAAGCAGCCTTTGGGGTTCTGTACTGAAAATGGTAACACTGTTTCAGTAAGTGACACACACTTGAAAGATGGAAAAGAGAAATGTTTGGCTGATGAGCCTGGTGAAGGCAAAATTTCAAATACTGTAAACATTAATCAAGGTGAATTTGCTGGTGATGTATCTGAGCTTTCTCAACAGTTACTTAAAAGTGGACCTATTGCCTTCAGCACAGCAAATGGAAAGCCTGTACATGTTTCAGAAGATTCATTAAAGAAATGCAGACATTTCTTTAATGAAATAGAAGCTAATGAAAAATTTGAGATCATGGACAAAGATTTGAAATCTAAGGAAAGTGGGCTTTCTGAAGAAACATGGCATCCTGATAGGTTTAGCGCAAAGGCACCTCTTGGATTCAGCACAGCAAGTGGAAAAGCAGTTCTCGTTTCTGATGGTGCACTTCAGAAAGTTAAGCATATGTTAAAAGAGTTTGACATGAGTGATGGATCTTTAAGTAGTCCAAAATGCTCAAAACGTACATTTTGTGAAAAACCTCAGCAGTTACTGTTGACAATGAGCAGCGAACAAACACGTGAAGAAGAAAATTCAGAGTCGCTTCATAAAGTATTGAATGTCTGCACAGAGAGTATTTCGATTGTGCAAAATCCTGCTCGAGTAGACGTGAATGAAAGGGAGATGAATAGACATACAAAAAATTTGGCCACTTCCTCGAGTAAGCGTGTTTTCATGTCTGGATTTCAAACTGCTAAAGGAAAAGAAGTAATGGTAGAGGAAAGTAGTTTAACTGCAGCAAGAATGCATCTAGCTTCAGTTGAAAATGATGATAAATTGGATCATACTACTGAAAGTTTTGATATGAAAACTGAAAGTAGAATTAAACCAACTTTCAACATAAACAGTGTATCTACATCTGTAATAGATGTATTGAAGAGTAATCATGGCATACATCCCAAAATGCTAGAAAATGACATGGAAAAAGAGGCTTTGGAGGGTTCAAAAGCACTGACGGAAGATGATGAACCTTTTGATATTGAAGCAGGCAAGGCATTTAGACCAACGTATGATGGCACACATCAATCCATTAGACCAGACTTAAGAACAGGAAAAAGACTGAGACCAGAGGGAAATACTGCAAGAGGTAAATTATTAAATTTGTTTAAATTATTTAGGCAATCTGTTTGATTTCTATAAAGGCAGAATCCAGATGGTATAAATCAGTTGAGCCCTGAACACACCAATTTAGACAACTGCAATGGGCATTTTGGGAAGATAGAGCAAGCAGTTCATTCTACCTCAAATCACCTTTTGACTCATTAAATATTGGATAATTATACGGTTAGTTTATAGTGGATGCAGTGTTGCTCTTGGCTAACGTTTTGCTTCTTTCAACCACTGCAATTGGCTTTTCCTAACAAACCACCTCCATATCACTCCTTTAAACCTAGCTTATCACCAGCTAAGAAGTCCATGCATAATAAGATAATACTGTTTCAGTTTAATCCATATATGCGTATTTTCTCCTTTATGTCCAATTCTAATTTCCACCTTGCTTACTTCCACTTTCTTTACCATTTGGGTTCTGCTCTGTCCAGATAACCTTTCATCTGCTTTTCCCCTGTTGCCATCCCAGGCTCACATCTGCCTTGAACTAGCTCATGGTCTCATTCTGCTTCTTAGTATTTTGCACCAAACCCATTACATGCTTTTTAAAAGGTAGTCCAAACTGTGATATACATTGCTATTGGTCATCCTGTCATCTCATTCTTGGGGTTAACTTCTGTCATTCTCTCTATATGTTCATTATCTCTTCTATGCTCTCTCATCCCACTGGTGGATTAGCAATCAGCATGCTGTTCTGCAATGTTCACAAACTCTTCAGTTAGCTTTCTGCAACTTCTTCATGTCTATATCTATAGACAAAGTCTTCTACTTTTTATCCAGTCGTGGGACATGGGTGTCACTGGTTGGCCAGCATTTATTGCACATCTTTAGTTGCTCTTCAGAAAGTTAATACAGAAAATGTTGTCTTGTACATTTAAGTCAAAGTATCTAATATAGGTTGATGAAAGTAGTGATCCAAAAACCTACCTCTGGGAAAATCCACAATATCCCTTTATCTTGTCTAGAAAGGCTGTGTTTGCAGAGGCTGCACTCTGTGCACATGCAGTTGCTGCTACGTTACTAACAGTGACATCCCAGAAAGATGCGCCCTTCAAAGATGAATAGATCAAACCAAGACAGTAAAGAGACAACACTGTTCTTGTTCCCTCCTGCCCACATTGTCTGCTTCCTGCTTCCTTTGCTGCTCAAGCAGAAGGGAAAGGGAGTGAAAAGCAGAAAATTGCTGGGAGAGTGGTACACTGGGCGGAATGAAGCAGGTGCACAACAGTGATGCCAGTGGCATGTGAAACTGTGCATAGCCAGTGGACAGACTGGGTGTTGTGTCCCTTAAAAGTTCTTAAAGTTTATTTATTAGTCACAAGTAGGCTTAACACTGCAGTGAAGTTACTGTGAAATTTCCCTATTTAGCAACAAGGCTCACCAGTGGTCTGAAAAACAACTGTTCACCACTACCCTTTATGTTGCTCAGCCTGTTTAATATCCATGCTGCCACTCTTCCTTTTTATTCCATGGGCTTCAACTTGGTTGATAAATCTGTTATGTGACACTTTATTAAATGCCTTGTCTTGTCTATGTACCCCACATGCATTACTCATCAACGCTGTTACCTCATCACAAAACTCAATCAAGTAAGCTAAATGTGATTTGCCTTCAACAAATTTATGCTGGTTTTCTTAATTGCTCCATGTATGCTCAAGTAACTGTTAACTGTGTCCCTGAATTGTCGTTTCTAAAGGTTTTCTCATCATTGAGGTTAAAATAACTGACGTGGTTGCTGGGCTTATCCTCTCATATTGTTTTGAACAACGGTATAACATTTGCAATTCCCCAGTCCTCCACTGCCCTGTATCTAAGGAGGATTAAAAGATTATGCCAAGTATCTCCACAATTTCCACCCTTCCTCTATATCCTTGCATATATCTGATCCAATCCTAGTGACTTATCAACTTCAAGTACATCTAGCCTTCCTAATAGCTTTTCTAATACCTCTGCTTTATCAATTTTGAGCCCATACAGTGTCTCATTTACTTCCTCTTAGCAGCCTCGTCTTCCTTCACGAAGACAGGTACAATGTACTCATTTAGTCCATCAGCCATAGCTCCGTGCATAAATTCCACTTTTGATCCCTAATCAGTTCCACTCTCTTTGACCTTTACTATTTACATATCTATAGAAGACTTTTGGATTTTCCTTTTGTTAGCTGCCAGTCCCTTCTCATATTCTCTGTTTGCATCTTATTTCCTTTTTCACTTCCCCTCTGAATTTTCTATATTCATGCTGCTTCTCATTTGTACCATCACTTTCACATTTGTTATATGCACCCTTTTGCTACTTCATCTTACTCCCTATTTCTTTCATCGTCCATAGAGTCATAGTCATAGAGGTATACAGCACACAAACAGGCCCTTGGGTCCTTCGCATCTGTGCCAGTCAAAGACCAACCACCTAACTATTTCAATCCCATTTTCAAGCACTTAGCCCATAACCTTGTGTGCCTTGGCATCGCAAGTGCACATCTAAATACTACTTAAACATTGAGGGTCTCTGCCTCCACCACTCTTTCAGGCAGTGAATTCCAGATTCCCAGCACTCTTTGGGTGAAAAAGCGTTTCCTCACATCCCCTTTAAAACTCCTGTCCCTTACCTTAAATCTATGCCTCCTAGTTATTGATCCCTCCACCAAGGGGAAAAGTTTCTTCCTATCTAATTTATCTGTGGCCCTTATAATTTTATACATCTCAATCATATCCTCCTCCCCCAAGTCTCTGCTCCAAGGAAAACAACCCCAGTCTTTCCAATCTCTCTCGGAGCTAAAATTCTCCAGTCCAGGCAACATTGTGGTAAATCTCTGCACCCTATCCAATGCTACCACATCCCTATAATAAGGATTCCAGAACAACAAATAGTACTATCCAGGGAGGCCTGACATTGTTATACCATTTCTACAAGGAGAATAGACCTTTACTGTCCCCGGACAAACTCCTTAAAGGCAACCCATTGTTCTGTTTCAGTTTTGCTTGCAAATCTTTGACTGCAGTTTACCTGGAACAGATCTGTTCACACCCCACTGAAATCTGCTCTCGCCCAATCAACAATTTTTATTAATTTCTCCTTGTTCTTTTCTGTAGCTAAATTAAACCTTATGATGCTATGAACACTGTTGCCTCCTTACACTTGATCAACTCATTCCCCAGAGCCAGATCCTTGTTGGGCCAGAAACATACTGAACTCCCTCCAGCCCTCCAACCTTTTACAGTAGGGTTTCCCTTTGTATAAGCATGAAAAAATGAACATGGTATTCAACCTTTTTAAATAATGCTTGGCTGCTATTCATAAAACTGGATGATTTTTGTTTCAGAGGAACCGCTACCAAAAAGACAGCTCCTATCAGAATTTAACAGAACCATCCACAGTGATCACAAAGTTGCATTCAAACCTTTGATATGTAATCCTGAAGGTAAGCTGCTAATTCTGTATGATGAGTTCTAAAACTATATTCTGATATTTTCACATGGTTGTGTTTGATTTCACTTAGATCTATCGTTTGTCACTGTTTCAGATTACCTTCCTTGTCTATTATATATTATTTCTAACACTCAATTTAAATTGTGCGGTGTGGTTCTTCATTTTTCTACTGTCTGGGCACAATTACTGATTTCTCCTGAACAGTAATGGCAAATTAAAGCTGTCATCCTGTGTTCTAGCCTTCCAGACTGTTAGTAACCGACATATGTGGTGAGAGAAGCTAGCAGTCATCATGCGTCACTTAGTGAATACAGGGCAGATTCCACTGAACTGACGTGCTTTTGATCTTTGAGAAAGGTGACAAATAAACCCAAGCAATTACAGACTTATTGTATTGTGATAGTACTGGGAAAAATATGATTCTGATCGTTAGGAACAAACTTGCAGATCACCGATATAAAAGTAACCTAGTAAAGTCAGTATAGTTTCAGAAGGGGTGGTCCTCTAACTAAAGTTTTAGAAAGTGACATGATGAATCTACAGATTCTTTCAATAAAGTCCTGCATGAATGACTGTAGCCTAAGGCAGTTAGTATCCTAGGTCAATATTATTTACCTCCTATGGTGCTACTCTTAAAATCAGTACAAGTAAACTTTCTTCAAGAGTGCGTCAGTGGATGTAGGTATTGGGATTGAGAGCGTTTGTAGTTCCACTGAATTGCAGGATTGACTATCAGCTATAAGCGACTATAAGCTGTGGATGTGACTGTATTGATTAATGGCTTTCTAATGGAAAACTTCCATCAAAATACCAGCTTGAATACTGTTGAATAGCAATTGCTGTATTGCAAGATATGGCCGTCTGCACCAATAAGGGACCGTGCACACACAGCAGGTAAATGTATTTTTTATGTATTGTTTTGGACAGGTTGAGAGCGTACAAGTGAAATTTCTATTCCTTCCCAACTGTCTGCAGTCCACTTTTGAGAGGCAGATGTGTTTTTTAACCCAAGTGTGAGAGCAATTTGAATAACCAGCAGCAAGCTTTTCATCAGAAATAATGGATTGTTTATTTATGCAATCGCCAAAATCTAATGCTATGACCCTCACGCTCAGACACAAACACTCAAGGGACGTACAGTTGAAGCGAATTGTGCAGCTTTATGGGGTCTAAGCAAAAATAATAGTTCATAATTCATGTGATTGTTCTGGAAAGCACATGTTGTAGATCAGATGAAGATGCCTTCTTCCCAGAAGGTCAATTTTAGGTGAACAGCCAAAGTTGATTCAGGATCCTCTTGAAAGAATGGAATTTCCGCAGGTCATGAAGTTAGTTGCTTGTAGTCCTGTTTTTTATTCATTCATAGGACATGGGCACTATTTGGCTGGCCAGCATTTATTGCCCATCCCTAGTTGTCCTTGAGAAGGTGGTGGTGAGCTGCCTTCTTGAATTGTTGCCAAGAGACCAGTTTGCTGTTTTGGTGCCTATTTTCATTTTTCATCAAAAATGCAATAAGCCATATCTGGATTCTCAATTAGTCATGTGTGGACTGCACTGACCTAAAAACATACAATCTGATAGAATCTATTGCTATTTTTGTGAGAGGGAATTTAATTTATGGAAATTAGAATCTGAAATCTAAGCATATAATCAGGAGCATTAACATTGCCCCCCTTTATGACCTCGCTGGGAACGGTTCTCGCCAGTGAAATATAGACATGCTCCCCATGAATGGGGAGCAGTCGACTTGGCCTCGGCGGTGGAACCGGAGGCCATTGAGGCCCCTCAGGAAGGCCGAGGGCAAAGGAGGGATGTCCCTTGGGCAGTGCCAGACTGGCAGTGCCAGGGATGGGGCTAATGGGGGGGGGGGGGGAGCCAATGGGGCAAGGTAATGGGATAGGGGCTAATGGGGGGAGGGGGCCAGCTGCCACACTGCAGTGATCGGTGGGGGGAAGGAGCCCGCTGCCACTCTGCAGCGATCAGTGGTGAGAGGGAGTGAGAGGGGGCCCACTGACACTCTGCTAAGATCGGTGGGGGAGGGAGGGGGTCTGCAATCGGTTTAGGCGGTGAGGAAGGTTGCCGGGGACTGCAGGCCCCTGCTATTGCAGGGGGTGGGGGGGAGCTGGTTCACACTGCTTGCCCTAGTTGGGGCCTGACAGCTTTCTCTTTGTCTGCCAGATCCCTGCTACTGCTAATGCGCATGTGCAGCATCAGAAGCCTGCACGTGCACATTACCTCCCTCTGCAGGCTTTCGGGCACGTTAAGCCCTGCCCACAGGCTTCTGCAGCGAGCAACAGGCTCGCTCAGAATTTTGCACGCAGTGTGTGTATGGAGAAGACAGATCTGAAACTCTCCCAGTTTCAAGTCCACACAGCACTTAGACAAAAAATGGTAAAATCACTCCCACTGTTTGGAGTCTTTCCAAATGGAAGGTTGAAAAGCCAAGCAATTAAAGATGAAGCCTGTGATCTGCTGTTGACCTGGTCAATCATGTGTGTGGCACTTGTCCCTATTTTACTACCCAGCAATATTTTTCCATGTTGGAAAGGAGGCAGCCCCTATTGCTATTCTGTTACTGAATTAGATCCAGCAGATCTAATTCAGTAACAGAATAGATCTATCTCCTTCACGATAGCATTGGAAAGAGATAGGATCAGGCAGGCTAGGAAAGTGTTTCTCTGGAGTAAAGGGAAATACAGTGTCATCAGGGAGGAAATTAGACGGGTAAATTGGAAGGAGGCATTCTTGGGGAAAAGTACCGAAGGAAAGTGGAGGATTTTCAAGGAATGTTTGTCTGGAGCTCTGCATGACAACGTTCCGATGAGACAGGGGGGTGTTGGTAGGGTACGGGAACCGTGGTGCACGAAGGTTGTGATGAACCTGGTGAATAAGAAAAGAGAGGCGTACAGAAGGTTCAGAGAGCTAGGAGGTGTTAAGGATTTAGAGGAGTATACGGGATGTAGGAAGGAGCTTAAGAAAGAAATTAGGAGAGCGAGAAGGGGTCATGAGAAGGCCTTGGCGGGTAAGATTAAGGAGAATCCCAAGGCTTTCTACAAATATGTCAAGAGTAAAAGGATGAGATGTGAAGGCATAGGACCCTTAAAAGGTGAAGGGGGAAAAGTTTGTGCGGAACCGTTAGAAATGGCGGAGCTGCTTAATGAATACTTTACCTCGGTATTCACGGTGGAAAGGGATCTGGGTGGTTGTACTGCTGGTTTGCGGTGGACAGAAAGGATCGAGCATGTGGACATAAAGAAAGAGGATGTGTTGGAACTATTGAATGGCATCAAGGTTGGTAAGTCGCCGGGACCGGATGGGATGTACCCCAGGTTACTGTGGGAGGCGAGGGAGGAGATTGCGGAGCCTTTGGCGATGATCTTTGCATCGTCGATGGAGACGGGAGAGGTTCCGGAGGATTGGAGGATTGCAGATGTGGTCCCTATATTCAAGAAAGGGAACAGGGACAGCCCGGGAAATTACCGACCGGTGAGTCTAACCTCAGTGGTTGGTAAGTTGATGGAGAGGATCCTGAGAGACAGGATTTATGATCATCTAGAGAAGTTTAGTATGATCAAAAGTAGTCAGCACGGCTTTGTCAAGGGCAGGTCGTGCCTTACGAGCCTGGTTGAGTTCTTTGAAAATGTGACCAAACACATTGACGAAGGAAGAGCGGTGTATGTGGTCTATATGGACTTCAGCAAGGCGTTCGATAAGGTCCCCCATGCAAGACTTCTTGAGAAAGTGAGAGGGCATGGGATCCAAGGGGCTGTTGCCTTGTGGATCCAGAACTGGCTTGCCTGCAGAAGGCAGAGAGTGGCTGTGGAGGGGTCTTTCTCTGCATGGAGGTCAGTGACCAGTGGAGTGCCCCAGGGATCTGTTCTGGGACCCTTGCTGTTTGTCATTTTCATAAATGACCTGGATGAGGAAGTGGAGGAATGGGTTGGTAAGTTTGCTGACGACACCAAGGTAGGTGGTGTTGTGGATAGTTTGGAGGGATGTCAGAAGTTGCAGCGAGACATAGATAGAATGCAAGACTGGGCGGAGAAGTGGCAGATGGACTTCAACCCGGATAAGTGTGTAGTGATCCATTTTGGCAGATCCAATGGGATGAAGCAGCAGTATAATATGAAGGGTACCATTCTTAGCAGTGTAGAGGATCAGAAGGACCTTGGGGTCCGGGTCCATAGGACTCTTAAATCGGCCTCGCAGGTGGAGGATGCGGTCAAGAAGGCGTACGGCGTACTAGCCTTCATTAATCGAGGGATTGAGTTTAGGAGTCGGGAGATAATGCTGCAGCTTTATAGGACCCTGGTTAGACCCCACTTGGAGTACTGCGCGCAGTTCTGGTCACCTCATTACAGGAAAGATGTTGAAGCCATTGAAAGGGTGCAGAGGAGATTTACAAGGATGTTGCCTGGATTGGGGGGCATGCCTTATGAGGATAGGTTGAGGGAGCTTGGTCTCTTCTCCCTGGAGAGACAAAGGATGAGAGGTGACCTGATAGAGGTTTACAAGATGTTGAGAGGTCTGGATAGGGTAGACTCTCAGAGGCTATTTCCAAGGGCTGAAATGGTTGCTACGAGAGGACACAGGTTTAAGGTGCTGGGGGGTAGGTACAGGGGAGATGTCAGGGGTAAGTTTTTCACTCGGAGGGTGGTGGGTGAGTGGAATCGGCTGACGTCGGTGGTGGTGGAGGCAAACTCGTTGGGGTCTTTTAAGAGACTTCTGGATGAGTACATGGGATTTAATGGGATTGAGGGCTATAGATAGGCCTAGAGGTGGGGATGTGATCGGCGCAACTTGTGGGCCGAAGGGCCTGTTTGTGCTGTGGCTTTCTATGTTCTATGTTCTAGACCGAGAATGATGTGTTATTTTTGCTAGTAATTTTTTTTGAGGAGCAGGAGTAACAGGGATAGGGATTTGTGTGTGGATTTGATGCCATTTTTCATCTGGTATTCTCAATAGCTGTGTAGATTTCTTACTGATTGATTAGTGAGATGAATTGAAATGTGGCATTTACAATGTGGTAACACAGATATTTTCCATTTTTAAAAAAAGAGTACATTTTAATGATTCAGCAGATAATGGCCCTTCTAAGAAAAAATGAATCATCTTTAAGCCTTGTCTAATGGAGATACACAATTAGTTTGCAGTTATTTTTAAACAAATAGGTTTACTCCCAAATTTTCCACATCGTGGATGCACTAGTTTTACATTGTTTTAAACTATATTAATATTCCATTAATCATAGATGGCAGTTCCATTATCCAACAAGTGGAGAAATCAAAGCTCTTTATAATAGTGTGGAAAAGTTGAGGAGATCTGATGCAGGTGCTCAAATTTAGGGTTTTTAATATTATTTGGATTTATTCAGGGATGAAAAAATTGAATTTATTTTTATTTCAGGAGTACTTCGTGATCGAAGGAAGTTCATGTACAGTGTTCCACTGAAGCCTGTCACCTGTGGTCCATCTAAAGACAAAGGGTACGTACAGCAGCTTGTTTCAGAAATGAAATTTAACTCTGAATCAAAATAAAAGTAGAATTTTCATTTGATTATTTTGTTACATAATTTATAGGTTTTGCTTTCGCAATAATATTTAATACCCACAAAAACTTTTGTATTTTAAATTTAGTAACTGTGACTTAAAGATTTGTACAAGTTTAACATTACCTTTTTTTAGTTTGTTCTCATAATGTCCCTGGAACGGTTAACATGCATTGCCAAGCCCCTCTTGCCCTGAGAAGGTAATGATAAACCTTATGAAACCATTGCTGAAGGCTTGATGCGGCTTGCTAAACCACTTTAAAGAGTCGTTAAGAGTCATCCGCATTTTATGGGTCTGGAGTCACTTGTCAAATCGGATGAGAACGGCAGGTTTCCTTCCCTGAAGAACATTGGTGAACCAGACGTGGCTTTTTACATCAATTTAGTATATCAACGGTTTAGTTCCAGATCTATTTTAAACTGCATTCGAATTCTCACTACAATTCTGCATTTTGAACTTGCTTTCTCTGGATTATTAGCCCAAGCCTCTGGTAAAATAACCATTAATAACATGAACCATTACTGTACCTTCATTGCTTTATGTAGCTCCTGATTTAGCCTGACTTTCATCTGCACCACCACTAACCCACCACCCACTTTACCTTCTCCATTTAAGAGAATGGTTAAAAAACCTCCTGCCAGGCGTTTGCCAGTTCCAATTTGTATATCTCCGCTGGGAAATGTGCAGGACAGTTGATGATTAACTTTTATTGTTGTTGAGGGGCCAGAAGTCCCACTGTTGGGGTTGAAGGCAACCCCACTGTGGCAGGTGACCAGACCCTGGGTTGCATTTTGCCATGATGGCCAATGAAGCCATTGTTGAATGGTTGTCCACCCTGAACAGCACTGTTCTATTCAGAGGGCTAGCAGTTCACCAGCCTCAGCAGCACCAACACAGGCATTGCTGGGACTGCATTGCAGGGAGAGGATGGCTCAGTGGTTGGGCACCCTCAAAGTGGGGTTTGGGGATGCCAGTGCCAAGTAGGCAGGGTCTGACAGTTGGGGGACTTTCACTGCATAATGACAGCAGCAGTACTATCGGAGACTTTTCCATGGGCCATGGGGTGGTTATAACGGAGAGTCGCACCCCAAAGAACCCTTTAGGAGGTGGCCAGGTTTCACCCAGCAGTCTCACCTATCCATCAGCATGCACATTCCTATGTGGGTAAAATGCCCACATAAGTGGCTTGATTTACTTACCAGTCGTATCCTAGCTGTCAGCTTTCCTGTCCACAGCCAGAAAATTCCAGTGTTTGATTTTGCTTCTCTCTCTGGTTGTAAAGTTTACTTTGTTTGCTATTATCATTTCCACACGAAAATATGTAAACTTCTGTTCTGCATTTTGGGCTTTTTTGTCTTCCGTTTTCAATGTTATTTTACTTGATGGTTGTAGTAGCATGAAAGAAGGCAAAGTAACTTCCCAGTGATGGATCTGGAACCTTTAAACTGCGTGTTAAAATCTGCTGAATTTAAAATTCATTTTGCATGCATATAACAAAGATGATTCTGAATTTATGAATTTCATACGAATGTCCTTCTGAGAACTTGTCACCATTTCCAGCCCTTAAAGTAGTACCTGCAATGGGCCATGCCATATAGTTTTGTTGGCGGTATCTATATTGAAATGCACTAAGTATGTATATTCACATTCTCTCAAGAGTTTTCTTTGTCAGCAGTTATATTTTCATGTTAACTTTTCTCCTTCAGAATTTGAGCTATGCTTTTTGGGGAACCCGGGATGGTTCAGCCTGCAGTTTTTTTTCCACAGAACCCTTTGCTACTATTTAGTTGATTTTCTAACTAGTAGGCATATTTGAACAAAGGATTCAGGAAGTAATCTATTTAATCCCTAGCCAACAGTAGCAAAATGAATCTTCTTTGACAATTGTAAGTGAAAATCCTAGTTGAACCTGAAATTTAAACTTGGGATCCAGTTTGGGTTCTCAACATTACAATCCGAGTACAATTAGATGTTTAAATAAAACATTTATAATAGAAGTAGTCTTGGCCGAAACACAATTATGTTCAAAAGGAAGCCTTGTATTGAATTTGTTCTATTTTTTACATATTTCAACAGCATTTCAAATAGAATTCATCAGCAGTCAATTTCTCCTAATATCACATTCCCTGTGCAAGAAAACTCAATTCAGCATAATGTCTGCCTTCAACATGAAGCCAAGTCACTGAAAGGACAAGCTGCAGTATTCAAACCTCCATTCCAAAGGCATTCGAGTGGTTGTATTCAACAGAACAGCAGCAGGCAGATTACATCGAAGCCAGCAAAAGTTTTTGTCCCACCATTCAAAACTCTTCGAAATTCTACTCAAATGGAAACAAAAGAGAATGTGAAAATTGTTAGTTCTCCAATACAAACTGAAATTGGGAATATTATGAAGGCCAGTAACTGCAATAAACATTTGCAAGATGATGGCATGTTAAATGATGACTCAGTGATAGTCAGATGTGTGGAAGATAAACTCCAATCAGTGTCTGATACTTCAGAACAACTTCAAGCCAATTCTGAAGGTAGTATTGCACTGTTAATTATTTTTCTGTGACTTGTTTTCCATTAAATTGAGAAACTCAAAATGAATGATTACAATCTACAGACCTAAAGATGTGTGGGTTAGGTTGATTGGCCATGCTAAATTGACCCCAGTGTCAAGGGATTAGCAGGGTAAGTATGTGGGATTACGGGAATAGGGCCTGGGTGGGATTGTGGTTGGTGCAGACTCAGTGGGCTGAATGGCCTCCTGCACTGTAGGGATTCTATGATTCTAAATTTACAAATGGATAAGGTCTCTTAAATGGGACATGTTGATTACATGATACTAAACTTGAACTTTAAAAACCTGTAGATTATAGAAAGGAAGGAAATTCCTTATTCCTAAACTTATTTGTGCAAATCTTTACTGCACACTCTATAAAACCTTAAAAGTCCCCAGCATCACATACCAATCTTCAGCCACAAGTGGCAGGCAATAACCATCTCCAAGAACAGAGAATCTAATCATCACCCCGTGACATTCAATGGCAATACCATTGTTGAAACCCGCATCATCAATATTCTGAGGGTTACCAATGACAAGAAATTTAACTGGATCAACCACAGAAATACTGTAACTACAAGTATGTCTCATTACATGTTACCAGATTTAAAATAGCATGTTCCCTGGCATTTCCAGGTCAAATTATCCTGAGAAATTGTCCTGAAAACACTCAATGCACTCATCCTCTGTGACCTTTTCAGTTTAATTCATCCAGTCTGTGTGAAGATTACAATCTCATACGATTATTATAGTACCTTTCTTACAAGCCCTGATTGTATCTTGATTTATACTCCATCCTACACTGTAGCTACAATCAAGGGCCCATTAAACCATGACTTATTTCCTTTGTTACTACTTTACCAAAACTGATTTATTATTTGATCCTCCAAACCAAGATCATCGCTCACTACTGTATTAATTTCATCTTATATTAACAGAGCTACTACACCTCCTTTTCCTTTCTTCCTTTCCTTGTGAAACCTCATGGGTTTGAATATTCAGATCCCAGCTTTGGTCACTTTGCAACCATGTCTCTGTAATGGTTATCACAACGTACTGATTTCCTTCTATTTGTGCTATCAATTCATTCATCTTTTTGAATGTTGCGTGCATTCAGATAAACCACCTTTAATTCTGTTCTCTTGCCATTTTTCCCTATGCTGACATTTGCTGGTGCAGTCTTACGTTTGTACACTCGTCCCTTTCTGACACATTCTGGTTATCATTATCCATGTTGCTACCTTGCACTAATGCCTTGTCCTTGTCTTTAAGTTTTCAAATTGCATTTCACACGGATCCTGTACCCCATTATTTTAGTTTAAAGTCCTCTACAATTACCAATATAGAGTATAAAAGCTGGAGTCTGATGATGCAGCTGTATAGAACGCTGGTTAGGCCACATTTGGAGTACTGCGTCCAGTTCTGGTCGCCACACTACCAGAAGGACGTGGAGGCTTTAGAGAGAGTGCATAGAAGGTTTACCAGGATGTTGCCTGGTATGGAGGGTCTTAGCTATGAGGAGAGATTGGGTAAACTGGGGTTGTTCTCCCTGGGAAAGACGGAGAATGAAGGGAGATCTAATAGAGGTGTACAAGATTATGAAGGGGATAGATAGGGTCCCAGTATGATTGAGGTGAAAGCTGTCCCAAAAGTCAAGCTCTCTTTCCCCAGTAGTAGTGCCAGTGCCCAGTAAATTGAACAAAGAAAACAGAACAGTACAGCACAGGAAACAGGCCCTTCGGCCCTCCAAACCTGTGCCGCTCCTTGGTCCAACTAGACCAATCGTTTGTATCCCTCCATTCCCAGGCTGCTCATGTGACTATCCAGGTAAGTCTTAAACGAT
Source organism: Mustelus asterias (assembly GCF_964213995.1). Classification (NCBI taxonomy): domain Eukaryota; kingdom Metazoa; phylum Chordata; class Chondrichthyes; order Carcharhiniformes; family Triakidae; genus Mustelus; species Mustelus asterias. The sequence continues at coordinate 94,513,861 of NC_135810.1, forward strand.
GTTGGCGTGTCTGCCACCCCACTTGGCAGCACATTCCAGGCCCCCGCCACCCTCTGTGTAAAAAAAAAAAACATCCCTCTAATATCTGAGTTATACTTCGCCCCTCTCACCTTGAGCCCGTGACCCCTCGTGATCGTCACTTCTGATCTGGGAAAAAGCTTCCCACCGTTCACCCTATCTATCCCCTTCATAATCTTGTACACCTCTATTAGATCTCCCTTCATTCTCCGTCTTTCCCAGGGAGAACAGCCCCAGTTTACCCAATCTCTCCTCATAGCTAAGACCCTCCATACCAGGCAACATCCTGGTAAACCTTCTCTGCACTCTCTCTAACGCCTCCACGTCCTTCTGGTAGTGCGGCGACCAGAACTGGACGCAGTACTCCAACTGTGGCCTAACCAGCGTTCTATACAGCTGCATCATCAGACTCCAGCTTTTATACTCTATACCCCGTCCTATAAAGGCAAGCATACAAAGAACAATACAGCACAGGAACAGGCCCTTCGGCCCTCCAAGCCCGCGCCGCTCCCCGGTCCAGGATTGAATCCTGAATCCAGGATCCCCGCCCAATTTTCCAGCCTATCTACATACCAATATCCTATCCACCGAGCTGTCCCTCACAGCTACGATGTTTTGTTCATTACAACCTATTAACTTACCCCCACCCCCCCATTCCAGACCATGTGATCTCCAGGGAGAGGCGTATGCCTTCTTCACCACCTTCTCCACCTGTGTTGCCACCTTTGTGGACTTGCACACCTAGGTCCCTCTGTGTTTCTATACTCTTGATGGCTCTGCCATTTATTGTATAATTCCTCCCTACATTATTTCTTCCAAAATGCATCACTTCGCATTTATCCGGATTAAATTCCATCTGCCACCTCTCCGCCCAATTTTCCAGCCTATCTATATGCTGCTGTATTGCCCGACAATGTTCATCGCTATCCGCAAGTCCAGCCATCTTTGTGTCATCCGCAAACTTGCTGATAACACCAGTTACACCTTCTTCCAAATCATTTATATATATCACAAATAGCAGAGGTCCCAGTATAGAGCCCTGCGGAACACCACTGGTCACAGACCTCCAGCTGGAAAAAGACTCTTCGACCGCTACCCTCTGTCTCCTATGGCCAAGTCAGTTCTCCACCCATCTAGCCACTTCTCCTTGTATCCTATGAGCCTTGACCTTCTTAACCAACCTGCCATGTGGGACTTTGTCAAATGCCTTACTGAAATCCATATAGACGACATCCACAGCCCTTCCTTCATCAACCGATTTTGTCACTTCCTCAAAAAACTCCACCAAATTTGTAAGGCACGACCTCCCTCTTACAAAACCATGCTGTCTGTCACTAATGAGATTGTTCCGTTCTAAATGCACATACATCCTGCCTCTAAGAATCCTCTCCAACAACTTCCCTACCACGGACGTCAAGCTCAGCGGCCTATAATTTCCCGGGTGATCCCTGCTACCCTTCTTAAACAACGGGACCACATTCGCTATCCTTCAATCCTCAGGGACCTCACCTGTGTCCAGAAAAGCGACAAAGATTTCCGTCAGAGGCCCAGCAATTTCATCTCTCGTCTCCCTGAGCAGTCTAGGATAGATGCCATCAGGCCCTGGGGCTTTGTCAGTTTTAATGTTCCCTAAAAACCCTAACACTTCCTCCCTTGTAATGGAGATCTTCTCTAACGGGTCAACACCTCCCTCCGAGACACTCCCGGTTAACACGTCCTTCTCCTTCGTGAATACCGATGCAAAGTATTCATTTAGGATCTCCCCTATTCCCTTGGGTTCTAAGCATAATTCCCCTCCTTTGTCCCTGAGAGGTCTGATTTTCTCCCTGACAACTCTTTTGTTCCTAATGTATGAATAGAATGCCTTAGGATTCTCCTTTAATCCTGCCTGCCAAGAACATCTCGTGACCTCTTTTTGCCCTTCTAACTCCCTGTTTGAGTTCTTTCCTACTCTCTCTGTATTCCTCCAGAGCTCCATCTGTTTTCAGTTGCCTGGACTTAACGTACGCCTCCCTTTTCATTTTAATCAGATCCTCAATTTCCCTGGTTATCCACGGCTCTCGAATCCTACCTTTCCTATCTTTCCTTTTTACAGGCACATGCCTATTCTGCAGCCTTATCAATTGTTCCTTAAAAGACTCCCACATGCCAGACGTGGACTTGCCCTCGAACATCCTCTCCCAATCAACGTCCACCAATTCCTGCCTAATCTGGTTATAGTTAGCCTTCCCCCAATTTCGCACCCTGCCCGTAGGACAGCACTCATCCTTGTCCATTACTATCCTAAATTGAAACCCATTTCTCCCACACCCATCTTTCAGCCACACATTCAACCCTATAATCTTATTTACCTTGTGCCAGTTTGTGGCTCGGGTAGTAATCCAAAGATCATTACCTTTGTAGTTTTTAATTTAGTCCCTAGCTACCTATACACCTTCAGCATACTTCTTAATCCTACCTGTGTTGTTAGTACCCACATGGACCGTCAAAACTTGATCCTTCCCATCCCCAAGTTCCTCTCCAGCGCTGAGGAGATGTTGTTAACCCTGCCACCAGGCAGGCAACATAGCTGCCATGACTCCCACTATTGGCTTCAGAAAGAAGTGACTATCCCTCTTTACTGTACATTCCCCTACTACAAAAGGGGGCCACTCAAGTAGGGTCACATTCATTTTTGTGACCCTATTTGAGTGGCCCCTGCATCATGGTGCTATGATCGGTTTGCTCATCCTCCCTTCAGTTTCTGTTCTTGTCCATACAAGCTGCAAGAGCATCAAACTTGTTTGATAATTGCAAGGTCTGCGGATGCTCCAATACTACTTTCTGGGTGCCCATACCTGTCTCTCTCGGAGTCACACCCTCCTGTCCCTGATCACAAACCAAATCAAAGGTGCTTAGCCCAAGGGGTGCAACTGCATCCTGGAACAAAGTATCCAGTTAACCGTATCCCTCCCCAATGCATCACAGTGTCTGAAGTTCAACTCCAGATCATCAACTCTTGAGAGAAGGTGAGAATTGTCTACTTCATTTAGTGTAAGAAGGATGGTAGGAAAATGTATTATTACTGTCATTCGACTTTCTTTAAATCAATAAAACCACTTGTTGGTTCAGAGCCTGAGCTACAGTACATTTCCTCAGAGTGAGGAGAATCAAGGGGTCAGTGCATAAAGGTAGTATCCTCTGTTGCAGTGCCTGGGTTTTGTTATTGTTCACCTCGATGTTAGACAGAAAATGTGCATACATGCAGAAGTAGAGAGTGGCGCTGAATGTGAGAATTTTCTTTACCATTTAAAAAATTCCAGAACATGACACTGATCTTTCAAGCGCTATTCCTTTAATTTGACTATCTGTATTCATACAGTCTGTTGACAATCCCTGCATTTGATTTCAGACTGATTGTTATGTGTGCAGTTCTTTCAGATTTTGACTAATTTCTTTTTCAAATGCAGCAGAACTAAAATCATAACTTTCAAAATTATATTTTTCCACTTTAGTACTGATGTAAAATAAATAACTTTAAAAGATGCATGTGATACCAGTCCTTTGGTTGAAATAATGCGAAAAAAATCTAATTAACAATATTTTTATGGAACAGATTGGAACAAGTAGATATAGAAGTACAATATACAAACCTATGTCAGATGTAAATGTCAGCCACCCCCATCTCACTCTCTGAAACTGCTTTTGTTGTATTTTCTTTCCTATGTTTTGTATAATTAATTCAGTGCCTCTTAGTGTTTGAACTCAAAACTATCTTTAATGCTAATTGAAATGTCAGGTTTTCTAAATGTTCTCCATCTCTTAAGATTAAAGTATATAAATATAGGATTGAGAATATGAAAGGAAGAAAGATGATGGGCCATTCAGAATTTCAGGTGTTTAAATTTAATTAGAATCAAATAAGTAATTAAGCAGTTTCGTTACAAATCATTTTATTTCAGTGGCCTTTAAAGAAGGAAATGTCCCCGGACCTGTCAATAGTTTGATGGTAAGATTATTAGTGCTGATTCGGCGGAGTGACTGGTTAATGAGTCTTCTGGCCTCCCTGTAAGTAATTATTTTTGTGTTTTACAGGTTTCCCTAGGATAGTTCAGAATTGGAATTGCGCAAGGGATCTACAGGAAATGAGACTAATAAAGAAGCGAAGGCAAACTATTCATCCACTGCCAGGGTGTTTGTATAAAACTAAAACCTCTGGTGCACCAAGACTAACTCTGCACTCAGCAGTTGAAGGGAAAGTACCAACTTATTTTATGGAAGAGCAGGTATGACCTGCATTAGAATTATTGAAACCAAAAGAAAAAATGCTGGAAAATCTCAGCAAGTCTGGTAGCATCTGTAAGGACAGATTAGAGCTAACGCTTCGAGTCCAGGTGACCCTTTGTCATTCCTCCCCGTCAAGAAGGGGTTTAGGAGAGCGATAGTTGTGGGGGACGCAATGGTTAGAGGCACGGACAGGCGGTTCTGTGGGAGTGAACGAGAATCCAGGATGGTAGTCTGCCTCCCTGGTGCCAGGGTACAGGATGTCTCCGAGAGGGTAGGAAGCATATTTAAAAAGGAAGGTAGTCAAACGGATTTGATTATACACATTGGTGAAAATGATGTAGGTAGGAAGAGCGGGGGGGTCATACGAGAGAAATTCAGGGAGTTGGGTGCTAGGCTAAAAAGTAAGGCCTCCAGGGTAGCAATCTCTGGACTGCTCCCGGTGTCTAGTGCAAGTGAGGCTCGGAACAGGGAGATTCTACAGTTGAACGCGTGGCTAAAGGACTGGTGCAAGAGGGAGGGTTTTAAATTCATAGATAACTGGGAAATCTTCAAGTCAGGATGGCAACTGTACAGAAAGGATGGGTTACACCTTAACTGGAAGGGAGCAAATATCCTGGCTGGGAGTTTTGCTAGAGTGTTTCGGCAGGATTTAAACTAGTGTGGCAGGGGGGTGGGGAACAAAACAGTAGGTCAGTAAATACTGAGGCTGGGGTTGAGCTGGGGGCCAGGGCAAGGCTAGCTAAGAAGAGGAGCACTCTGGAGGAGGATGACCTGAGTGAGCCTGGAGGTCTGGAGTGCATCTGCTTCAATGCGAGGAGCGTAACGGATAAAACAGACGAACTTAGGGCCTTAATGCTTATGCGGAATTTGGATGTGGTTGCGGTGACGGAAACGTGGTTAAAAGAAGGACAGGACTGGCAGCTGAATATTCCGGGGTATAAGTGTTTTAGGTGAGACAGAGGAGGGGCTAAAAAAGATGGGGGAGTAGCGATATTAGTTAAGGAGCATATTACCGCGGTGCAGAGGGTAGACAACTTAGAGGGGTCATGTACTGAGTCGCTGTGGGTGGAACTCAGAAACAGGAAGGGTGCAGTCACTATGCTGGGGGTGTACTATAGACCACCCAACAGCCCATGGGAAGTGGAGGAAAGGATATGTCAGGAGATTCTGGATAGGTGCAGAAAACACAGGGTTGTTGTAGTGGGGGACTTTAATTTCCCTGGCACAGACTGGAAAGTGCTTAGAGCTGGGGGTCCGGACGGGGAGGAATTTGTAAAATGCGTACTGGAAGGTTCTTTGGAACAGTATGTAGATAGCCCGACTAGAGAGGGGGCTATACTGGACCTAGTTCTGGGAAGTGAGCCCGGTCAGGTCGTCAAAGTTTCGGTAGGGGAACATGTGGCAAATAGTGACCACAACTCTGTTAACTTTAGGATAGTAATGGACAAGGATGAGTGCTGTCCTACGGGCAGGGTGCTAAATTGGGGGAAGGCTAATTATAGCTGGATTAGGCAGGAATCGGATGTTGATTGGGAGAGGATGTTCGAGGGTAAGTCCGCGTCTGGCATGTGGGAGTCTTTTAAGGAACAATTGATAAGGCTGCAGAATAGGCATGTGCCTGTAAAAAGGAAAGATAGGAAAGGTAGGATTCGAGAGCCGTGGATAACCAGGGAAATTGAGGATCTGATTAAAATGAAAAGGGAGGCGTACGTTAAGTCCAGGCAACAGAAAACAAATGGAGCTCTGGAGGAATATAGAGAGAGTAGGGAAGAACTCAAACGGGGACTTAGAAGGGCAAAAAGAGGTCACGAGATGTTTTTGGCAGGCAGGAGTAAGGAGAATCCTAAGGCATTCTATTCATACGTTAGGAACAAAAGAGTTGTCAGGGAGAAAATCGGACCTCTCAGGGACAAAGGAGGGGAATTATATTAGAACCCAAGGGAATAGGGGAGATCCTAAATGAATACTTTGCATCGGTATTCACGAAGGAGAGGGGCATGTTAACCGGGAGTGTCTCGGAGGGAGGTGTTGACCCGTTAGAGAAAATCTCCATTACAAGAGAGGAAGTGTTAGGTTTTTTAGGGAACATTAAAACTGACAAAGCCCCAGGGCCTGATGGCATTGTCGGGCAATACAGCAGGATATAGATAGGCTGGAAAATTGGGCGGAGAGGTGGCAGATGGAGTTTAATCCGGATAAATGCGAAGTGATGCATTTTGGAAGAAATAATGTAGGGAGGAATTATACAATAAATGGCAGAGTCATCAGGAGTATAGAAACACAGAGGGACCTAGGTGTGCAAGTCCACAAATCCTTGAAGGTGGCAACACGGGTGGAGAAGGTGGTGAAGAAGGCATATGGTATGCTTGCCTTTATAGGACGGGGTATAGAGTATAAAAGCTGGAGTCTGATGATGCAGCTGTATAGAACGCTGGTTAGGCCACATTTGGAGTACTGCGTCCAGTTCTGGTCGCCACACTACCAGAAGGACGTGGAGGCGTTAGAGAGAGTGCAGAGAAGGTTTACCAGGATGTTGCCTGGTATGGAGGGTCTTAGCTATGAGGAGAGATTGGGTAAACTGGGGTTGTTCTCCCTGGAAAGACGGAGAATGAGGGGAGATCTAATAGAGGTGTACAAGATTATGAAGGGGATAGATAGGGTGAACGGTGGGAAGCTTTTTCCCAGATCAGAAGTGACGTTCACGAGGGGTCACGGGCTCAAGGTGAGAGGGGCGAAGTATAACTCAGATATTAGAGGGATGTTTTTTACACAGAGGGTGGTGGGGGCCTGGAATGCGCTGCCAAGTAGGGTGGTGGAGGCAGGCACGCTGACATCGTTTAAGACTTACCTGGATAGTCACATGAGCAGCCTGGGAATGGAGGGATACAAACGATTGGTCTAGTTGGACCAAGGAGCGGCACAGGCTTGGGGGGGCCGAAGGGCCTGTTTCCTGTGCTGTATTGTTCTTTGTTCTCTCCTTACAGATGCTGCCAGATCTGCTGAGATTTTCCAGCATTTTCTCTTTTGGTTCCAGATTCCAGTATCCGCAGTAATTTGCCTTTATCCAGTTTTTATTATTTTTTTTACAGTTATTGATATTTTCTAACTTCAAATATTATTTCATGTATTATAGTCAACAATATACAGAATACACAATGCCAAGTCAACATTTTTCATCACATTTGACTTGGTCACGGAACACTTATTTAATTGAAACTTGTCTTTCTGATAGAGCTCATCGGATCAAGCAACATTCAATTAAACTTTAATGAGTTGACTATCTAATATCTTGTTTGTGACGATGCTGTACTATTACTATGTTTTATGTTTAGGGCAATTTCTTCAAGAGGCAGTATTTTGTTATATGCAGTCAGTTTGCCTGGCAGGAATGCAGCAGATGCTGCGAAAGCAGGATAATTACTCATATTAGCCATATAAGTGTTTATTTAGCAGAAGGCTTAATTTTTTTAATTAAAGTAATAAGGTGAGTTAAGTCTAGAGGGACAGAGTTATGTGATACTAGAAATTGGAGCAGTTAGATTTATAGGAAAAACATTTTCATTTTAAAATAAAGAGCATTTGCTGCCTGGAACTGGTAAGCAATAGAAGCTATCTCTCTGGCTCTCTCCAGAAGCTTTCTGAAAGCTCCAGGATTGTTAACCCAAGTTAAAGCAAGTATGCCTGGATTTGCTAACTATTTTTAAAGAGGGGTTTAAGTCGATAAGAGAAATTTTGCTTATTTGGAACAGGATAGTAATAAGTTAGAAATTAAGAGTTTTCTTTGCATGTTTAAAGATTGCTCAGCGGTTAAGTGTTAAACTGTTTCATTTTGTTAGAGGTATATTTAAATTGTGTTCGGAATAAAGCTTGTTTTTATAAAAGATCCCTAATTTGTCAGTGGAATTGCTCCTGACGTGAAGCATCCTTTCCTCACGTTTACGCCAAAATAGAAAAATTGTTGGGGTCTAGTCTGAAACTTTCTGATCTGGAACCTTAACATGTTTAATAGAATATTTCAGAAATTTAAAGAAAAAACTGTTTAACATTAAATTTGGATAGAATGTTTTGAAGATTTTTTTTTCCAGTTTATTTCATTCCACATTTGACTTCATGACTAATAACAAATATCCAGTGCTATTCTCAGTAGAAAAATAACTCAGTTCTGTACTTCATGTGCCAGATTGCCAGTGAGTGAACTTTGAGAACACCTGGATAAAAACATTTGATTTGAAATTATAAAATGAATGGTAGAGCGATAGGAGCACATTGTATAATTTATAATAAAGCCAATGTTACACTTGGATCAGAGGGACCTAAACCAGTGAATAATATCTTAGGAAGTGAGAGGAAGTGCTTGGCTCAAATCTTATCAGACAGTTTAAAAATATGAGAATATGTCAAATGGTTTAATAATTTAAATATCTTTGTTTTCCCTAGTTATATGTTTATGGAGTCAGCAGAAGTACTTTGGGGGTACGAGCAGAAAATGCCGAATCCTTTCAGATCAACTGTCGAGAATTTTTGAGTGATGAACTGTTTAAAGCTGGCAGTGGAATGCAGCTTGCAGATGGTGGTTGGCTTATACCTGACAACAATGGAATGGCGGGAAAATCTGAATTTTACAGGTTGAGATAAGTTTATTCATTTTCTTAAATACTTGAAATTCAAATTTTATTTCAAATGTGCTCTGACGTGGTCTGATGGAATTTAAAACCACCCTGTGGTTAACTGCTCTGGAAGTTTGTACTTTTTGATGTGCTGTGGGAATGTCTCAAACAAAATCTTCAGAGAGAAAACCGATCACAAGTCAACTTGGGTTACCCTGACATCTCAGGAATATATTGGCAAGGCTTCCCAATCTAGGTTGTATATAGTATATGTAGGTTGCTTGTTCATTCTTCAGCAAATAGTGAAAGAAAAAAAACTGAAAGGGGACACAAATCTACTGGTACTGGTTTTGGAAGAAATGATAGAACAATGCTTGCAGAATAGCGTCAGATGTGTATCTTTCTCCGCTGATGTAGTATTTCATGTGATATTCTGATCCATGTTCTTTCTCTCGGCATGCATGAACCTTTTGCTCTTGCTCCTTTCTTGTTGCGGGTGCACACTTGCATGTTGTCAGTGTGTGTAATACTCCTGCTTCAGTGCAAAGCGAAATTCATTTCATTCACCTTTTTGATGTAATGAAAATATTGTTTCTTTCAGTTCTTCAAAGATACAGCTTGATATTGTGTGTCAACAGCTGTCACTTGGCATTGACAGCATTAATCCACTTTCATCTATTGCACCCTTGGTTTTACTTGAAATTGCATTCAGTCCCGCTGGTCTCTGGTTGTTTTCATAATCCTCATGAACCTCCTTCCACTCTGAAATTATTCCATTCTCCTCATGCATGCATTAAACCTCACTTTTAAGTGTACCAATGTTACCTGTTTCAGCTACTCATTGTGGCAATATGTTCCACGTTTTCAGTACTTTATCTCCTGTAATCTCAAATGGAACTTGCACTATTTCCTGCATGACTGAAGCCACTACCAGCACTTAGTTTTTTGGTTATGCCACTTCACAAAGGCCAAGTCTGTCCAAAATCTAAGTAACTCCCATTTCCAGGGCAAACTTTTGAAGACCACTTCTGTGCAGGTTACCAGAAAAAGCTCCTGTGTTTTATTCATTAATTTCCAGCATGTGCTCCCTTTTCCCTTATTTTCTCTACCCTTTTCTATTTCAAACTGCTGTCGCTATTTAAATTGATGAAAAGTATAATTGACACTGATTAAAGAAAACGTATTTGGCTACAGAGCAAAATGCAAATAATAATCATCAGAAATAGGAGGAGTAGGCATCTGGCTCATCGAATCTGCTCCACTATTGAACAAGATCATGGTTGAACTGATTGTGGCCTTTACATCACTGTCCTTCTTGTCGACCATAATACTTGACTCCCTTGTAAATCAAAAATTTATCTAATGCAGTCATGAATGTATTTAATAGCCCAGCCTCTACTGCTTGTCAGGGAAGAAAATACCAAAGACTAATGACCTTCTAAAAGAAGAAATTCCTGCTCGTTTCTGTGTTAAATGAAAGACCCCTTATTTTGAAACTGTGCCCCCATTCTAGGTCCCCCACGTGTAAACAATTCTCAGCATTTATCCTGTCAAGTCCCATCAGAATATTACATTTTTTCAAGATCATTCATTCATCTCATCTCTACTGAACACAGGCACAACCTGCTCAAACTTTCCTCATAAAACAACTTCTTAATCTCTGAAATCAGCCGAGTGAACCCCCCCTCCCCCATTGCAATGCTCTCCTTAATTAATATTGTCATCCTTTTCTTCTTTTTGTATCTCCTATCTCCGGAACATCTTGTACCCGGAAGTATTTGACACATGGTCGTGCCCCTCCTGAATCGGGCCTCTGTTATCACCACAATGTTGTAATTTGGCATTGTAGTCTGTCCTGTAACTCATCGATCTTATTTACTATACTCCGCGTATTCACATACATGCAGTATAACCCCGATTTAGACTTAATTACCTTTTCCGGATGCTGTCTATTAATTTACTGTTCTTTATTCTAGTGCTCTCTGTCTCTCCCAGTGTTTTGTGTATCTTGGCATTCCTCTCTTTCTCTCCTTTTTCCCACAAGTCTGTTGAGTTAGTTTGAAGCCCTTCCAAGAGCATTAACAAAAGGTCCTGCAGTCCCGGCTCTGTTCAGGCGCAACCCGTCCGGCTTACACATGTGCCGTCTCTCCTGGAGCCAGTCCTAGTATCCCAGGAATCTAAATCTCTCTCCTGCATCATCTTTCCAGGCACGCTCTCATTTGCCTTGTTTCTATTTCTATACTCAGTTGCATGTGGCACTGGGAGTAATCCAGAGATTACTACTTTTGAGGTCCTGCTTGTTAATTTTCTACCTAGTTCCCTAAATTCTGATTGCAGGAACATATATCCTTTCATACCCACATTACTTACTACCAATGTGGCCTACGACCTCTGGCTGTTCACCCTCCCCCAGAAGAATGTCCTGCAGCCGCTCTGTGTCACTGTACCACCCTGGAGTCAAGTCGATGGCTGCAGAAGCACCTGTTATGGAACCATAGAATCCCTACAGTGCAGAAAGAGGCCATTTGACCCATCGAGCCTGCATTGACAACAATCCCACCCAGGGATTGGGTTAGTAAATTTGCGGATGACACTAAAGTCGGTGGAGTTGTGGACAGTGCGGAAGGTTGTTGTAGGTTACAGAGGGACATAGATAAGCTGCAGTGCTGGGCTGAGAGGTGGCAAATGAAGTTCAATGCGGAAAAGTGTGAGGTGATTCACTTTGGAAGGAGTAACAGGATTACAGAGTGCTGGGCTAATGGTAAGATACTTGGTAGTGTGGATGAACAGAGAGATCTCGGTGTCCATGTACATAGATCCCTGAAAGTTGGCACCCAGGTTGATAGGGTTGTTAAGAAGGCGTACGGAGTGTTGGCTTTTATTGGTAGAGGGATTGAGTTTCAGAGCCATGAGGTCATGTTGCAGCTGTACAAAACTCTGGTGCGGCCGCACTTGGAGTATTGCGTACAGTTCTTGTCGCCGCATTATAGGAAGGATGTGGAAGCATTGGAAAGGGTGCAGAGGAGATTTACTAGGATGTTGCCTGGTATGGTGGGAAGGTCTTAGGAGGAAAGGCTGAGGGACTTGAGGTTGTTTTCGTTAGAGAGAAGAAGGTTAAGAGGTGACTTAATAGAGGCATACAAGATGATCAGAGGATTAGATAGGGTGGACAGTGAGAGCCTTTTTCCTCGGATGGTGATAGCTAGCATGAGGGGACATAGCTCTAAATTGAGGGGTGAGAGATATAGGACAGATGTCAGAGGTAGGTTCTTCACTCCGAGTAGTAAGGGCGTGGAATGCCCTGCCTGCAGCAGTAGTGGACTCGCCAACATTAAAGGCATTTAAATGGTCATTGGATAAACATTTGGATGATATTGGAATAGTGTAGGTTAGATGGGCTTTAGATTGGTTTCACAGGTCGGCGCAACATTGAGGGCTGAAGGGCCTGTACTGCACTGTAATGTTTTATGTTCTATCTTCTGGCCCTATTCCTGTAACACCACATATTTAACCTGCTAATCTCCCTGACACTAAATGACAATTTACCATGGCCAGTCAACCTAACCTGCACATCTTTGGACTGTGGGAGGAAACCGGAGCGTCCGGAGGAAATCCATGCAGACACAGGGAGAACGAGCAAACTCCACACAGTTACCCGAGGATGGAATTGAACCCAGGTCCCTGGTGGTTTGAGACAGGAGTGCTAATCACTGCCACCGTTTCTGTTCTCCTAACTAAGAAATCCCCATCACTATTGCTCTTCCTTTCTACTTCCTCCCCTGCTGTACAGCCGAGCTGCTTGTGCTGTCACGAACTAGGCTCTGACTGCATTTCTATGTGGAACGGATATCCTCACCAGCATCCAAAACAGAAAACTGATGAGTGAGCGGGCCTCCAGAGGTCCTACCTGCACTACCTGCCTGGTTCCATGGGACTGCCTGGCAGTCACCTATGCTCTTTCTGCCTCCCATGTTCCTGATCTGCAGTGTGACCACCTCTTTGAACGTGCTGTCCACATAGCTCCCAGCCTTGCAGATGTGCCAAGGTGACTCCAGCTGCCACTCAAACTCTGAAACCTGAAGCTCAAGTTTCTGCAGCTGGTAGCACTTTCTGCACAAATAGTCATCTCGATCACCTAGTGTCCACATTTTACAGGGCACACATTCCACACAACTGAGCTGCCATGTCTTAACTTTACTTCCCTTTATGCTAACTTTATTTTACTTTGGTTTACTTATACTGCTTTACTGGCCCTGACTTTATTCCTTGTTCAAATCCACATTGCTGCTTCTTAAAAAAATAATACATTTTTCTAATTTACAGCTATTTAAAAACACTCCCTATTCTTACTACCAATGTCGACAACCTCGTATTTTCTGACGTTGCACTCCAACTGCCAAATTTTTGTCCATTTACTGAACCTATTTATATCCCTTCGCAGACTGTTTGGATCCTCCTCACAACTTGATTTCTTACCTAACTTTGTTTTTTCATCTGTAAATTTGGCTACAATGAAGTCTTCCTTTACCCAGGGCATTAATATAAATGGTAAATGTTTGAGGCCCCAGCAGTATTCCACTAGTTACCATTTCCGAACCTGCAAATGACCCATTTATTTTGACTCTGTTCCCTGTTAGTTAGCCAATCCTCTATCCATGTTAGTATATCATCCCCAGCACTATGAACTCTTGCCTTCTGCAGTACCTTTTTATGTGGCATCTCATCAAATGCGTTTTGGAAATTCAGATTCACTGCATTCACTATAAGAGCAGCTTCATGTTTAATTATGTCTTTGTATTTCATCTGTGCCTGCACTCAAACTGGAAAACACTGGCCGTAAATGTGGAAAATCTTTTTGAAGCTGGTTGTTCAATCAAAAGTTATAATTTTTTGAGTACCATTTTCACTTACAGTAATTCAGACAGTGGGTATATTCTAAGTCATGCTATTCAGTCAGCATTGTAACAATAACAACTGCAATAACGCTATGCCATCTGTATAGCTAATAGTAATAATTGTAACATTCTGAATATTTCTCCCTAATTATTATTTAAACAGTTAACAGATGTGTCTATCCCAGGTGATTTGTACTATATGCTCTGTGCTGTACCTCACATACGCATTAGACCTATTTCAATGTGAGAAATTAATAACTAGAATATTTGGGATGAATTTTGTGAACCAGGGACTCTTCCAGAGACATTGTTTACCAGGAACACAGTGCCTCACTTGTCCCTGAAAAACAACATGGTCACTCCACAACAAGTGTGTTGTAATTTGATCAGAATTTTTTCCTCCTCCTCTCTTAGAGCTCTTTTAGATTCGCCCGGTGTGGATGCCAAGTTAATCAGCGAAGCTTGGGCCTACAACCATTACAAATGGATAGTATGGAAATTTGCAGCCATGGAGACAGCTTTTCCCAAAGAATTTGGCAGCAGGTGTTTAACACCAGAAAACATACTTCTGCATCTTAAATACAGGTGTGGTCTACTTTACTTAAGTGTATATCATGTTTCTAAACATGTAATTTTCTTTATTTTTAAATGGTTTATCTTTCCCCCTCAAGCTGAGTCTTTGAATCTCTGCTGCCAGTCTCCTAACTGGCAGCAAGTCCCGTCCATGGTGTCCTACCTTTGCTCCTGGTCTGCAAAATCTCAATTTTAATTCTCGTGTTTCAATTCTTTCTGCTGTCTTTTCTGTCCATGTCTCTGTAGCCTCCTTGAACCCGACAACACTTGGCGATCATTACGCTCTTCCACGTTTGTTCTCTTGTACATCCCTGATATTAATATCTCCTTAAAACTCAAATTTTGTTTGAGGTTCATGTGAAATGTCTTGGGTTGTTTTATTATGTTAAATGGGCTGTAAATGCAAGTTGTTGTTGCAAGCTGAATCTGTCATGCCGTTCCATATTCTATCAGATAACTTTTATAACAGGCTATATTTCTCCTGTATATCTCTATCCAAAAGATGAATAATTCATTATAGATTTAAAAGACACAGTTTGCATTTATATAGCATCCTTTGTCCCCTTGCAATGTCCCAAAGTGCTTCATATCCAATTAATTGCTCTTGAAGAGGAGTCATTGTTAAATAGGCGTTCATTATCATTTAAAGGCCTGCACTTTTAACTGTTTATGTAAAACAACGTTAAAAATTGTGAAATAATTAGATAACCATAGATAATAGCAAAATACTGTAGATGTTGGAAATCTGAAATAAAAACAAGATGGACAAAGGGAGTGGTAATGATAGTATTAAAGACTAAGGCTTTACTCCAGGATAGGTGTTAATAACAGCATAAAAATCACACTGTCTGAAAACAAAATAGCAGAATGTGTTAATTACTGAAGAGAAAGCAAAATCATGAGAACAAAATATGGACTGGCAAATTGGAGGAGCAGCACCTCATCTTTCCAATAGCCATTTTACAGCCTTTTGGACTCGACACCTACCGTGGACCAGGGCTTTAGTCGTTAATCCCATCATTACCACTCTTTGATTCGTGTTCCATTCAATATTTGTCATTTCAACTCTCATGCCCCATCTGCTGCTCCCACTTTTTCATTAGCATAAAACCCATCACATTTCTACCTCTCTCCAGTTCCAAAGAACAGTCACATTGGACTTGAAACATTAACTCTGTTTCTCCCTCCACGGATGCTGGCAGACCTGCTGAGTCTTTCCAGCATTTTCTGTAATTAAATAACCATCCCTGAGTGCAAGTTTAAGTAGTTTAAAGCAGGCCATAATCCGCTACTTGTATTGCAATGTATTGATGGATGGTATTATGTAATTTAATATATTTTATTGCTTTAGGAAACTTTATTTACATGGTTCTTTAGAATTCATATTAATCTGAACTTCGTGGGGGAACCTTAAGAGGGCTGGAAGTAATGATCAAAAATCAATCTGAATATAAGTTCCACTACCACCATTTTTAACGGGGGCAGCAATCAGATGTACAAGGGAAGGTTTACACAAGCAAAGCGTAAACCTAATATAAGCACCATTCTCCATCACTGTGGCCATAATGTTTTATCCCACTTCCTCAGTTTATCCATAATACCCTCCTCCATTACCTTTGCTCCATTACCCAACTTGTCCTTGCATGATTCCATTTCTACAGATCTGGATGCCGTCAGAATATCTCCAACTTGTATTTCCACCCATATGTCACTTCTGCATGTGACTGATTTAGCTTCAATGGCCACTTGTGTTCATGAATTTTATGTATCTAGTAGTCCTTCACATGAGAACATTTCCTTTAACTTCCTAAGTATCAAAATGCACATTTGTTCTTTTAGATTGTTTCTTTACTCCTAAGTTCATATTTCCTTCCTTACAAAATTATCTTTGAAATTGAAATTCAAAGTTTTAATTCAAAGGGATAAGTGTTTTTGTTTTGAAGGATGAATTTTGATTAAATGCCAGTTGAGAGTGTGTGGTTGGTTGGCAAGTGGACTCTGATTGTAAGTGATGTCCCTTTATACCTTATCTTTTCCATGGCTGGTTCTGCACAACATGAATTGAACAAATGGTTAAACGAGTTGCTGCAACCAGTTCTGAGCAAGTTTTCCACATACATGAAGGACTCCTTTACCTTTGCAGAGTCCATTCAGGACTTGCACATGTTGTGTCCAGGTGTTCATTTGGCATAGCTAGCTTATTCACTAACATACTGCTGAAGGAAGCCATAGACTTTTGCACCCCGTCACTATATCATGGTCATTGTGTGAATCAATATTCATTGAACTTTGCAAACAAAAAGAGCATGCCCACTCATTGTGCCTTTTTCAGCTAACCAAAAGATAGGGTGGCAGCCATTCCCCATGACAATACTTTGACCAATTGGACTTGACCTACCTGGTTTGAATTTAAACAAATGTTTGGCAGTTCACTGTTTCCAGCTGTGTACTCCATGGCAACACCTCTACCAATCAGCACACCCTTCTCGTACTGTATAAATTGTTGTTCCCTTTGAGATTTGGTATTCTTGTGAATCTGTGGCTGAGAGCGCAAAAGCTTAGACAGTATGTTTCGGCTTCATTCGAGTTCTGTATTACCGAGTGACTAACTGTAACTTCCTCATTTTGACATTGCAGATATGATGTAGAGATTGATCAGTGTCATCGATCTGCCTTAAAAAAAATTATGGAGAGGGACGATGTAGCAGCAAAAACACTTGTGGTTTGTGTTTCTCAAATAATATCAATGGGAACAATACCCAAAACTATTGCTGAAAAGGGCGTCCCAGAAACAAAAAAGGATATGCCCTTAGGGATTATTGAAGTCACTGATGGCTGGTATGGAATTAAGGCACTTTTGGATCTTCCACTCACATCGCTGTTGCGGAAAAGAAGACTTGTAATTGGTCAAAAGATTATTATTCATGGGGCAGAACTTACTGGGTCACAGGATGCTTGTGCACCTCTAGAAGCTCCAGAATCACTCATGTTAAAGGTAAGAAAAATAGAATGAATAAACAATGACAGCTGAACAAATTTTTGTTCAACGATAACATTCTGCCTAGTAGTTTTTCTTATTGTGAGAGGATGGTAGGCATCATTTTTTCTACAGTTTTATTCTATTTCATCCATCTAGTCCTGTAACTGAAAGATGGGAGTATTTTCAGACAAGCACAGGGTGGGTTTGTGTGTGAGAGGGGAGTTAAATCCCAAAAAAGCAATGTCCAGTCAGAAACCCAATATCCTCCTGCCCCTTTTGGGTTTCACCTGGGCATGTTTGAACGGAGAGAGACCCTCCTTGGAACTGTTGGGTAAGTCATTTATATATTCAAATAGCTAATTAAGTTGTGTTTTAACAAACGATCCTGCTTGAGCAGCCAGTGGACCTATTTCTAAAGATGACAGCAATTTGTCAGGCCACTGAGTCAAACGTACAGCAGGAAATACTTATCAGTGAAAGTGACGGTTTGAGAAGGAAGTTTTTGCTCAGTGAAACTAAAAACACTGCAGTTGTGACCAGGTGAGAAGCTGCTGCTTACAACACTCCACAGACAGTGCTTGACAGTTGCTTGCCAACTTCTTCAAAGTCACTTCATCTGTCTTGCTCGACACTCACCTTCAACTTCACTTTTCCTGCTGCCAGGTTTCAATGCGATATGGCAGGAGCAATACCAGCAACAGGGCCAGTACCAGCTGTCTTTTCAGCCATATGCTGCTCCATAGGGTAGAGAAGTGGACACTGAGATCCAGTTCCAAAGAGGCAGAACCCACAGGCATACAATCATCTTTCTTGGTTTGTGAGCACCAATGCCTCAGGAGATTCTGGATTTCACAGCAGGCCATTGTTAACATCTGCTGCATTCTGGAACAATACTTCCTCCTCGGTGAACTAGACTGGCACACATTGCCAGTAGCCGTTAAGGTGTCTCTCACATTAGGGTGCACCACACTGCATGCCCCAGGTCTCTTGACTTCCTCTTTTCAAAGTTGTATGCTCTTTACTGCAAGGAGACAAAGCACCTCTCTCCACACAAGCCATATGGTTTATGTGGAGAGAGGTGCAAATCATAAAATGGTTACAGCTTAGAAGGTGTCTATTTGCCCCACCATGGCTGTGCCAGTTTTCTACAAGAGCAATTCAGCTTTATTACAGCTTCCTCTTAGCCTTGCAAATCTTCTTTCCAGGTGCTTATCCAATCCCTTTTTGAAAGTCACAAATGTATCTGTCTCCATTAAACTCTTGGGCAGCCCATTCCAGATCCCTATTCGCTTGCTGTGTGAGAGTTTTCCTCGTATCACTGTTGCTTCTTTTGTCAGTCACCTTAAACTTGTGTCCTTTGGTTCTTGATCTTGTATCACCGGAAACGTTTTCCCCGTCTTTCTAGACCCCTCATGATTTTGAACACCTAGATTAAATCTTCTTTCAATCTTCTCGAAGGAGAATAGCCCCAGCCCCTTCATGTAACTAAAGTCCCTCACCTGGAACCATTCGCAAAAATCTTTTCGGCACCCTCTCACATCTTCACCTCTTTCCTATTGATAATATTGGTGCAGAGTGAGGCATGGGTATAAATACACAATAGGATGAGAGTGATTGTTAGCTGATCAGATGGGAATATAAGGAGAGAGAGGGATAAGTGCAGCAAAAGTTCTGAATAGTGCTGTACGGGAGAATGCTGGAAAAGTCAAATTGTGGGATTGATACCTAAAATTGCTACGGCACTTACCTTTCCTACCCTCCTGAGGTTCTGGATCCTCAGTGCATTGTCTCCAGGTTGAGGGGGGGGGGCTGGGGAAGGTGGAGGGGTTGCACTTCTGCTTCGGATTTTTGGGCCATTACCATCCATCCTGCCTGCCTGATTGGAGAAGTTGTCTTTTGCCTCCAGTCCTCGGGAACGATCACTTCACTTCAGTATCTCAGATTCTACAGCAGGGTATCTAAATGAAAATTGAGGGACTCTGCCTTCTTGAATCTTTTCTGCATTCCTATGGTTGCTGCAGCATCAAAAACCTGAGGTTACATGAGCCATTGTAACCCATGCCATAGTCTCTTTAATTGAAGTCCTACTTTTGACTGTTTCAGCTCATCATTCAACCTGCTCTCATTGGCTGGGGAACATGCAGATGGGATGCTAATATCTTTGCTCTGTTAAAGAGCCCAGGCAAGAGCCTTTGGAGCGTTCAACAGGTTCCGAATCCACTATAAGCCCACTGCCTCAGCATTGACTATGGTGAAAGATTTTGTCTGATTTATCTGTCTGCTTGCCCTGCCATCTGGTTACTGGTAGATGATTAGTACTATCTAGTATGTCTCCTCCAGACATTGCGGTGCTTGTTCAACACAACTCGCCTGAGGAAGAAGAACAGGATATCTGGGTCTACATGCCTTTATCCTCCACTGTACCAATTCAGTTTTGTCATTATGGATCTTGCCCTGTTGCAAACCCTGTTCTGTTCCAATTGTGTTGGAATAAGCTCTTGTATGATAAGTGTGGAAGTTCGATATTTTATTGAAATATTGTAGTAGAATTGCCATTTATAACTGAATAAATTTTTTTTGATGAAAGCATGTATGTTTTCATTCAAGAAAATAGGACCGCTACATGTAAGGGAAAGTTGGGTAAACACAAGGGACAAAGGAGTAAAATATGTTGATGGGGTTAGATTTTGTTTCATGGGAGGAGGCTCGTGTGGAGCATAAAAAACAGTATGGGTCAGTTGGAAAGAATGATCTCTCTCTGTGGTGTTCATTAAATGTAATTTGTACGAATAGGAGCACTTCATTCAGCCAGATATGTATCACAATTTGATTAGATCCACACCTCCACTTCTTTTACTCATCTATGCTTTAAATTTTTCTCAATATCTTTACCTAACAAAGTCTATTGATCTTGGCCTTGATATTTTCATTTGTGCCAGCGTTCATGTCCTTTTGAGAGAGAGAATTCTAGATTTCCACAGCCGTTTATGTGAAAACTTTCGTGATTTGACTTTAAAATTGCCTATCTTATGACAATTTGCAGCTCTTAGGGCTCCTTCATTGTACTGTCGAAGTCTTTGACTCCGAATGGGTGGGGCTTTGATTTATTATTTTTGCCTGGCCAAAAAAAGAGCTGCTCCATCTAATTCCACTTTCTAGCTCTTGGTCCTTGTAGTTGATTCCTGACTCATTTCCTGTTACAATACTTTGATTCACTTTGGAAGGAGTAACAGGAATACAGAGTGCTGGGCTAATGGTAAGATACTTGGTAGTGTGGATGAACAGAGGGATCTCGGTGTCCATGTGCATAGATCCCTGAAAGTTGGCACCCAGGTTGATAGGGTCGTTAAGAAGGCGTACGGTGTGTTAGCTTTTATTGGTAGAGGGATTGGGTTTCGGAGCCAGGAGGTCATGCTGCAACTGTACAAAACTCTGCTGCGGCCGCATTTGGAGTATTGCGTACAGTTCTGGTCGCCGTATTATAGGAAAGATGTGGAAGTGTTGGAAAGGGTGCAGAGGAGATTTACGAGGATGTTGCCTGGTATGGTGGGAAAATCGTATGAGGAAAGGCTGAGGTGCTTGAGGTTGTTTTCATTAGAGAGAAGGTGGTTAAGAGGTGACTTAATAGAGGCATACAAGATGATCAGAGGATTAGATAGGGTGGATAGTGAGAGACATTTTCCTCGGATGGTGATGGCTAGCATGAGGGGACATAGCTTTAAATTGAGGGGTGAGAGATATAGGACAGATGTTGGAGGTAGGTTCTTTACTCAGAGAGTAGTAAGGGCGAGGAATGCCCTGCCTGCAGCAGTAGTGGACTCGTCAACATTAAGAGCATTCAAATGGTTATTGGATAAACATATGGATGATATTGGAATAGTGTAGATTAGAGGGGCTTTAGATTGGTTCCACTGGTCGGCGCAACATCGAGGGCCGAAGGGCCTGTACTGCGCTGTAATGTTCTATCTTCTAATACTTAATCATTTTCGATTTTAAATTTGTGACGCTGGTAATGACTAGCCAATATAGACACCAAAAATGTGTATTCGGTGATTGTGGTATCTAATAAAGGAAAGCTTCAGAATTAGGCTAGAGATAGTGGTAAAATATGATGCAAGGAATTCAAATTATGTTGACTGGTGAGAGCAGGATACATCACTTCATAAAAGAAATTGGGAGGACAAATAAATGGTGAATAATGCAGCATTCTTCTAAATGACCGATTTCCTTTTTAAATTGAAAATAAAATGCAGTAGAACTATTATGTAATATTTCATAATAATCCATGCTTTCCAATTAAGATTTCAGCCAACAGTACCAGACCTGCTCGATGGTATGCAAAACTAGGATTTCATCGTGACCCTCGGCCTTTCCCATTGCCAATATGTACGCTGTTTAGTGACGGTGGAATGGTTGGATGTGTTGATGTAATTGTTGTTCGAATTTACCCAATGCAGGTATGGAAAAAATATGCAGTAAAATTATTTAAATGGCGTACCTAGTTTTTTTTAGATGATTTATCTATGTATATTGCATGTCACTATTGTACATTTTGATTGCACTTTTTTGGCATGGTTGTGCTGGGTTAGTGGTGTTAATTGTATAGTAATTGAGTATTTAATTGTGTTCAGGTGGTGGGCATTAGCAGGGGATTTACTAGCCCTCCTGTATATAATGTGGTTAATTTGATAATTCATTTAATTGTAATACTCAAGTATACACTGGATTATTTGTGTTTCTGTAAATAAAAGATTACATATATGTAATGATTTTGCTAACGTTCTCCCCTTCGCTGACTGGAATAGAACACTTGGAAGCAGTGCAGATCATGGGTTTCAGGCAAATTGTTTGGCCTCTATTTCTGGAGTTTAGGAATCGGATACATGGTGTGATGAGTCATTTAATCGATTGCTTTGTTTGGGGTTTGAAATGTATAGCTTATGTTGAATGGACCTTTAAGAATGAGCCCTAAACTTGGCATTTTTAGGTCCTACACTCAGGGAGAGTTGGGGCTTTAAGAAAAAACTGGTACAAGAGTTCCAGGGAAAGTCAGTTAGGGCTTTGAGGGGAAACAATTAACATAAGACAGAGCAAGATTTCCAGGGAGAATTGGCACTTGAAAAGAAATTATCGCTGGAACAGAGCGGGGGGGGGGGGGGGTGTGTGTGTGTGTGTGTGGGGGGGGTGTGTGTGTGGGGGGGGGGGGGGTGTGTGTGTGTGGGGGGGGTGTGTGTGTGGGGGGGGTGTGTGTGTGTGGGGGGGGTGTGTGTGTGGGGGGGGGGTGTGTGTGTGGGGGGGGGTGTGTGTGTGGGGGGGGGTGTGTGTGGGAGGGGGGGCGTGTGTGGGGGGGGGGGGCGTGTGTGTGTGGGGGGGGGCGTGTGTGTGTGGGGGGGGGGCGTGTGTGTGTGGGGGGGGGGCGTGTGTGTGTGGGGGGGGGGCGTGTGTGTGTGGGGGGGGGGGCGTGTGTGTGTGGGGGGGGGCGTGTGTGTGGGGGGGGGGGCGTGTGTGTGTGGGGGGGGGCGTGTGTGTGGGGGGGGGCGTGTGTGTGTGGGGGGGGCGTGTGTGTGTGGGGGGGGCGTGTGTGTGTGGGGGGGGGGCGTGTGTGTGGGGGGGGGGCGTGTGTGTGTGGGGGGGGGCGTGTGTGTGGGGGGGGGGTGTGTGTGGGGGGGGGGCGTGTGTGTGTGTGTGGGGGGGGGCGTGTGTGTGTGGGGGGGGGGGCGTGTGTGTGTGGGGGGGGGGGCGTGTGTGTGTGGGGGGGGGCGTGTGTGGGGGGGGGGCGTGTGTGGGGGGGGGGGGGCGTGTGTGGGGGGGGGGGCGTGTGTGTGTGGGGCGTGTGTGTGTGTGTGGGGGGGGCGTGTGTGTGGGGGGGGGGTTGTGGTCACATGCTGCTGGTACCGGTGCTACTGTTAGAGTTCAGGAAAATAAATAAGAGGTGTGATCTCACAGGAAGGGCATAAGTTGATTGGCTGAGTATTGCTGCTTGGGGATTAAAATTGATAAATCTTTTGTAGTAATATATATTATATGATTAGTAATACAGGATAAGTGAGTAGCTGGTGAGTGTCTTTCATTTTGACGTAAGATTTATTACAACTAGTAAACTGAAGTATTGGTAGGATTTATCAGTATTAGTAGAGTTTATAAATAGTGGTAATGTGTGTTAGCATTTGTAAGTCTTTTTGCAGTAACAAGGGTAACTAAATTGTGGAAACTTTAGTCATAATTTTTCAGTTGCCCTTCGACTTGGGGATGGTAGTAGAGAATTTTTTTAAATTCATTTATGCGATGTGGGCATTGCTGGCTAGGTTAGATTTATTACCCATTTCGAATTGCTCTTCAGAAGCCGCCTTGAGCCGCTGCACCGCATGTCGAGTAGCTGCTTCATCCCCATGTTGCCTACATCTTGATGGTGTCCACCAAAGCATGTGGCCATGGCATGGAGGATCGAGTGAAAATCCAACAAGACCTGCTGGACCAAGGTCTCCATGGTCGCCAAACTTCCCATAGTGATCTCAAGGTGCTGGCATGTCAGAGCCAAAACATCAGACAGAATGTGGACAGACTCCTCCATCGTTCACTCTAATTTCATGAGTTGAATCTCCGCCAAATGTTCTGCCATCTGTTATTGCATCTCCACTATTGAGTTGACAGCTGCTTCCAGAGGTTCATCATCCAGCTTGGATTGAGCAAGTGGCTGGACTCCAGCAGCTGTCTCCCTGCCTCTGATTGCATCCAACATGAGACTGGTGTGCTTCGTGGAGATACAGGGCATACCTGTGCACCCACAGCCCTATGATCAAGGCCTTGAGGGCCTGGTAGGTGAAATGGGTGTTGCCTTCTTGAAGCCTTGTCCTTCTGAGTGCCAGACACCTGTTACACTCTCCTGAGGATAGGTGGGCTGGAGATAGTGAGATGCATGTGTTGAACTTCTGTTTGAATATGGCACGTGGATCTTCAACCCTGCCAGCTGACAGCTTAGACTGCTCTAAGAAATTCCTACGCTGCTATTCTGAGGATGAGATGATTAACCTCCAGCAACCACAATCATCTTCCTAAGTTAGCTGTGACTCCAGACATTGGAGATTTTACTCTCTGATTCCAATTGATTTGATTTGAATGTTACTAAGATTCCTTGATTCAGTCAAATCTGTGCCATATTCATTCAAATCCTTTTGTCAAAGTCTGTGTCTCTCACCTTGCCTGTTTTCACCTTTTCTGTCCATTTTTGCACCAGTGCTGTAATGATGTCTGGACCTGAGTAATCCTGGCCGAATCTAAGCTGAGCGTTGGTTAGCAGTTTGTTGATGTTCAAGTGTCATTTGATAGTGCTATCAAAGTCAACTTCCATCAGTTTGCTAGCATTGAGAATAGGCTGAAGGGGCAGTAATTGGCTGGATTGGCTTGAGGGACTGCTATTCCTGGAGCACAAGCTTCAGCATTACAGGCAGGATAATGTCAGGGGCCATAGCATTTTTGCTATATCCAGTGTACTCAGCCATTTATTTTCTATTCACTCGGGATGTGAATATTCATTCACTTGGAGTGAATCGAATTGACAGAAGACTGGCATTGATAATGATGGGAACCTTATGAGAAGACCGAGATGGATCATTTGTTTAGTACTTTTGGCTGAAAGTGGTTGCAAACCCTTCAGCTTTGCCTTTTGCATTCACTGGACTGTCCTTGTTGAGGATAAAGATGTTCATGGAGCCTGTTCCATGAGTTGTTTAATTGTCCATTGGCATTAAATTTAAATGTTGTATTCTGCTATCTTCTGGAGCATGCTCTTGAATTGCTTTTATATTGGTATGTAATTTATTTGCAGTTGGAAATTGATGTATGCTTAGCTCAATTAAGGTATGTAATGAATAAATAATTAGCTTATTTTCACATGAGACCGGCACTTTAATGTATTGTAATGGCAGGGCAAAGTAACAATGAGTCATGGTACACGAGCCATGACATTTGAGAGTTCAGTTTTGGTCAGAGAGTTAGGATGGAAAGCAGCAAGGTGATTAGAAGCATGTGAGATTGTTGTTGTACAGAGACTAGGTGCATTCACATATGGAGTAAAAAAATGAAGAGACTCCCATCACTGCCATTCATCCAGTTCATTTGTTTGAAAAAGGATAGGAGAAACCTCCTACAATCCAGATTCTTCCTACAGTCCAAGTTTAAGTCATAAAGAAACAAAGTTTGCCAGTATCTCCAAATCCACCAGTAAAGTGAGTTAGGGTCTTGCATTAAATCAATCAATGTCATTGTGCCAACCCTTAAGTGGAGTTGGTAATCAAACGTTCTGAGAGAGCAAAGTCAAGCTAATAGAAATTGAAAGGGCGGCATGGTAGCAGTGGTTAGCACTGCTGCTTCACAGCTCCAGGGACCTGGGTTCGATTCCCGGCTTGGGTCACTGTCTGTGTGGAGTTTGCACATTCTCCTCGTGTCTGCGTGGGTTTCCTCCGGGTGCTCCGGTTTCCTCCCACAGTCCAAAGATGTGCGGGTCAGGTTGATTGGCTGTGCTAAATTGACCCTTAGAGTCCTGAGATGTGTAGGTTAGAGGGATTAGCGGGTAAATATGTAGGGATATGGGGCGTAAGGCCTGGGTGGGATTGTGGTCAGTGCCGACTCGATGGGCCAAATGGCCTCTTTCTGTACTGTAGGGTTTCTATGATTCTATGATATGCAGATAGGTTGAATTGAAAGCATGTGGGAAAGGGGAAGAAAAAAGTGCTTTTCATTATTTCTAGTCAAACACATCCTGGTGCTAAGAAAATACTTTTTATTAACATGTAAATTACTCGAATATCAGTCAGGTATGTTTTGGTTGTGATTGCAGTAGTAGGTATGCAACCCAAACTGGTAACTTTTCAGGTATTGTTAATGTTGGTTTAGTCCTATTGTATAAAGAAAGGTACAGCACAGGAACAGGCCCTTCAGCCCTCCACGCCTGTGCTGATCGTGATGCCCTAACTAAAGAAAAAAACCTTCTGCCCTTATTGTGTCCGTATCCCTCTAGTCCCTCCCTATTCATGTACCCATCTAGATGCCTCTTAAATGTTGCTAATTGCCTGCCTCCACCACCTCCTCTGGCAGCGCGTTCTCAGCACCCATTACTCTGTGCATAAAAAAACCTCCCCTGCACATCTCCCTTAAACTTTCCCATTCTCACCTTGAACCTGTGTCCTCTTGTAATTGACACTTCCACCCTTGGAAAAAGCCCTTGACTATTCACCCTGTCTCTGCCTGTCATAATTTTGTAGACCTCTGTCAGGTCTCCCCTCAGCCTCCGTCTTTCCAGTGAAAACAATCCTAGTTTATTCCAACACCCTTGAGACCAGGTAACATCCTGGTGAACCTTTGCACTCGCTCCAAAGCTTCTACATCCTTCTCGAAATGTGGTGACCAGAACTGCACACAATACTCCAAATGTGGCCTAACCAAAGTTTTATAAAGCTGCAGCATGATTTCCCAACGTTGTATTCTGGGAATTTATATAAAAGTGGAGTGGAAGTGTAATTTTTGTCTAAGAGTTGAGCATTTCCGTTTCCTGCCCTTTGACTGCCCCCTCTGTTGGGGAGGTGTAAATAAAGTTATTTTGATAATGGCTTCCTGCTGTGAATCAACATGGTGAGATTTTATCAGTGCAACATACAGCGCATTGTACATTTCTGATAGGAGATGCTGTTTTTCTTCAGTGGATGGAAAAGAAATCCAATGGAATGTATGTATTCCGGAATGAGCGGGCTGAAGAGCGAGATGCTCAGATACACCATGAAAATCAACAGAGGAAACTCGAAGCATTATATGCCAAAATTGAAACTCGACTACAGGAACAATTCAGAGGTAATTACAAACTACATTTCAAAATGGATATTCTTGAAAATAAGAAGGCATGTTTTCATAAATACCATGATCGTTGAATTTGTTCCATACTTGCAATAATTTGAAATATCAAAGCAATTGGTGGTAAAGAAATTAAATCAGAATTGTTTTTATTTCAAAAGCAACTTTTTTTCTGAATTATCATTACATTTTTGAACTTGTCATCCCTGTTATGTTGAAATAATGGACAATTAGCGGTTTACACTGCTCCTGTTTTAGACTTGTAGCCCAGCAGTAGTCCTAGTTAATCTGGAGCCTGGACATAAGAACATAAGAAATAGGAGCAGGAGTAGGCCATCTGGCCCTTCGAGCCTGCCCCGCCATTCAACAAGATCATGGCTGATCTGAAGCGAATCAGTTCCACTTACCCGCCTGCTCCCCATATCCCCTAATTCCCTTATCGATCAGAAAACGATCTACCCGTGATTTAAACATATTCAACGAGGAAGCCTCCACCACTTCAATGGGCAAAGAATTCCAGAGATTCACTACCCTCTGAGAGAAGAAGTTCCCTCTCAACTCTGTTCTGAACCGGCCCCCCCTTATTTTGAGGCTGTGCCCTCTAGTTCTGGTTTCCCTTCTAAGTGGAAAGAATCTCTCCACCTCTACCCTATCCAGCCCCTTCATTATCTTGTATGTCTCTATAAGATCACCCCTCATCCTTCTAAACTCCAACGAGTACAGACCCAATCTGTTTAATCTCTCCTCATAAACTACACCCCTCATCTCTGGTATCAACCTGGTGAACCTTCTCTGCACTCCCTCCAAGGCCAATATATCCTTTCGCAAATAAGGGGACGAAAACTGCACACAGTACTCCAGTTGCGGCCTCACCAGTGCCTTGTACAGTTGCAGCAAGACCTCCCTGCTTTTATATTCTATCCCCCTCGCGATAAAGGCCAACATTCCATTCGCCTTCTTGATCACCTGCTGCACCTGCAGACTGAGTTTTTGCGATTCGTGCACAAGGACCCCCAGGTCCCTCTGCACAGTCGCACGATGTAATTTTTCTCCATTTAAATAATATTCCAATTTACTATTATTTCTTCCAAAGTGGATAACCTCACATTTGCTAACGTTATATTCCATCTGCCAGATCCTCGTCCACTCGCTCAGCCTATCCAAATCTCTCTGCAGACTTTCCGTGTCCTCCACGCAATTCGCTTTCCCACTCACCTTCGTGTCATCAGCAAACTTGAATACCCTAGATTCAGTCCCCTCCTCCAGATCATCTATGTAAATGGTAAACAATTGAGGCCCCAGCACCGATCCCTGCGGCACGCCACTGGTCACCAACTGCCAACCAGAAAAGCACCCATTTATCCCAACTCTCTGCTTCCTGTTAGATAGCCAATCCCCAATCCACGCCAACACCTTACCCCTAACTCCGTGTACCCCAATCTTCTGCAGCAACCTTTTGTGAGGCACCTTATCGAACGCCTTCTGGAAATCTAAAAACACCACATCCACCGGTTCCCCTCTGTCAACCGCACTAGTGACATCTTCATAAAAGTCCAGTAGATTCGTCAAACACGACTTTCCCTTCATGAATCCATGCTGCGTCTGCTTGATCGAACCATTCTTATTCTGGTGCTCTGTTATTTCCTCTTTAATAATGGACTCTAGCATCTTCCCAACTACGGACGTTAAGCTAACCGGCCTGTAGTTACCCGCCTTTTGTCTACTTCCTTTTTTAAACAGCGGCGTAACAGTAGCTGTTTTCCAGTCAGCCGGCACTACCCCAGAGTCCAGCGAATTTTGATAAATTACTACTAACGCATCTGCTATTACCTCAGCCATTTCTTTCAGTACCCTGGGATGCATTCCATCCGGGCCCGGGGACTTGTCTACCTTCAGTCCTATTAGTCTACTAAGCACCACCTCCTTAGTAACAGTAATTGTATTAAGGACCTCCCCTCCCACCAACTCTCGATCTCTAATATTCGGCAAACTATTTGTGTCTTCCACCGTGAAGACCGACACAAAGAACTTATTTAAAGTCTCAGCCATTTCCTCGTTTTCCACTATTAAATCCCCCCTCTCATCTTCCAAGGGTCCAACATTCACTCTAGCCACTCTATTCCTTTTTATATACTTGTAAAAACTTTTACTATCATTTTTTATATTTTGAGCTAGTTTAGTTTCATAATCTATCTTTCCTTAATCGCTTTCTTAGTCGTTCTTTGTTTTTCTTTAAAGCTTTCCCAATCCACTAATTCTCCACTATTTTTGGCCACTCTGTACGCATCTGATTTTATTTCAATACTCTCCTTTATTTCCTTCGTTATCCACGTCCGGTTATCCTTTTTCTTACAGTCCTTCTTTATCACCGGAATATATTTTTGCTGAATACTTAAAAAAATCTCCTTAAAAATCCTTCACTGTTCCTCAGCTGTCCTACCTATCAGTCTGCTCGCCCAGTCTACATTAGCCAATTCCACCCTCATCCTATCGTACTCCCCTCTGTTCAAGCAGAGGACACTGGTTTGGGACCCTACTTTCTCACCCTCCATCTGTATCAGAAATTCCACCATATTATGATCACTCATCCCAAGAGGATCCTTCACAAGAAGATCCTTAATCCTACCTGTCTCATTGCACAGAACCAGATCCAAGATAGCTCACTCTCTCGTAGGTTCTGTAACATACTGTTCAATGAAACAATCCCGACAGCATTCCAAGAACTCTTCCTCAAGCCCTCCACATCCAATTTGAGTCGACCAATCAATATGTAGGTTAAAATCCCCCATGATTATGGCCGTTCCACTTTTGCACGCATCCATTATTTGCTTGTTTATAGCCCTCCCCACCTCTAAGTTATTATTTGGGGGCCTATAGACCACGCCTACCAGTGTCTTTCTCCCCCTACTATTCATTATCTCCACCCACAACGATTCCACGTTTTGCTCCTTAGAGCCTATGTCGTCTCTCACTACCGTCCTGATATTATCCTTTATTAACAAAGCTACCCCACCTCCTTTTTCTACCTGTCTATCCTTCCTAAATGCCTGATAACCCTGTATATTCAGTTCCCAGTCCCAGTCACCCTGCAACCACGTTTCTGTGATGGACACTAGATCATATTCATTTGTATGGATTTGTGCCATCAACTCATTTACTTTGTTTCGAATGCTTCGTGCATTCAGGCAAAGTGTCTTTATGCCAGCCTTTATCTGGACCCGGTTTGTTGAAGCGCTACTAACATCTCCCAAGCCCTCTCCTCCTTTAGCTAGTTGTTTATTCACTATACTCCTGGCATTACAGTAGACACCTCTCAATCCTATGGTCTGACCTCTCCCCTTCTCTGTTCCCAGTCCACCTGCCCTCTTGCACTGCCTATAACCCTTCTCTGTTTGCGAGCTACCTTCCTCACTCTCAGTCACGTCGCTTTGATCCCCTCCCCCCCAACCTATCTAGTTTAAACTCTCCCCAGTAGCCTTAGCCAACCTTCCTGCCAGGATATTGGTCCCCCTGGGATTCAAGTGCCACCCGTTTTTAGTATACAGGTCACACCTGCCCCTAAAGAGGTCCCAATGGTCCAGGAACCTGAATCCCTGCCCCCTGCACCATTCCCTCAGCCACACATTCATCCTCCACCTCACTCCATTCCTTTCCTCACTTTCCCGGGCGGCACGGTAGCACAGTGGTTAGCACTGCTGCTTCACAGCTCCAGGGTCCCGGGTTCGATTCCCGGCTCGGGTCACTGTCTGTGTGGAGTTTGCACATTCTCCTCGTGTCTGCGTGGGTTTCCTCCGGGCGCTCCGGTTTCCTCCCACAGTCCAAAGATGTGCAGGTTAGGTTGATTGGCCAGGTTAAAAATTGCCCCTTAGAGTCCTGGGATGCGTAGGTTAGAGGGATTAGCGGGTAAAATATGTGGGGGTAGGGCCTGGGTGGGATTGTGGTCGGTGCAGACTCGATGGGCCGAATGGCCTCCTTCTGCACTGTAGGGTTTCTATGTTTCTATGTTTCCCGTGGAGAACCATTGTGATGTTTGGCTCGAGCTGTATCACTCTAAAGGCCACTGCTCAAGTAGGCCCCTGGGGAAGATATTCTTAAATTGTTTGTGTTTTTCATTCAAGTGAAGTGAGTGTCGCTGGGGGGACCAGCACTGAGAAAAGTGACAGTGAGCCATGTTCTTAAACTGCTGCAGTTACATGAAGGTTCTTCCACAGAGTTCCAGAATTTTAGTGGCAGTGAAGGAGCGAAGATACAGCTCCATGTCAGGATGATGTCTAACTTAGAAAGAAGCTTGGAGGATATTTGTGTACACGTGCCTGCTGCTATTGTGCTGCTATATAGCTGGTTTAGAAGGTGCTGCTAAAGAAGCAAGTTGACAATTTGTTGCATTGCACCTTGTAGATGGTATATACTGCAGTTCTGGTACCTCAGTGGTGTAGAGAATGAATGTTCAAGGTGGTGGATGGAGTGCTGATCAGGTGGGCTGCTTTGACCAGTATCATCACAAGCGTTTGAGTATTTTTGGAGCTTCACTCATCAAGCAAATGGTATTATGGGAAAGGCTTTGGGAAGTCAGGAGGTGAGTCACCTGCAGCAGAAAACCGCTTAGGCAATCCAACCACTTAGGATAGGGGCTTCTAATTGGGTCAGGGACAGGAGGGTATGACTGCGAGTGAGGCTGGTAAGGGTCCTCCGCCGTTGTCCAATAGGTTTGAGATTCTCTCGGTTTGTTTTGATGATAGTGGGGGCTGCAGGGTGGATGAACAAACTGCACAGTAGAGGAAGCCATTCAAGTGAGACGGTCAAAAAGGAATGTAGTGGTGGTAGGGGACAGTAAAGTGAGGGGACTTGACACTGTCCTCCGCAGCAAAGAGCAAGAGTCCAGATGCTGTGTTGCCAGGTACCAACAATGTAGATATAACTAGGAAAGAGGTTCTTTATCGAGTGTGAGGAGCTAAGTACTAAATTAAGAAGCAGAACCGCAAAGATATTTATCTCTAGATGATTACTTCAGCCACGTGCAAATTGGCATAGGATACATAAAATTAAGATGAATATATGGTGCAAAGACTGGTGTGGGAGAAGTGGGTTCCAGTTTGTGGAGCACTGGCACCAGTACAAGGGAAAATGTGGGCTGTACCATTGCGATGGTGTACACCTGAACCATGCTGGAACCAGTGTTCTAGTGAGGTCCATAACTAGGGAAGTGAAGAAGATTTTAAACTAAGTAGTGCGAGCAAGGGATCAAATTTGGGAAGATGTAGTGAACTAGATTATGGAAAAGAGAAGAGTGGAAAAGGTATTAATGTGAAAAATAATAAACAGACTGTGACAGGAAGGGAAGAGACTACAGGGAGCACAAACCTAAGAGTAAATCAGCAGATAAGGCTAAATGGGTTGTCTTCTGGTTGGCAAGGTGGAACAGGGATCAGTGCTGAGGCCAACTTTTTACAATGTATATAAATGACTTGGATGAAGGCACCATTGGTATGGTTGCTAAGTTTGGTGTTGATACAAAGATAGGTTAATAAGATGAGATGACGACACAAGGATGTTGAAAAGGAATATGAATAGGTTAAGTGAGTGGGTAAAGACAAAGGTAAATGGAATATGATGTGGAAAAAAGTGAAATTGACGATTTTGGCAGGAAAAATAAAGCATATTATCTAAATGAGAGAGATTGCAGAGCTCTGAAATGCAAAGGGATCTAGGTGTCCTAGTGTATGAATTGCAAAAGATTAGTACGCAGGCACAACAAATAATTAGGAAAGCGAATCGAATGTTATCATTTAATGCGAGGGGAGTTGAACACAAAAGTAGAAAAGTTATGCTTCGGTTATACAGGGCATTGGTGAGACCATATCTGGAGAACTGTGTATAGTATTGGTCTCCTTATTTAAGGAAAGATGTAAATGCACTGGAAGCAGTTCAGAGAAGGTTTATTAAACCAATACCTGGATGGGGCGTGTTGTCTTATGAGGAATTGTCGGTCAAGCTAGACTTTCATCCGCTGGGATTTAGAAGAGTAAGAAGTGACTTGATTAAAATGTATAAGATTCTGAAGGGTCTTGACAGGATGGATTTGCAAAGGATGTTGCCCCTTGTGGGAGAAGCTCACACTAAGGACCACTGTTTAAAAATAAACGGTGATCCATTTAAGGACCGATGAGAAATTTTTTCAGAGGGTTGAAGAGAACCTTTGGAACTCTCTTCCTCAAAAAGTAATAGAAACAGAGTCTATGAATATTTTTAAGGCAGAGCTAGATAGATTCTTGATAAGCAAGGTGATGAAAGGTTATCGGGGTGGGCTGGAATGTGGAGTTGAGGTTACAATTTAGATCAGCCATGATCTCATTGAATGGCAGAGCAGGCTCAAACGGCCGAATGGCTTACTCCTGCTCTACTTCATATGTTAATACCCAACCTCTGATCTGATCTCTCATAACAACAATATTTATATATCTAACCCTGAAGCTTCTGGTCAATAGTGACCCTCAAGGTGTTTATGGTCAGCAGTTTGATGGTCATGCTAATGAAGGTCAAGGGAAAATGCGTAGAGGGAAATTTAGGTAATGGTAGCTGCTTGAACTAGAGGAGAGGAGAGACTGAAGTTTAAATGCACAGATCTTTTAAGATCAACCTGAAATATTAACTGTCTCTCCACAGATGCTGTTTGACCTGCGAAGTGTTTCCAGCGATTTCTATTCAATTGTTTTGTTGTTGTTGTGGAGCTGCTAAGATTGATTCCTTGATTTTAAAGAATAAAAATAAATAACTTAAAATTAATTGTATTAAATAAGTAAAATGTTTTGTTTTAAAGTTGATAGAAAGAAAAAGAGAGAACACAAAATACAGAAATTAAGTGACCAACAGATCATGATGCTTCAGGAGGGTGCAGATTTGTATGAAGCAATCCAGAATTCTTCAGATCCATTATCTGTTGAGGTAACTAAATGTGTAATTTATGTATCCTAAATGTCTATTTGTTTGGATATATACAAGCTTCTTTCCTGTAATCAGCATTCTGGAACATTGTTTTGATGTTTAGAATCTGATGTTGCCTTTCCTTTGGGGACACTGCTCAGGAACTTCTAGGGAAAAATGGAAGCAATAACTGCAACCTTGGGTCAATTCAAATCTGCTTTTTATTGGAAGCTTGTCTAGATGGACAGTTATGTGGCTCAGCTCCCTGGGGAAAGACCAGTTTACTTTAAAGTCAGAAAGAAATAGAAGCAAGTAACTCCTTATCCTTTCCTCATTATTTTGTATTTTTAAGATTACACAGCTGTGTTTTAGGAATAGCTGCTTGAGCCTGTCATTGGCTGATTTACACGAAGATAAAGGAAAAATACTGCAGATGCTGGGATCTGTAACAAAAACAGAAAATGCTGGAAAATCTCAGCAGGTCTGACAGCACCTGTGGAGGGAAAATAGAACCAACGTTTTGAGTCTGGAGGATCCTTTGTCAGAGCTAAGGGTAAAGAAAATCAGTTGAAATTTATACTATGAAGGTGGGGGGGAGTGCTGAAATTGAACAAAGGAAACAGATGACAATGAAGAAGGCTGAGAAAGATGCTAAAAGTGTCCATTAAGTGATCAGAATGTGTGACTGGCAGAACCAAGATACAGATTGTTATGGGACTGCCTGAAGAATGTGGCAGTTGCCCTGAAAGGAAAAGTGGGGGAAAGGGGAGGAGAGCGAGAATGGAGAAGTGGAAAAATGGAAGTGAGAATGAAGGGTGATAACAATGGATGAATGAGATGAAAAGAAGAAATGAAATAAAATAAATGGAAATAAGGTGGACGGGAGAGTTCATGCTCTGAAGTTGTTGAATTTACTGTTCAGTCCAGAAGGCTGTAAAGTGCCCAATCGGAAGATGAGGTGCTGTTCTTCCAGTTTGCATGGGGTTCACAAGAACACTGCAAAAGTCCAAGGACGGATATGTGGACAGCAGGGCAGGGTGGTGTGTTGAAGTGGCAAGTGACAGGAAGGTCTGGGTCCTGTTTGAGGATGGACCAAAGGTTTTCCGCAAAGCGGTCACCCAGTCTGTGTTTGATTTCTCCAGTGTAGAGTAGACTGCATTGGGAGCAGCGAATGCAATAGACCAGATTCAATGAGGTGCTGCTTCACCTGTAAGGAGTGTAAGGCCCTGGGATGGTGAGCAGGGTGGAAGTAAAGGGGCAGGTGTTGCACCTTCTATGATTGCATGGTAAGGTGCTGTGAGCAGTGGGGGGCGGGGGGGTGGTGAGGTGTTGGGTGTGATGGAGTGGATTAGGGTATCCCAGAGAGAACGGTCCCTGTGGAATGCTGACAGGAGGGAAGTGAGCATAATGCTGGAGTTGGCGGAAATGGCGGAGGATGATCCTTTTTGAATGAGGAGGCTGGTGGGGTGAAAAGTGAGGATAAGGGGGGCCCTATCCTGGTTCTGGGAGGTGAGGGGGCTGAGAGCAGTGGCCCGGGGAATGGGTTGGACACGGTTGAGAGCCCTGTTAAACCACAGTGGGTGGTAAACCATGATTGAGGAAGGAGAAAGACATGTTGGCAGCACTATTTTGGAAAATGGCATCATCAGAACAGATGCGGCGGAGGCAAAGGAACTGAGAATGGAATGGAGCCCTTGCAGGATGTGGGGTATGAAGAGCTGTTGTCAAGATAGCTGTGGGAGTCGGTGGCCTTGTAATGGATACTGGTGGATAATTTATCACCAGAAATGGAGACAGAGAGGTAAGGAAGTGAAGTGTCAGAGATGGACCATGTGAAGGTGATAGAAATTTCCTGAATTGCCAAACAGCGTTAGCAATGAGTAATAAATGGAGATAAGCGAATCCACAACAGATGAGTTCTAAACTCTGCAGTCCTGCCACATCCAATCATGAATGGTTATGGATAGTTAAGCAACCCACTGTACAAGTATCCCCAACCTCATATCGGTGCAAAAGATAAAGCTGAAGCACTTGTAACAATCTTCAGTCAGAAGTATCGTGTGGATGATCCATCACTGCCTCCTCCGATGATCCCCAGTATCACAGGCGCCATTATCCAGCCAATTCATTTAACTTCACATGACATCAAGAAACGACTCAAAACATTGGATACTGCAAAGGCTATGTGCCCTGACAATATTCCGGCAATAATACTGAAGACCTCTGTTCCAAAATTTACCACTTTCGCAGACAAGCCATTCCAGTCCAGCTACAACACTGGCATCTATCCATAATGTGGAAAATTTCCCAAATGTATCTTGTGCACAAAAAAACAAGACAAATCCTAGCTGACCACTTATCACCGCATCAGTCTACTGTCGGTCATCAGTAAAATTATGCAAGGGATCATCAGCAGTGTTATCAAGTGGCAATTACTTAGCAATGACCTGCTACTGACACTGAGTGTGGTTTCCACCAGGGCCAATCAGCTCCTGCCATTACAACCTTCGTTCAAACATAGATTCAAGAGATGAGGTAAGAGTGACTGCCCTTGACATCAAGTTGACCGAATGTGACATTAAGGAGACCGAGCACAAGTGGAGTCGATGGAAATCGGGGGGTGGGGGGGTACTCTCTGCTTGTTGGAGTCATACCAAGCACAAAGGAAGGTGGGGGGGGGGGTACTCTCTGCTTGTTAGAGTCATACCAAGCACAAAGGAAGGTGGTTAGGGTTGTTCAAGAACAATCATCTCCACTGCAGGAAATCAGTGCAGGAGATCCTCAGGGTAGTGCTCTAGGCCCCACCATCTTCAGCTTTTTCATCAATGATCTTCCATTAAAATATCAGAAGTGGGGATGTCACTGATGGTTGCACAGTGTTCAGCACCATTTGGCACTCCTCGGATACTGAAACAGTCCATGTCCAAATGCAGCAAGACCTGGATAATATCCAGTCTTGGGCTAACAAATGGAAAGTAGCATTCTTGCCACACCAGTGCCAAGCAATAGCCAGATAACCTGGTTTGCCCCTTGACATTCAATGACATTGCTATCACTGAATTCCCTCACTATCAACTTCCTGGGGGTTATGATTGACCAGAAACTGAACTGGAGAGTCATATGAATGCTGTGGCTACAAGAGCAGTGGCTAGGAATCCTACAAATGTTACTCCCCTCCTGACTCTCCAAAGCCTGTCCACCATCTATGAGGCACAAGTCAGGAGTGTAATGGAATACTCACCACTTGCCTGGCAACAACACTCGAGAAGCTTGACACCATCCAGGACAAAGCAGTCCACTTGATTGGCAACCCATCCATAAACATTCGCTCCCTCCATGGCCATCGCAAAGTGGCAACAGTGCAGGGCATCAACAAGATGCATTGCAGAAACCTACTAAAGCTCCTTAGGCAGCACCTTCCTAACCCACAACTACTACCCACAGAAGGACAATGGCAGCAGACACACGGGAATACGTTACCTGGAAGTTCCCCTCCAAACCACCTGCCGTTCTAACTTGGAAGCATATTGCCATTGCTTCACTGTCACTGGGTCAAAATTATGGAACTGACTCCCTAATATCACTGTGGGTGTGGTGTATCTGCAACCCAGGAACTGCAGTGGTTCAAGAAGACAACTCACCACCACCACCTCGAGAGCAATTAGGGATGACACCAAGCCCTAGGGAACTCGCAATAATCCTACCTTCAGTCTGGAAAGCAACCGTTCACCACTACTTTTGTTTCCTGTCACTCAGCCAATTCCGTATCCATACTGCAATTGTCAAAGAACAATACAGCACAGGAACAGGCCCTTCGGCCCTCCAAGCCCGCGCCACTCCCTGGTCCAAACTAGACCATTCTTTTGTATCCCTCCATTCCCACTCCGTTCATGTGGCTATCTAGATAAGTCTTAAACGTTCCCAGTGTGTCCGCCTCCACCACCTTGCCCGGCAGCGCATTCCAGGCCCCCACCACCCTCTGTGTAAACATCCTTGTTCAAAAAAGGATGCAAGAATAAGCCCAGTAACCATAAGCCAATCAACTGAACTATTATTATTATTATTATTCCTTGAGCTCTGACTTTGCTCACAAGTATGTTATGTGGCATTTTATCAAATTCATTTTGGAAGTCCACATACACCACATTAACAGCATTGGGGGACACAGTGGTATAGTAATCCAGAAACCCAAGGCAAGACCCAGGGATGGTGAAATTTTAATTCAGTTAAAATCTGGAATGGTCTAACATTGACCATGAAAACATTGCCATAAAAGCCCATAAGTACCATCCTTGGTTTGGCCTACATGTGATTCTGAAATGGAGGGAAGTTAGGGATGGGCAATAAATGCCGGTGCAGCCAGCAATGCCCATATCCCATAAATGAAAAACTGCGTTCTTCAGCTCTCACTCTGTTACCGCATCAAAAAACTCAAGCAAGTTTGTTAAGCATGATTTGCTCTTAACAAATCCATGCCAGCTTTCCTTAAGTAACTCGCATTTGCCTATTAAGTAACTTTTGTCCTGACTTGGTGTTTGTAAGAGCTTAACCACCATCAAAGTTCAGTTGATTGGCTTATGGTTACTGGGCTTATTCTTGCATCCTTTTTTGAACAAGGATGTTAAATTTGCAATTCCCAATGATTTGACACAATCATTGAGTCGAAGATGATTGCAAAGTTATGAACAGTAGCATTTCAATTTTCACTCGCGCTTCCTTCATTATCCTTGAATGAATTTGTTCCAGTTCTGGTGCCTTATCAACTTTGTGTAGACAACCAATTCCATACTCCTTATCAGATTGTGCTTAGCTTATATATTTGTTACATAGGTTGTTGGACATGCTTCAATACCCCTTGTAATGCTTTAAATCTAATGATGTGGGTACTAAATGTTCCGTGGGCTGTCCATGGCAAAATCCAGCACGGGATTGTAAGAACCCTAGAAGTCAGGGATAAGCTTGCATTTCCTCCCACCAGTTTCTCTTGAGGTGGAAATGCCAAAGATGTGGTGATTGTTGTGATAACCCCTGTTTTTAGTCATCAGCTTTTGTAACCAACTCTACATAGAACATAGAACAGTACAGCACAGAACAGGCCCTTCGGCCCACGATGTTGTGCCGAGCTTTGTCTGGAACCCAGATCAAGCTATTTCCTCCCTGTCATCCCGAAGTACTCCATGTGCCTATCCAATAGCTTCTTAAATGTTCCTAAAGTTTCTGACTCCACTATCCCTGCAGGCAGTCCATTCCACACCCCAACCACTCTGAGTAAAAAATCTACCTCGGACATCCTTCCTATATCTCCCACCATGAACCCTATAGTTATGCCCCCTAGTTACCGCTGCATTCACCCGAGGAAATAGTCTTTGAACGTTCACTCTATCTATCCCCCTCATCATCTTATAAACCTCTATCAAGTCTCCTCTCAACCTCCTCCGCTCCAAAGAGAACAGCCCTAGCTCCCTCAACCTTTCCTCATAAGACCTACCCTCCAAACCAGGCAGCATCCTGGTAAATCTCCTTTGCACTCTTTCCAGTGTCTCCACACCCTTCTTGTAGTGAGGTGACCAGAACTGCACACAATATTCCAAATGTGGTCTCACCAAGGTCCTGTACAGTTGCAGCATAACCCCACGGCTCTTAAACTCAAACCCCCTGTTAATGAACGCCAACACACTATAGGCCTTCACGGCTCTAGCCACTTGAATGGCAACCTTCAGAGATCTGTGGATATGAACCCCAAGATCTCTCTGTTCCTCCACATTCTTCAGAACCCTACCTTTGACCCTGTAATCCACATTTAAATTTGTCCTACCAAAATGAATCACCTCGCATTTGTCAGAGTTAAACTCCATTTGCCATTTTTCAGCCCAGCTCTGCATCCTATCTATATCTCTTTGCAGCCTACAACAGCCCTCCATCTCATCCACTACTCCATCAATCTTGGTGTCATCAGCAAATTTACTGATCCACCCTTCAGCCCCCTCCTCCAAGTCATTTATAAAAATCACAAAGAGCAGAGGACCAAGCACTGATCCCTGTGGCACCCCGCTGGTAACCGGTTTCCAGTCCGAAAATTTTCCATTCACCACCACCCTCTGTCTTCTGTTAGATAGCCAGTTACCTATCCAATCGGCCAATAATAGAACTCTGTTCTTTTATTAGGGTTAAGGTTTGATTGGATTGATGTTTCTCTGCTCTACATGAAATCTAGCATCTAATACTCCCTAACGGGCTCCATTTTGAGTTTGCAGCATGGAATTCACAGATTTCCAGGTCCACTTCATTGAGGGCATTTATCACCATATCCAGTTTTTGTCTGGGCACGCAAATCTACATAGTTGAGGATTCATTACCTGAGATCTTCTGGAGTCCTGTGGGTATACCATTATTCTGTAGAAGGATGAATACATAAGTTGTGTTATCTTGCAGGCCTATTTGAATGAACAACAGTTGAGAACTCTGAATAACTACAGACAAATGTTGAAGGAACAAAAACAACTCCAGATTGAAGCCGAGTTTCAAAAAGCATTAGAAGATGATCAGAGTGAAAATAGCTACACAAAAAGGGATGTTACCCCTGTGTGGAAACTGTGTGTTGTGGACTACAAAAGTCAGGACTGTGATGCAGGCAAGTATTAGATACAAATGTTAATCAATGCCTATCTAATTCACAGTGAGGATATTATTGAATCAACTATTGAGCTGTTAAAGTGAAACTTGATTATGTAGCACTTGACTCGGAATTTGACAAGCGCCTACACTCCAATGATCCCTGCACTGGTATATTTCAAGTTCACAGTAAGTGTCCTGGTGTTTCTCCAGCTCCATGTGTGTTGTATATTACAAAATTTTTGGTAACAGTTTGCTTGTGAACATTTTAAAATCAAATATTCCACTTCTAGTAACAGCAACTTTATTCATAGTGCTTTTAACATAATAAGTCTCAGGGTGCTCCACAGGCATATTAAATAAGTACTATTTGCCAATGATTTCATATCAAGGTAATATTAGGGCAGATGTCCAACAGCTTGGTCAGAGAGGCAGGTTTTGAGGGGTAATGAGTGGTTTAGGAATGGATTTCCAGACCTTTGGACTTGGGCAGCTGGAGACATGGTGGAGGAATTTAAATCAAGGATACTCAAGGGGTTAACATTCAAGCAGTGGTTCCCAATTTTTTTATCTGTACGGCACACCTTGATACTATAAAAATAAATTGAGACACACCTCCTGTTTTCTCTGAACTGCCCTCTAGCAAAAGACTTTTTATCTCTAAAACCTCAAAAAAAAATCAAGTCAAGCCACCATCTAATACAGTTTTCATTAGTTTGAGAAGTTTACACTGAAAGTCTTTATCACCAGGTGCATGTCAAATACAATATCTCCTGAGCCCACTTCACTTGAGATCTGCTTCTTGCAGCCCATTCTCTAATTGGAGGCTGTTTCTTGTTGTCCTAGCTTTGTTAATTCCTGTTTTATACTTCTGTCACCTTCCCTTACTGGGAACTTCATTTTTAACTTCCCCCATATTTCCTCCTGTTTTATTTTTGACGTCTTCCTCACTTCTAATGCCCTTTTTGAGTTTTCGCTTTTTGTACAGGCCATGGAGCCTTTGTTTTCAGTTCCAAGTCCAATGGGTCATGCACATGGACTTAACCAATGTAAAAAATCTAAACTGAGTTTGTGTGGCTTTCTTGGCAAGCACATGCGCAGGAGACCCGAGGTTTGTCGGGTTTTGGAGATGCCAGCCACAGAGTTTAAAATGAAGGTTAGTTTTAGTTTAATTACATGAATTTTGAATCATCTTCAATCTTTTGTCATGGCACACTTGTTGGGGGATGGGGGGGTGGTAGGGAGGTCTTCATGGCACACCAAACTGGTTTGGAACCACTGCATTAGAGGAGCATATCATGGGTGTTATGGAACTGGAGGCCAATGCAGAGCTGGGCAAGGATGAGACCATGGAGGGATTTGAAGCAGGCATGATCATTTTAAACTTGTAAAATCAAAGTATTGCTTAACCAGAACCAGTATAGATGGTGTGTGTGTGACCTGGACATAGGCAGCAACTTTTTTCATCAGCGTAACTTTATAGAGGGTAGAACATAGGAGCCAGGTCAAAATTTTAAGCCTGTTTTACTTTTCCAAACAAAAGGTTGTTGTTCAACAATGCTTGGAATGGTTGCCCAATTGTTGGTTTTACTTTCTTAAAAATTAATTCTTGCAAATAATGTTATTCCTGCAAATTTCCTGCAACATTGATCACAGGAAGTCTGATATAGTTTGTCAGAACAGGAGTTTTAAACCAAGTGACGCGTACCTACTTTAAAGCAATTCTATACCAGTTTTAAGACCGCACAAATGTTTAGTGCTTTGACAGGGAGAGTCAACATGGTTTTGTGAAATGGAAACCATGTATAACCAATTTATTGGAGTCCTTTGAAAGAACCACTTGTGCTGTAGATAAAGGGGAACCAGTGGATGTACTGTACTTAGATTTCCAAAAGACATTTTGTTAGGAAAACAAAGGTAGTTTTGAGGGATTTATATTTCTATTGGTAAACATTAGAAATAAGACACAGTCTTAAGTGGGTTAATTTAATACTTCTGTGCCTGGAAGGGTAAAACCTATAGTTAGATTCGTGCTGGATAAGCTGTTTATATGTGGGGGGGGGGGTTGGTTCAGTTTCAGCTGTGTTTCTATAATGCGTAGCGAGGGCTATAGCGTGAAGAGTAAGTAGGCCAGCCGAGGTATGCAGACATTGCTTAGCAACTGAAGGCCCTTTTAAGGGGAAAAAAGCTTTTTTGTTCTTAGTTTACCTGAATTTGTTGGCAATTGAAGAGAGACAGCAGGGAGTGAATATCTCTCAACTCTGCCAGAAGGAAAAGCTTGACATGGCGGGAGCTGCAAAGAGGCATGCTTCCCCAAAGAACCAGTTACTGTCCAGATAAACAGGGAATTGAGACAGAAAGAATGTCTCATACTGACTGAAGTCAAGAGAACAGGGACCAAGGGCAGCAAAATTCAGAAGTTCAGAAGAATTCAAGGAAGAGTAAACAGAGTGGTGAGTTAAAGAGACAGTTGCAATAACTAGATTTAGGGCCTGATTTTACCATTTTGAGCCTAAGTGCCGAATCTGGGCGTCAAATAGATCCGCGCCTGGAATCCTCTTTCCAGCGCGCCCATACGCGTTTTGCCGGCTCCGGTCCGTTTCGCACTGTGGGCGGGGCTTAGCGCTGGCGGACCAATTGGAGCTTTGAACAGCGCATGCGCAGTTCGAAAAAAATCTGACAAAGCGCGCCTGGGAGCGAAAGTAAAAAAAAGCAGAAAGCGGAGAGAGTGGCTCTCTGATGATCATCCTCTGGTCGGGGGGAGGGGGGGTGGGCAGGACTCAGATCATCCTCTGGTCGGGGGGGGTCCGCTGCAAGTCTGCGGCCGATCCCTCCTCCCAGAGTGGACGTGCGGCCATGCCATCCCACAAAACCTTCAGGATGAAGCAATTCCTCACTAAGAAGATGAAGCAGAACTGGCCGATTCCACAGTGGATCCGCATGAAAACTGGCAACAAGATCAGTACAAGTCCAAGAGGAGACACTGGAGAAGGACCAAGCTGGGCCTGTAAAGGGATACATCATCACTGGTACAGTACCAGCCACAGCCATCTCTCCCGCTCTCTTGCCCCTGCAGGGAAGAGTAATCTGTGGCTGTTAGTGTACCAGTGATGAGAAGAGATCTGATAAATTATTACAAGATTATGATAGAATTGAATAAAATAGGCAAAGAAACTCTGTTCCCATAAACTCATGGTATAAGGACCAAGGGACTCCAATTTAAGGTTTTGGAGAAGAGAAGCAGGGAGGAGATATGTGAGAACCTTTTTATGCACCAAGTGGTAATGGCCTGAAACTCTTTGCCTGCAAAGGGCAGTGGAAGCAGAGATAATTAGTTGATCGATGATTTTAAAAAAGAAACTGGATGCGTACTTGAGGAAATCAGGCTTGCAGGGATAGAATGGAGGATTAGAACTAACAGGCTCTATAGAACAATCCAATGTGGAGTGGATGGTCTGAATTGCCTCTCCCCATGTACTTGATCCCCTGAAACGTTTTAGAAATATAATACTGTTTTATCTTTTCTTACAAGGTCTATATAGGTTCATGTAACTTATCCTCATCTTTGATAAAACATTTTCATTTTTGTGGACTTTTCTCACGCTTATTTTTCTTCCAAAATAGTGTATATGCTAAGTATCTGGCGCCCAATTACTGAACTACAGTCCCTGCTGAAGGAAGGTGGAAGATATTGGATCTATTATTTGACAACATCATCATTCAAGAGTCGACAAGGTCGTGTTAATCTACAGTTGACTGCTACAAAGAAAACCAGATACCAGCAGCTGCAGGTAATTCAAATATCGGAAAAAAGTTAAATTGAAAATATATTTAATGTTCTCAAGGAGTTAATTTCATGTAAATTGAACAATAATGAAAGCATCCAATGAAAACGTTTATTTATTTAGTGAATGTAAAGTGCCTAAGCCAAGCACTTTCTTCCGATCTAGCTGTGTCGAGTGCGGATTGGCCACCGCTGAGTCTGTGGATTGGACATTCTTTTATTATGTGGTGTATAGTTTGCTGTCTCCCACAAACACGTAGGGATCAATGGATCAGCATTCATGTCACACTCGCCACCAGTACCCAGGCTTGCCTGGGAAGCTAATGAGCCTACCTCCAGACTAGCTGGCAAAGGAAGCTTCATGCGAAGAGTCCACACATGGAATCCT
This sequence comes from Mustelus asterias, assembly GCF_964213995.1. Lineage (NCBI taxonomy): Eukaryota > Metazoa > Chordata > Chondrichthyes > Carcharhiniformes > Triakidae > Mustelus > Mustelus asterias. Next base: position 94,558,748 of record NC_135810.1, read on the forward strand.
AGTCAAAGTCCCAAAGCCGAAAGGAACAATGAAAATCTGCCCCAAGATTGCATTAAAAATAATAAACCTTGTGTAATATTTGCTGCCAGAGTAATTGGAGATTTCTTGGTTCATACGTTTACGTTTTATTAAAATTACAAAACCGCTTCATTAGTTACACAGAGTAGATTTTGGGTTAATGTGAAATGATAAAACACGTAATTCAATACATCACAAACATGAAGGCTTGATGCACACTATTGGCAGACCCAAATCTACTCAATGTTATGAAGTTCCTATTTTGATAGTAATTAAGTAGTTCCTCCTCTTGATATTGTGGTGAAAGTATTTATTATCTGTTTATACCTGAGTCCTGAATTCTGCTCTGGCCAATAAATGATGCCTAGTGTCAGGGAGGGTGCCTGGGTGCCACAATTGGCAGCCTGTCTGCCCTATTTAAATAGCTCACCAAGAGCCCATTACCAAGCCAATTTATCCTACCTGATCATACACTTATTGTCAAACAACATTTGGTATGGGCGGGAGCAGGAAGCCCAATTTTTTAAAAAATGATCATTTTGTCAAAGGGCGGGAAGAAAGTAGAGGTTCTAGCTTTGGCACTGTCCTTTGTAGTCGAGTGACAGCCCCCAGAAGATGGAACTCTTTCCCATCTTTCTTCCTACCTACACGCATCTTTAAGCTCACCACTCCACCTGCCCAAGCTACCTGGCTCCAGGATCTATGGGCCTTCCTCCTCCTCCTCTTGCAGTCCCAACAGCGACCACTAATGCACTCTTGGTGCTGCTGCGATTGACCAAGTAGTTAGCTAATCAGATTGGATGGCAGCTCCAGACGATGAGCCTTCCTCCCCAGTGGAGTCCGGAAGTCCCTCTCGGCCCTTGTTCAGCCCTCCTGCAGTGCATTATGGCACCTGTATTATTCAGCACCTGGTCTTTACAGCCTTGAAAGGAGGCATTTAAGAGACGATTGTGTCGAGCAGTGTTGTTCAATAGAAATTTCTGGGTAGTCGCACCATTTTTGAGATACATACACATTTTCATAGAAAATGTTTTACCTACACTCCTAAAATACAGAGAAATGTACTTTGCTTTAAGCATGTGCCAGCATTTAGTAACCAAAGAAGAAAAGCACTTGAACAAAAGCTATTCACGTGCTCAGCTTTTCATCTTTACTCTGAAAAAAGAGTGCTCCTGTGGAAACCCACGTTGGCCTTGATTATAATCCAAAGGCAAAATACTGGGAATGCTGGAAATCCAAAATAAGAACAGCAAATGCTGGCGACATCTGTGGAGAGAAGAACTTTAACTTTTAATTTATCAGGTTGTGACCTTCCACCAAAATTGGCAACCTAACCTTAATTACATCTGCTTTCCCTGGGATATATGGAATATTCTTATTCCAACCCTGCACAGCTCCCTCCATCACCTGTTTCTTCAGTAATGATATCCAAATTAGAAAATGTAATAATTTTTGCTTCTAATCTGCATCTCTCCCTCACCTTCACATGGCCCATCTCTTATTCTTCCTTTCCCTTACTTGATTTTTTTGTCTCCACTTCTGTCTAAGCTAGCAACCGCTATTTGCTATAAACCCGCTAACTTCCCCAGCTATCTTCGTTACTCTTTATTGAGTAAAACTTCAAGAATAGGGAAAGGGCCACAGATTCACAGAAGCAGGAGTCAGTGAGCCACCTCCACCATTCAGCTGGATCATCTACCTCAATGCCAATTTTCCACACTATCCTCACATTCCTTGATGTTATTAGTATACAGAAATACATTGATTTCTGTCTTTAACATACTCAATGATTGATCTTCCGCAGACTTAGGTAGAGAATTCCAAAGATTCACCACTGAATGAAAATTCCTCTTCCTTAAATGGGTTGCCTCTTTTTCTAAAAATCTGTCCTCTGGTTCAAGACTCGCCAGCCAGGGGAAACATCCTGTCCACATCCACTATGTCACGCCCTGTAAGAATATTGAAGTTGCAATGAGATCACTTCTCATGCTTCACCCAGGTTCCTTGATCTCTCCCCATAAGACAATCCCACTAGGGATTAATGAACTTCATAAGACCAAAACTGTACACAGTACTCCAGTTCCAACGCAATAAGGTTCTATACAATTGTAGCGTGAAATATTTACTCCTGAATGCATGAAGGCCAACATAATGTTTATTTTCCTAATTGCTTGCTGCACCAATCTTTACTAGTTCAAACTAGTAGAAGCCACATTTAGAAACATAGAAACACTACAGCACAAACAGGCCCTTCGGCCCACAAGTTGTGCCGATCACATCCCTACCTTCTACACCTACCTATAACCCTCCATCCTATTAAGCTCCATGTACTCATCCAGGAGTATCTTAAAAGACCCTATTGAGTTCGCCTCCACTCGCAGCCGATTCCACTCGCCCACCACCCTCTGTGAAAAACTTACCCCTAACATCTCCCCTGTACCTACCCTCCAGCACCTTAAACCTGTGTCCTCTCGTAGCAGACATTTCCACCCTGGGAAAAAGCCTCTGAGTGTCCACCCGATCTATGCCTCTCAACATCTTATACACCTCTATTAGGTCTCCTCTCATCCTTCGTCTCTCCAAGGAGAAAAGACCGAGCTCCCTCAGCCTATCCTCATAAGGCATGCCACTCAATCCAGGCAACATTCTTGTAAATCTCCTCTGCACCCTTTCAATCTTTTCCACATCCTTCCTATAGTGAGGCGACCAGAACTGAGCACAGTACTCCAAGTGGGGTCTGATGAGGGTCTTATATAGCTGCATCATTATCCCCGGACTCCTAAACTCAATCCCTCGATTGATAAAGGCCAGCACACCATACACCTTCTTAACCACCTCCTCCACCTGCGGGGCCGATTTCAGAGTCCTATGGACCCGGACCCCAAGGTCCTTCTGATCCTCTACCGTACTAAGAGTCTTTCCCTTTATATTGTACTCCTTCATCCCATTTGACCTACCAAAATGGACCACGACGCATTTATCTGGGTTGAAGTCCATCTGCCACTTCTCCGCCCAGTCTTGCATCCTATCTATGTCCCTCTGTAACTTCTGACATCCCTCCAGACTATCCACAACTCCACCAACCTTCGTGTCATCGGCAGACTTACCAACCCATCCCTCTGCTTCCTCATCCAGGTCATTTATGAAAATGACAAACAGCAAGGGTCCCAGAACAGATCCCTGGGGCACACCACTGGTGACCGACCTCCATTTGGAAAAAGACCCATCTATACCCACTCTCTGCCTCCTTTGGGCAAGCCAGTTCTGGATCCACCGGGCAGCAGCCCCTTGGGTCCCATGCCCCCTCACTTTTTCTAGAAGCCTTACATGGGGGACCTTATCGAACGCCTTGCTAAAATCCATATAAACCACATCTGCCGCCTTCCCTTCGTCAATGTGTTTAGTCACATTTTCGAAGAACTCCACACGGCTCGTAAAGCACGATCTGCCCTTGACAAAGCCATGCTGAGTATTCTTGAGCACACTAAACCTCTCTAAATGCTCATATATCCTGTCCCTCAGGATCTTCTCCATCAGTTTACCAACCACTGAGGTTAGACTCACCGGTCGGTAATTACCTGGGCTATCCCTATTCCCCTTCTTGAAAATAGGAACCACATCCGCAATCCTCCGGCACCTCTCCCGTCTCCACCGACGACGCAAAGATCATCGCCAGAGGCTCTGCAATCTCCTCTCTCGCCTCCCACAGTAACCTGGGGTACATCCCATCCGGACCCGGCGACTTATCTATCTTGATGCCATTCAAAGATTCCAGCACAACCTCTTTCTTAAAATCCACATACTCAATCCTTTCAGTCCACCGCACACCTGCAGTACATCCACCCAGGTCCTTCTCTGTGAAAACCGAGGCAAAATACTCATTGAGCACCTCTGCCATTTCTACTGGTTCCGTACAGACTTTCCCGCCTTCACCTTTTATAGGCCCTATTCCGTCACGTCTCATCCTTTTACTCTTCACATATTTATAGAACGCCTTAGGGTTCTCCTTAATCCTACCTGCCAGGGCCTTCTCGTTACCCCTTCTGGCTCTCCTAATTTCCTTCTTTAGTCCCTTCCTACAAGCCGTATACTCTTCTAAATCCCTATCTTCGCCAAGCTCTCTGAGCCTTTTGTGCGCTTTCCTTTTCTTCTCGACTAGGTCCCGCACAGCTTTTGTGCACCACGGTTCCTTTAACCGACCAACACCTCCCTGTCTGCTCGGAATGTTGTCCTGTAGAACTCTAGACAGACATTCTTTGAAAAACTGCCACCTCTCTTCAGTGCATTTTCCCGAGAATACCTCCTTCCAATTTACTCTAATTTGCTGTCTAATGTCTTCATATTTCCCCTTACTCCATATAAACACTTTCCTAACTTGCCTGATCCTCTCTTTTTCCAAGGGGATAGAACAATGTCAGGAAGCAAGGGGGGATAGAATATAAAAGCAGTGATGTCTTGCTGCATCTGTACAGGGCATTGGTGAGGCCGCAGCTGGAATACTGTGTGCAGTATTGGTCCCCTTATTTGCGGAAGGATATATTGGCCTTGGAGGGAGTGCAGAGAAGGTTCACCAGGTTGATACCAGAGATGAGGGGTGTTGATTATGAGGAGATACTGAGCAGATTGGGTTTGTATTCGTTGGAATTTAGAAGGCTGAGGGAGGATCTTATAGAGACCTATAAGATAATGAAGGGGCTGGATAGGGTAGAGATGGAGAGATTCTTTCCACTTAGAAAGGAAACTAGAACTAGAGGGCACAGCCTCAAAATAAAGGGGGGTCAGTTTAGGACAGAGTTGAGGAGGAACTTCTTCTCTCAGAGGGTGGTGAATCTCTAGAATTCTCTGCCCACTGAAGTGGTGGAGGCTACCTCGTTGGATATGTTTAAATCACGGATAGATGGATTCCTGATCGGTATGGGAATTAGGGGTTATGGGGATCAGGCGGGTAAGTGGAACTGATCCACTTCAGATCAGCCATGATCTTATTGAATGGCGGGGCAGGCTAGATGGCCTACTCCTGCTCCTATTTCTTATGTTCTTATGTTCTAAGTTTTCTTTGACACAGAGCAATCAATGCATGGAACAGACTCTCAATTAGAACAGAAGAGCTGAAAATCCTCAATTCATTTAAGAGCCAGTGGATGTTGCAATGGGAAACTTATGGCCATTTTGGATGGCAGAAATTAAATATGACAAAGGCTTTCTTATCTGTAAATATCTTGATATCTTATGCATTTTGTTCCTCCTTTTAGCCATCTCTCAAAGTTTTGGAACACCTCTACCAACCTAGGCAGACAGTGACCTATAGCGTGCTCCTTGATCCATCCTTTAGAGCTGTCTGCAAAGAGGTGGACCTAGCAGGATATGTGATCCACATCTTGGGAAAATCAGGTACCATTGAATGGAATTATTTTACCAGGTTCAAAGTGTGGAACTGGCAAAGACCATTTGGCTCATTTTACACAGCATATGTATACACCCTGTCATGATCTTTATGTAACCAAGTGATGCCTTACAGGATCAGCAGCTTTCAAGGTTAATTAGAACCATGGAAATATTATGGTGCAGAAAGAAGTCAGTCAGCCCATCATGTCTATACCGGCCAAAAATTAGAAAAAAGAAATTAACTGCTTATTTTCATCTATTTTCCATTTTATCGACCAATTCTTTTTGTATTCTCTCTTTCTTTCCTCGTTTCATTTTTACTTCACCCCTGTCCTTTCTATACCCATCTAGGCTTTCTGCAGTATTAACTCTTTTTTATGACTGTCATAAGCTTTCTTTTTGTACTTTATCTCGACCTTTATGCTTCTGGACAACCAGGGGACTCTAGATTTGTCAATGCCACCCTTTAGCTTTGTGGGGACATGTCTACACTGTGCCAGTAGAATTTCACCTTTAATGCCTCCCACTGATTTGACAGGTTTTTTTCCTTCTAGTCGCATCCAGTCCACTCTTGCCAGCTCATCACTAACTATATTGTGATCACTATCTCCAAAATGGTCCCTAGCTGTTACCTCATCCACTTGCCCAGCTTCATTTCCTGATACTAAAGCTAGAATTGTGCCCCTTCTCATTGGACTTATTCCATGCTGGTTAAAAAAGCTCTCTTGAAAGCAGTTCAAAAATTATGCACCCTCTGTGCCTTTAACACTATTCAGGCTAGTTGTAGTCCACAACGATTACAGCCTATTGTTTTTGCACTCTCAAATCTATCTACATATTTGCTCTTCTAACTCCCTTCCACTATTTCTATTGTACAGCCCTACCTGTGTGGCCTCATTTGATGCTTTATTTAGTATATTATCCCTCCTCACAGCTGTAATTGATTCTTTAACCAGTAATGCTATTCCCCAGCTTTTTCTATCCCCTCACTATCTTGCCTGAAAATTGTATATTGACGTTGAGCTGCCATTTTTGCCCCTTCTTAAGCCAAGTTTCCATTGTAGCAATGATATCATGCTGCCATGTGTCTATCTGTGCCCTCCGCTCATTGGCTTTTATTTACAATGCTTTTGATTATGGCTAAATAAAAATTAAAGTTGTTTCAGGATTTTCCAAATTTCTATCAGAATGAGAATTACTGTTTTCAGGCTTTGGCAAGTCAAGAGAAAATCGAGGCCACTATTATAAAGTAAAGTTTATTTATTAGTCACGAGTAAGGCTGCAATGAAGTTACTGCGAAATTCCCCAAGTCACCACACTCCGGTGCCTGTTTGGATCAATGCACCTAACCAGCACGTTTTCAGACTGTGGGAGGAAACCGGAGCACCCGGAGGAAAACCAGGCAGACACGGGGAGAACGTGCAGACTCTGCACAGACAGTCACCCAAGCCGGGAATCGAACCCAGGTCCCTGGCACTGAGAGTCAGCAGTGCTAACCACTGTGCCACCGTGCCTCCCCATTATGTTGTGGTTTACAAAATAAGAACCCTGGATTCTTTTAGAATTCTTAGTAAAACAATGTTCCAGGTTAATGATAATTATGTAAATTGTGAAGTAGATTATGGCTTTCCTGCATTAATCTGATGTTTCTGTAATGCAATTGATAAGACTGCTATATGTGGCAAAATGCCCTAAACACAATTCACAATTAGCAAAAGGTTGCAAACACAACTTGAGAAAATTGAAATAGTTGTTTTGCCTATTTCACAAATTATTTTAACTAACCTGTTGGAATTTGTCTCTTTTCACCCCTTTCTTGACAGATGAAGAAATTAAGTGGTGATGAGTTTTGAAATATATTAAAGTAACAATAGGATTGAATTGTGAAACCCATCCTGGTGTATAATGTGCTAATTCCATTGCAATAATTTTCTAGTATAATTTGTGTTTGCCAACTGTTATCTCCTAAATTTTAAAAAGCAGTTGCTCTGTTCTGCACTACAGACCTATATAAAAGGCTAGTACAGCTATTTTGGTCATTTACCCCCTGTAAATGTGGATGCTGACCTCCTATCATTTGGTTTTTATTTTAAAGTTACCTTTACTTGGAATATAATTCAGACTTAATTTTGTGGAGATTTTCCCTATAGACATTCTGATGCAACAATATCTTGCGCCATGATTCCATAACAAATTACAAATTTAATTTATAATGCTTTTTGTTACCTGTATTTCTTCGGTCAGATTTTTTCTGTCAGTTTCGTGCTCTTTTCTCAAGATAGTCCAATGTTAATATTTTGCTAATGTGAGCTAACCATTTGTGTCAGTATCCTTGGATACTGAATAACCGACAAATAATCTCTTTACTAAAGTTAATTATTGCAAATGCTGGCAATGTGAATTGGAAAGAGAAAACACTGGCAATATACAGCAGGTCAGCATCTGTGGGGAGAGAGAAATAGAGTCAACTTTTCATATTGATGACCTTCCAGCAGACTAGAAAAGATTAAAGACGTTACCGGTTTTATGCACGTAAAGAGACAAGGGAGTAGAAGAAAGAATAAAAAAGAAAATTTGTGGAAGGTTGGAGAAACTCAATGATAAAAGGGATAATGGTACTGGCCAAATGATGTGGTATTGGGACAGGAAACAGAAGATGGGTGTGACATAGAGGTTCTGGAACTGGGGTCACAGAAACCTAGGATTATGTAGAGACTTCACAGGGATCCACAGAATAATGTGAAATAGAAGGTTGTAGATGGGTGTGGCTGCCATATGTTCAAGATAGAATCGGTTAGCTGCCTTACCTAGGAAGGGAGTGCACAATGATAAACATGCTACGCTAAAAGCAAGTACATCATCTCACTGTCTGTAAGCAAATAACTTATTTAAAAAGCATTATTGAACCTCTTTTAACATACAGCACATTCATATTATAGGTGTTATATTGTATTATAATTTAGCTGGGGGAATGTCTGTGATTACTAATGCATTTGCAAAGGGATCCTTGAAACCAGTGGTCTGGCGGAGATGTAAATGGCAATAGCAGAAACATCACCAACATTTGCTGTCTGAAAAATAGGACAGCAGTTATGATATGAAATTGTTAGTACCATAGGTTATGATGCAAAAAGAAACTATTCAGCCCATTATGACTGTACTGGCCAAAAAGGAAACTAGCTACTTATTTCAATCCCTTTTTCCAGCACTTCAGATGCAGATTCAGGTACACGTTAAATGAGTTGAGCGTTTTAGCCTCAACCAACATCTTAGGTAGTGGAATTCAGGTGCCCACCACCTGCTGGGTGAAAGCTTTTTTCCTCACGTTCCCTCTAATCCTTCTACCGATCACCTTAAATTTACGCCCCCTGGTAATTAACCCCTCGGCTAGGGGAAACAAGGTTTCCTATCTAGGCCCCTCATAATTTTGTACACCTCAATTAGGTTATCCCTTAGCCTTCTCTATTCTAAGAAAAACAGTGCGGAAGGCTCTAAAGTGTCTTAACTGAAAGATGAGGTGCTGGTGCTCTGGCTTCCCTTGAATTTCATTAAAACACTACAGGAAACTGAGGGTAGAGAGGTCAGAATGGGAGCGGATCAAAGAATTATAAGAATGTAATCCCTTTAGATCAGTGTTATGCCACTAACTACAATGTGAATTCATCATTGTTGACTGGCATGAGTTAATGTCTGAACATGTGTTCTCGCTGCTGTGGGGCTTCGAGATATGAAAACTGTGGTTTGTATAAACAATAACAGTTTACAATTATATGCCACCTTCAACATTGTAAAATATCCCATAGCCCTTCACAGGAATGTTATCAAACAAAATTTGACATTGAGCAACAGAAGGACATAGGACTGATCAAAAAAACGTGATCAAAGATGCACCTTTGATGAAGATTTAAGTTGTGAATTCCAGATTTGGGATCTGAAAAGCTGAAAGCAGATTTGCCACTGGGGGAGCAATTCAAATTGCGGATGCACAAGAGGCCAGTTTTGGAAGAGGGCAGAGATTTTGAAGGCTTGTGGGGCAAGTGTAAGTTACAAAGATGACAGACTGCAGACAGGCCATGGAGGAATTTGAAGACCAGGATGAAAATTTTAAAGTCGCCCTTTGCCAGACTAAAGTGGGACAGTGAGCACAGAGGTTATAAGTGAAGAGACTTTGTGTAAGCTAGGATATGGGCTAGTTTTGGGTGAGATAAAATCTGTGGAGTGTGTAAGATGGGAGGTCAGCCATTGAGGTAACAAAGGTTTGGATGAGGGCTTTGGCAGCAGATCTTGAACCAGGAGGGTAGTTAAGCTAAGTAAAGCAGTCAACAGCAGAACATCCCTGAAAATAAACCATGAACTTATTTGAAATCTACTGTAAACTGGTGGAATAGATTATTTTAGCTGAGGTTGACGTATTTTCTATCTTTCAATCCACTGGGACTATTCCCATACCCGCAGCTACGTTTTTCTAGGGGATTTGTCACTTTCAGTCTCATTAGTAATTTATTGATATTAATCCCTGGGTCCTCTAATTTTTGGCATGCTAAAGTTGGTAGCAAACTCCCAGTGTTTTCTGCTCCATGTTATTCCTTATGTCCACCCATATCAATTCTATACTCTGATCTTCCGAGCCAACTTTAGGAGTTTAATGTGCCAGCTGTAGCCAGTGAGCTATTGTCTGATACAAAATGGCCAAGCAAAGAAAAGGGCACTACTATCCTGATGGGAAATATGGCTAACTTCATACTACTGTCAGGGCTGCACACCTTGTTTTCCATTCTGCCATCTTTTCTAAAGGTCAGGTCGCCTGAAATACAGTTTCCAATCTTAGTCAGTTTGCAACCACATCTCTGTAAAAGCTATTAGTTCTGTTTATCTCTCTTTATGTCACTAGCTTGCCTGTTTTGTTGCAAATGCTTTTTTCCATTGAATAAGGAGCCTGTAATTTTAATCTTTTACTATTATTCTCTTTTTGGACCTGATTCTCTGATGCACTATTACTGTTAAACAGAAATCGGTGGGAAGAAACCGAGTTTATCTTTACCTATATTGCCACACTGCTCTATTGCTCCAACTTTTTTCTTTAGATTCCTAAATTTCCCTCTCACTTCTTTGCTTTTAAAATTTCTCCTTTGGGAACACTCATTGTCCAGTGTCCTGCTGACATCACCCACAGTAATACCAAAGCCATTTGTCACAAGTAATCAGGGCAGTCCACATACTCAGTCTGGAGTTAAAACCTTATTTTCTGAAGTTAGCCATATTTCCCATCAGGATAGTAGTGCCCTTTTCTTTGCTTGGCCATTTTGTATCAGACAATAGCTCACTGGCTACAGCTGGCACATTAAACTCCTAAATTGCAGCACTGATGTCAATAGTGTTACAAGTGACACCATGATCTGCCTCCTCTGCAAATATCTGTGGGTGCTCATTGCACACTAACACCCTCGCCAATGTTCTGTCCGACAGAACTTGTACCAGGAGTGTGTGAACACTGGATACTATTTTGGACCTCAGAGGAAACTCGTAGTGCCTAAACAAAATGTGACACCTTCAAAGTTTGCTCCCTCTATCTCAAAAGAAACCTGTAATTTGACATTAAATGGATTGTAACATTTAGGCTATGAGAAAGTCCAGTGTACGTGATGTAAATATCACAGTGGTGCAAAGGAGTTGTGGATTTGGTTAAACTGGTCATAAAGGGAATTTATTAAATGACTGGTGCTGCTTCCCCATTTAGAGCACAGAAATCACCAAATGTGTGGTTCCAAGAGATGAATTAAGAACAAAGAAAATTACAGCACAGGAACAGGCCCTTCGGCCCTCCAAGCCTGCACCGACCATGCTGCTCGACTGAACTAAAATCCCTGACCCTTCCCGGGGACCATATTCCTCTATTCCCATCCTGTTCATGTATTTGTCCAGACGCCCCTTAAAACTCACTATCGTATCTGCTTCCACTACCTCCCCCAGCAGCGATCCAGGCACCCACCACCTTCTGTGTAAAAAAACTTGCCTCGTACATCTCCTTTAAACTTTGCCCCTTGCAACCCCTAGTAATTGACTCTTCCACCCCAGGAAAAAGCTTCTGACTATCCACTCTGTCCATGCTCGTCATAATCTTGTAGACTTCTATCAGGTCACCCCTCAACCTCCTTCATTCCAGTGAGAACAAACCAAGTTTCTCCAACCTCTCCTCATAGCTAACCCCCTCCATACCAGACAACATCCTGGTAAATCTTTTCTGTACCCTCTCCAAAGCCTCCACATCTTTCTGGTAGTGTGGCAACCAGAATTGAACACTATATTCCATGATAAAAGCAAATTACTGCAGATGCTGGAATCTGAAACCAAAAGAGAAAATGCTGGAAAATCTCAGCAGGTTGGGCAGTATCTGCAAGGAGAGAAAAGGGCTGATATTACAAGTCCAGATGACCCTTTGTCAAAGCCCTTTGACAAAGGGTCGTCTAGACTTGAAATGTCAGCTCTTTTCTCTCCTTACAGATGCTGCCAGACCTGCTGAGATTTTCCAGCATTTTCTCTTTTGGGTACTATATTCCAAGTGCGGCCTAACTAAGATTCTATAAAGCTGCAACATGACTTGCCAGTTTTTAAACTTAGTGCCCCGGCCCATGAAGGCAAGCATGCTGTATGCTTTCTTGACTACCTTCTCCACCTGCGTTGCCACTTTCAGTGACCTGTGTTCCTGTACACCCAGATCCCTCTGCCTATCAATACTGTTAAGGGTTCTGCCATTAAGGGAGCATTACCGTGCTAATTTGTCTTATCTTTTGTACCATATTGCAGGTGCACCTACAACTTTATACCTTGCTGATGAAAATCAGAATCTGATTGCTGTCAAAGTTTGGGCAGGTTTAAATCAGTTGGCATTGGAAGATATCATCAAGCCAGGTGCCTTAGTTGTTGCAAGCAATTTACAATGGAAATCAGATAGCTGGATGGATATTCCTCTACTATTTACTGGAGATCTTTCCAGCTTTTCAGCTAATCCAAAAGAAAGACATCTACGGGAAAAGTGCATGCAACTAAAAAATTCTGTGCAGGTAGAGTATTTGAAAATTACTATATTCAATATGGTAACCTGGCAATAGATGATCTTTTCTATAGTAAGTCTACATATAGTTTCAAACTGACTTAAACTGAAATATTCATCAGTATAAATTTCTGACATATTAGTGTTGAGATTTATAAGACTCAGCAAGCATATTAAACCATATCAATGCTAATATTTCACCCTGACTATACTACTTCATGTAGCACAAGACTTGATGTACTTTCTTCCAAAAGCATTCCCTTATCAGTTGATAATCAAAAATTATATTTAAACCGTGGTAAGCTTTTCCAAACCAAAGTTCATTTTGCAGAAGTATTGAATGTTTGATTTTTGTAAATCTTTAGAGGAACTGAGGTGAGATTATCCAAGACTTTAAACATTCCAACCTAATGGTCTTATTAACAGGTTTACAGATGGAGATAAATAAAACCTTTAAGTCAGTAGTACAATTCAAAACTTGAATACTTGATTCTTGTGCTTTTACTGAAAAGTTAATTCTTTGCCAATGTCCAGAGTGATAAGAGGTTAACAGTCTCTCTGTGTCACTTTCTTGGGCTCTAACTTATGCACTGAGTTTGGTTATTTGGCTTTGTGGATAGGATTATACCATTCTTCGACCTCTCTCGGTAATTTTCCATTCTCTCTTGCCGGTGGTTCCACAGACTGATGCTACCAAACAGCACCTGGTGTTTATGATGGTTTCACTATGTCTTTCACAACTTGCTTATCTGTAGCTTTCCTGATAGAGATAACGTTGAGTTTTCTCAGCATGCCCTCTTGAACACTTTTACAACTTTTCAACAAAACTCTACTTCATTAGTAGGTAATCTATCCAGGTGAAGTCGTAAAATCCTTCCAAATGTCTAAGATTTTCATATTTAGACATGTAAAGATAGAAATATGTGCACTTGTACAAGGGAGCACTGGGGATATGGGATGTGAGCCTGAATACAATGTAATATAAATTCCTCTCCTTGCTATTGCACTGTAATGGTGGTATTCACAGAATCACAGATTACTACAGTGCAGAAGAGGCCCATCGAGTCTGCACCGACGCATGAAATGCCCTGACCTGTCCACCTGATCCCATTTGCCAGCACTTGGCCCATAGCCTTGAATGTTAGCCTCTGAATTTTAAACTGCTAACATTCCACTTAAATAAAGGAGAGGTTTTAGATAAGAGTATGAAGGATTCATCAGATGGTATCACTGGCAAAGTTTAGTATTCAACCATTCTTTTATTTGTTGTTGTGGGACCTTTTATGCAGAAATTGGCTGCCAGTTTTGCCTACATAGCAATTATCTTGGTTATAAAATTTGTTGGACTGTTTTGAGGATCTGAAAAGTATAAATTAAATGCAAGTTATTTCTAATAATGCTTTATTAAAGAGATTTTATTTAGCATCAGTGAGCTGCAAAGTGACTGGAGAGAGACTGACATCCCTTGGCATTGCTGCTAGTTCCATATTGAAATAGTGATGTGATTTTTATTTTGGTCAAATTCACTTATCACGTCATTAGAGATTATCTCAAATGTATTAACAATAAGTTGAAATAGTTATTAAATGTATAAATATTATGTCATTAAAGAGATTGCCTCATTAACAATAGGTTGATATAGTTATTAAATGTAAAAATATTGTCAGCACTTTGAGTTGCATAACTAAAACAACATTAAAATAATTTGTTCTAATAATACTAATGCTACAATTTGAATATGTATCGCCACCTTCAAAAATCTAGTACTCCAATTATAGATAAAGTTTTTCAGTTTGTTAACATGTGCATTCTTAACATCTTTTAGTATCTACAGAGTTTTATGAAGGACACTAAGGAAAAGGTGATGACTATTCTTGAAACAATAAATACTCCAAGATCGTCCAGAGATTTCACTGCTGACCCATTTGTTTCTACCCAAAGGAAGTCCAACTTTGTTCCAGTTAACAGCACTATGGTACGTGCATTCTTCTAAAATTTTCCATTATCATAAATAGATTTTACTTCGATAAATAATTTGTTTTACAAACAAAATCATTTCAGCATTTCCAACAAGTATTTGAAAGGAGATAAATTCACTCCAGGGAACGTTGACTGTTTGAATAGTTATTGTGTTCCACGTTGGAACAAACAACATGGATAAGAAAAGAAGGCAGTCTTGTTGAAAGAGTATTGAGATTAGGCTCTAAATTAGAAAGCAGGACCTTGAGAGTAATCATCTGGATTATTGCACAACCCACGTAGAAATTGGCATAGGAACAGAAGGATCAAGTGAATTAACATGAGCTAAAGGGCTGATGTCGGAAGAGAGATTCCTTTTCATGAAACACTGACATCAGTTCTGGGACAGGAAGGGGCTGTATGGATGGTATATCTCCACCTCAACAGGGAGGCAGCAAAGAATTTAAATTAATGGGGGCGGGGGCTGAACAAGAAAAACATGAGCAATCTAAATGTATAAAAACAGGACAGGAGAACATAGGAAATAATGAAGCAAGGGAGGACATTGGTGGCAAGGTAAAAAGTCATAGAGCAGCAGTCTTAAAAAGCTGGTTAAACATTGAGTTAGAAGAAATCCTATTAAAAGTGAGTTCAAGTATCTGTACAGCCTTGCACACAGTTTTGTAATAAAACATGGGAGCCAGAGGTAATAATGCGTTGGAAGGAACCAGATAAAGTAGGGTTTACCGTGACATGGCTAGAAAATATCAGGACTGGGAAGTATATATTGCAGAATATAATGTATTTGGGAAAATGGGGAGGTGGATTAGTTGTACTTAATTCGGATAACAATGTGAGCATAAAAAGCCGTCTGCACTATACAGCGGGCAGCGTCGGGAGCGGGCAGTGGAGTGAGTGGGGAGCAGAGTGTGCATTATAAGGGCTTTGGCTCACAGGGCTTGGGCTAAAAGGGCAAGGCAAGGCTAGTTATTTTTTACCCAACCCTATAAAGGATAAGGGCAGGTATGAGTGATCGGCCAGTTCAGTGCTTCCGATGTGGGATGTGGGAGTTCCTGCAAACACCGAGCTTCCCAGAGGTTCACATATGTGCCAGGTGCGTGGAACTGCAGCTCTTGAGGGACCGTGTTAGGGAACTGGAGCTGCAGATCGCTGACCTTAGCCTAGTCAGGGAAAATGGGAGAAAAATTGATAGCAGTTATAGGCAACTAGTTACACCGGGGCATCGGGAGAATGACACGTGGGTCACAGTTAGGAGGAGTAAAGGGCAGAAGGGTAAAGTACAAGGGAGGTCTCCAGAGGTGTCTCAAAATAGGAAGGGCTTGGTGACAGGTGTGAGAGGGGAGGGGAGTGGACAGTTAGAAGAAGGGTCACCTGTGGTTGTCCCACTCCAAAACAGGTACATTGTTTTAGATAGTGTGGAGGAGTGTGCCTCTCCAGGGGTAAGACACAGTGACCAGGTCACTGGCACACAGTCAGGCTCTGTGGCCCGGAAAGGGAAGAGAGGGGTTAGGAGAGCGATAGTGGTGGGGGATGCGTCAGTTAGAGGGACAGACAGGCGATTCTGTGGGGGCGAACGGGACTCCAGGATGGTAGTCTGCCTACCTGGTGCTCGGGTCACGGATGTCTCCGAGCGGATAGGAGGCATTTTAAAAGGGGAAGATAAAGAAACGGATGTCATTATACACATTGGTGGAAATGACGTAGATAGGAAGAGTAGGGGGGTCCTAAGAGAGCAATTCAGGGAGTTGGGAAATAGGTTAAAAAGTAGGGTCACTAGGGTGGCCATCTCTGGGCTGCTCCCAATGCCTCGTGCCAGTGAGGATAAGAATAGGGAGTTGGTTCAAATGAATGCCTGGCTAAAGGACTGGTCCAGGAGGGAGGGCTTTATTTTCATAGACCAATGGGAGGTTTTCAGGAGAGGATGGTACCTGTACAAGAGGGAGGGGTCACAACTAAGTTGGAAGGGCACAAATATCCTGGCTGGGAGCTTTGCTAATGCAGTTCGGGGGGGTTTAAACTAGTATGGCAGGGGGGTGGGGATCAAACTATTAGGTCTATAAGTGTGGTGGCTGGGGACGAGCTTGGGGCTGGGACAAGGCTGGCAAAGAAGAAGAGCACTCTGGGGGAGGACGACCTCACTGAGCCTGGGGGTCTGGAGTGCTTATACTTCAATGCAAGGAGCGTAGCAGGTAAAACAGACGAACTTGGGGCCTTAATGCGCACGAGGAATTTGGATGTGGTTGCGGTGACAGAGACTTGGTTGAAAGAGGGACAGGACTGGCAGCTGAATATTCCAGGGTACAAGTGTTTTAGGCGAGACAGAGGAGGGGCCAAAAGAGGTGGGGGAGTAGCGGTATTGGTTGGAGAGCATATTACAGCGGTGCAGAGGGAGGACAATTCGGAGGAGTCGTGTAGCGAGTCACTCTGGGTGGAGCTTAGAAACAGGAAAGGCGCAGTCACTATGTTGGGGGTGTACTACAGGCCCCCCAACAGCCCAAGGGAAGTGGAAGAATGGATATGTCAGGAGATACTGGATAGGTGCAGGAAATATAGGGTTGTTGTAGTGGGAGACTTCAATTTCCCTGGTATAGACTGGAAATCACTGAGGGCAGGGACTCTGGATGGTGAGGCATTTGTAAAATGTGTACAGGAGGGTTCGTTGGAACAATATGTGGACAGCCCAACTAGAGAGGGGGCTATACTGGACCTGGTGCTGGGGAATGAGCCCGGTCAGGTCTTCAAAGTTTTGGTTGGGGAACATGTGGCAAATAGTGACCACAATTCTGTTAGCTTTAGGATAGTGATGGAAAAGGATGAGTGGTGTCCCAAGGGTAAGGTGTTGGATTGGGGGAAGGCTAACTTTATTGGGATCAGGCAGAAATTGGCAGCTCTTGATTGGGAGAGGCTGTTTGAGGGTAAATCCACATCTGGTATGTGGCAGTCTTTTAAGGAACGGTTGTTAGGGCTACAGGACAAGCATGTGCCTGTAAAAAAGAAGGATAGGAAGGGTAGGATTAGAGAACCGTGGATAACCAGGGAAATTGAGGGACTGGTCAAAAGGAAAAGAGAGGCGTATGTTAGGTCCAAGCAGCTAAAAACGGAGGGAGCTCTGGAGGAGTATAATGAAAGTAGGAAAATACTCAAACGGGGAATTAGAAGAGCAAAAAGGGGTCACGAAATGTTCTTGGCAGACAGGATTAAGGAGAATCCCAAGGCATTTTATTCATACGTTAGGAACAAAAGGGTTGTAAGGGAAAAAATTGGACCTCTCAGGGACAAAAGTGGGGACTTATGCTTGGAGCCCAAAGAGGTAGGGGAGATCCTAAATGAATACTTTGCGTCGGTATTCACTAAGGAGAGGGATGTGTTGACTGGGAGTGTCTCGGAGGGGAGTGTTGAACCGTTGGAGAAAATCTCCATTACAAAGGAGGAAGTGTTAGGTTTGTTAGAGAATATAAAGACTGACAAATCCCCAGGGCCTGATGGAATCTATCCAAGGCTGCTCAGGGAGACGAGAGGTGAAATCGTTGGGCCTCTGACGCAAATCTTTGTCTCGTCACTAGACACAGGTGAGGTCCCAGAGGATTGGAGGATAGCCAATGTGGTCCCGTTATTTAAGAAGGGTAGGAAGGATAACCCGGGTAATTATAGGCCGGTGAGCTTGACGTCCGTGGTGGGGAAGTTGTTGGAGAAGATTCTTAAAGATAGGATGTATGCGCATTTAGAAAGGAATAAACTCATTAACGATAGTCAACATGGTTTTGTGAGAGGGAGGTCATGCCTCACGAACCTGGTGGTGTTTTTTGAAGAAGTGACCAAAATGGTTGACGAAGGAAGGGCCGTGGATGTTGTCTATATGGACTTTAGTAAAGCATTTGACAAAGTCCCTCATGGTAGGCTAGTGAAAAAGGTTGGATCCCATGGGATAAAGGGGGAGGTGGCTAGATGGGTGGAGAACTGGCTTGGTCATAGAAGACAGAGGGTGGTATTGGAAGGGTCTTTTTCCGGCTGGAGGCCTGTGACTAGTGGTGTACCGCAGGGCTCTGTATTGGGACCTCTGCTGTTTGTGATTTATATAAATGATCTGGAAGAAGGAGTAACTGGGGTGATCAGTAAGTTTGCGGACGACACAAAACTGGCAGGACTTGCAGATAGTGAGGAACATTGTCAGAGGCTACAGATATAGATAGGCTGGAAATTTGGGCAAGGAAATGGCAGATGGAGTTCAATCCTGATAAATGCGAAGTGATGCATTTTGGTGGGAATAATGTAGGGAGGAGCTACACGATAAATGGAAGAACCATAAAGGGTGTAGAGACGCAGAGGGACCTGGGTGTGCAAGTCCACAGATCTTTGAAGGTGACGTCACAGGTGGAGAAGGTGGTGAAGAAGGCATATGGCATGCTTGCCTTTATAGGACGGGGCATAGAGTATAAAAGTTGGGGTCTGATGTTGCAGATGTATAGAACGTTGGTTCGGCCGCATTTGGAATACTGCGTCCAGTTCTGGTCGCCACACTACCAGAAGGACGTGGAGGCTTTGGAGAGAGTACAGAGGAGGTTTACCAGGATGTTGCCTGGTATGGAGGGGCTTGGTTATGAGGAGAGATTGGGGAAACTGGGGTTGTTCTCCTTGGAAAGACGGAGGATGAGGGGAGACTTAATAGAGGTGTATAAAATTATGAAAGGCATAGATAGGGTGAACGGTGGGAAGCTTTTCCCCGGGTCGGTGGTGACGTTCACGAGGGGTCATAGGTTCAAGGTGAAGGGGGGGAGGTTTAACACAGATATCAGAAGGACATATTTCACACAGAGGGTCGTGGGGGCCTGGAATGTGTTGCCGGGCAAGGTGGTGGAGGCGGACACACTGGGAACGTTTAAGACTTATCTAGACAGCTATATGAACGGAGTGGGAATGGAGGGATACAAAAGAGTGGTCTAGTTTGGACCAGGGAGCGGCGCGGGCTAATTGTTCCTGGGAAGCATTTTCCGATCGGGGCCATTGTGATCTCCTGGACTCGTTTCGATCGCCTCAGGGGGTCGGAGAGGAATTTCCCAGATTTTTTTTTTTTTTCCCCATATTGGCCCTGGGGTTTTTCACTCTGGGTTTTCGCCTCTCCCTGGAGATCACATGGTCTGGAATGGGGGGGTGGGGGTAAGTTAATAGGTTGTAATGAACAAAGCATCGTAGCTGTGAGGGACAGCTCGGTGGATAGGATATTGGTATGTAGATAGGCTGGAAAATTGGGCGGGGATCCTGGATTCAGGATTCAATCCTGGACCGGGGAGCGGCGCGGGCTTGGAGGGCCGAAGGGCCTGTTCCTGTGCTGTATTGTTCTTTGTTCTAAGACAGGGATGCAACCATCAGCAAGACATAAATAGAATCCATATTGATAAAGATATAAGAGAACAAAAGGTCAATCACACTAATAGGTGTAATCAACAGAGCACCTATTTGTAGAAGGAAGGTGAAGGAAAAAATATACAGACAAATTAGAGGATTGAGTTAAAACAATAGAATAATAATCAGGGGGATCTCAACTATCCTGACGTTAATTGGACAGAGTAAAAAGTTTTGCTGGATCAGTTCTTTAAAAGTTAACAGGACAGTGTTTCATGGATTCAATAATTCCTAATGTAATTTTTCTCTTTGTGCCTCTTAACAGTTTATTTCATCAAGTGTTGAGGGTAAGCCACAGACACTTTCAGCAGCTGGATCCACACCTACTTTGTGTAGTGCAAAAATGACATCTGATGATTCCCTCACAAACTTGAAGAAGAAAAAGCATAGTTTTTTGTCTCGGATTCCTTCACCTGTTCCATTGCCTTCCCTTTGCAATTCTGTTTCACCAGCTGTACAAAAAGGATTTAGACCACCCAGGAGATGTGTCACACCACAAAGATGTGAAGAAGCCATTCAAAGTGGAAGTAATAAATTTTCCCAAGCGTCATTGAAGAGGACTGAAATTTCCAAAATAGCTGAAGATAATTGGGTTACTGATGAGGAGCTTGCAATGATAAACACTCAGGCACTTCGTGAAAGTTGGGCAAATGGGCACAGTGAAAGTGGGAAAGTAAAGGTTACAAAGGGACAAATTATCAATTCTAAGAAAATTACCTTATTATCTGAAAATGTTAAAAATCGTCCTGAAGTTGATCTTGGCTCTCAAATTTCTAGAATAGGTGAAGACAACTGGGTCACAGATGAGGAGCTTGCAATGATAAATACACAAGCACTTTTTGAAGGCTGTGCTACTGGGATCATTGAGAAAGACAGAGGAAAGGTTCAAAAATCACAAATTGTCAATGCTACGGACATTGTCTTACTGCCACAAAATGCTAGTCATTTTGACCGTGAACTTGAGAGCAAAGTTTCCAAAATTGTTGAAGATAATTGGGTTGCAGATGAAGAGCTTGCAATGATAAACACTCAGATGCTTTGTGAAAGTTGGGTAAATGGGAACAGTGAAAATTACAGGGCTGAAAAGGCACGAGTTGTCGGTTCTAATGGCACTACCTCATTGCAACAAAATGTTAAAATATATCTTGACTGTGAACTTGAAACAGTCATTACTTCGCCAGATAAAAGCCCACCTATTGTGTCACAGTCCAAAAGAAGACGCAAAGATAAAACTTGTATGGTAAATTTAAGTGAAGACACTTGTAAGTTTGAAAGAAGAATTGTCACTGCACAAAACAGTGATTGTGACAAAGCTGATGTACAGATTGAGAATAAATTAGATAACAAGTAGGTTTCGTTTCATAAACTTATAGAATGATAGAAAATGAGGTTCTTGCTCTTTTCAAATTTTATTTGAATGTAAACTAGATTCGTGCATTGTTGGTGATCCCAAAAAGTACATTTAAAAATTTTGTAAATGGAATTGTACCAGCTTTGAATAAACTATTTTCTTTATATGTCCTGTGTTTCAGAATATGCTGCAATTTCATAATTTGACATTTGGCACTGAGTGACACAGTATGTTTTAGCTGTGTGCTAAATGATCGCAGGAACATTATTTCTTCCTATTGATTATCAATTTGCTTTATGAAATGAGATTGACCGTCTCAATATTATTCCTAGTCACAAAACAATGCTAGTGGGTAGACACTAATTGGCTATCTACAAGAATGAAAAATATCAATACTGTAGTAGGGATAATATGTTTGGGAGCTAAAGTAAAATGCTGAGGGAAAAGGGTGGTGTTTATAGGATGTCTATCTATACTTTTGAAAGGGGTGGATCAGGTAACAAATCTAGCAAATATAATCCCACTCTTAGAGGGAAATACTAGGCCGGCAGGCACAATGCTAGAATCTATTATTAGTGATGTGGTAACAGGCTGTTGAAACATCAAAATATGATTACACAATATGGATTCATGGAAGTGAACTTGTATTTGACGAATGGTTATAATGGGATAATTTTGAGATTGCAGTGGAAACCAATCACTTTTATTTGGAAATCCAAGTATTTATTGAAAGAATGAAACCTCATGGTTAGTTTTTTTTAAAACAAAAGAATTTTACTGTACAAAAAACAAAAGTGAATACCAATAACTACACTTAACTAGTCAGTTATGTTAAAAATATTAAAAGTACAATGAACATTGTTACTTGTACTCAAAACCAAAATTCTTAATTCAAATGTCCTTGCATATCCATTTGGCACATGGCCCCAGATAACTCAAATCAACTACTTATCTGAAGTTGGAAGATTATCCACTTGGTCTGAGTACTGTTTCAAAGATTTGTGTAAGGATTATTATTTCTTGGGCTTTCCACTTACTTCTGATACATTTGCTGCTTCAAATCTCTAACTGTTCTATGGTTGTAGACTTTCAACACAGGCATCACGAGCATCTTAAGCATAGCTACTTGGGTCAGAACTCTGCTGGTTCTAATATTTTTTAACTCTGGAGTCTTAGTTCAAGCTCGGGTTCCAAAAACATACAAAGCCAGAGGGGGGGATCCTGAGAAGAGCCGAGGCCGGGTGCCTGAGAGAAATGAGAAGGAATGCGATTGTCGGTGCTCCCATTAAAAATAGCAAGAAGGTAAGATTTGGAAGTTTTTGTTGAATAACAGCATGTGTGTATATATATATATATATGACATTGAAGTATCTTTTAAATTTGTTTTCGTATGTTTGTATGTCTTATGCAGTAATACTTTTTTGTGGTTTAATTCAATATAAAAAATGCTTCTCAGGGATTCCTTCAGTACACTTAGGAGGTCAAACAGTTCCATGCCTGGGCTGGAACCCTAACATAGGTTATAGATTTTTCTCCAAAATCACATGGATCATGTGTTGCTGGCTGGCCAGCATTTATTACCCATCTCTAGTTGCCCTTGAGAAGGTGCTGGTGAGCTGCCTTCTTGAATCGCTGCAGTCCATGTGCTGTGGGTAGACCCACAATGCTGGTAGGGAGGGAATTCCAGGATTTTGACCCAGGGACTGTGAAGGAACGGTGATATATTTACAAGTCAGGATGGTGAGTGGCTTGGAGAGGAACTTGCAGGTGGTGGTGTTCCCATGTATCTGCTGTCCTTGTCCTTCTAGATGGAAGTGGTCGTGGGTTTGGAATGTGCTAAGGATCTTTGGTGAATTGCTGCAGTGCATCTTGTAAATAGTGGGCACTGTTACTACTAAGAGTTGGTGGTGGAGGGAGTGGATGTTTAGATGTGGTGTCAAACAAGCGGGCTGCTTTGTCCTGGGTGGTGTCGAGCTTCTTGAGTAGTGATGAAGCTGCACCCATCCAGGCAAGTTGGGAGTATTCCATCACACTCCTGACTTGTGTCTTGTAGATGGTGGACATGTTTTGGGGAGTCAGGAGTGGAGTTACTCGCCAAATGAGGAGGAACCAGTGAATATAGTATATTGGATTTTCAAAACACTTTTGATAGTTACTGCACAAAATTAGGGCTTATGGAATTGGGTGTTCTACATGAATGTGGATTGAGGATTGGTTAATGGACAGAAAACAACAGAAATAAATGTAATTTTTGATTTAGCAGACTGCAATAATGAGGTGCTGTTAGGATCAATGGTTGGTTTTTAGTCATGAACAACCTGTAATGTCAGTGTAATGTATCCAGGTTTGCTGATGCAACTTTACGAGGAAAAGTAAGATGCGGGGAGGATGCCAAGAGACTGCAAAGGGATATAAACTAGTTGAATGGTCAAGAGCATGACAGATGGAATATAATGTGGAGAAATGTGATGATAGCCCCTTGAGGAAAAAATTGTGACTGGGAAATGATTGTATTCTGAGAGATGTGGGAGCCTTGTGCATAAATCACAAAGTGCAGGTACAGTGAGTAATGGGGAAGACAAATAGTAAATTATTACAAAGGGTTTGAAGTAATTATACAGGGCTTTGTTCAGACTACACCATTTGGACCTCCTAATGTAAGGGTATACATAGTGAGTGCAACAAAAATTTACTGGACTGGTTCATGGGTTGGGAGGGTTGTCTTATCAAGCGGTTGACTAGTTAATGCCTTTATTCCCTAGAATTTAAATGAAGTGGAGATGCTGGCATTGGACTGGGGTAGGCACAGTAAGTTGTGAGACTTCTTACAGAATTTAGATGAGTGGTGATCTCATAGAAATGTATAAAACTTCTAAAAGGCTTGATGGAGATGTTCAGAGGACGTTTCCCCTCATTGGGGGGAGTCTTGCACTTGGAATCATAGCCTTAGAATAGGGGATTAGCTATTCAGGATTGTGAATCTTTGGCATTCTCTACTGGAAAGAGTTGTGGATGCTTAGCCATTCAGTATATTCAAGATAGATATTTGTGTACCAAGAGAATTAAGGAATATGCAGATAATGCAGGAGGATAACTTTTGAAGCAGGAGATCAATCATATTTTTCAATGCCGGAGCAGGTGGAAAGGCCAAATGATTTACTCCTGTTCATATTTCAGATGTTGTAACAAAATGATGGTATGGTAGAACAGCAAGCTGGAGGTAGTGGAGGCAGAGGATGTGGGCATGGTTCTATTGCATCCCTCTTTACCAAAGAGGGGGATAATGCAAACATTGTAGTTGAGGAGTGTAAAGTAATGGATGTGATAAACATACAGAAACAGGAAATATTAAAGGGATTAGTATCCTTGAAAGTGAATAAATCACCAGAGTTGGATGAAGGTCCAGTACAGGCCAGTGAGGAGGTCCTCTGATCCACCCTCTCCCTCTACACCATGTGGCCAAAGATGAGGTTTGTGGGGCTGAAGTGCAATCAAATGTTAAGGCACAGCCCTCTCAGCTGTTGGAAAAGAGGCTGCAACCTCTCATTATACATATACATAGACATAAAACAGGGACTCAATGCCAGAGAAAATAAAGACAGTCTGGGAATGCATAAAACAAATTGTTCATCACATGCAGCTGTCACATACCAACTCCACGATGGAGAAATGGAAGACTCGTACTATTGCCAGTCTGGTGTGATATTAGTCTTAACTTCAACCGAGAAGTGTGCATCTTCACGTTTGAACAAGGCTGGAGCTCTGCAGATATATGTGGACTCTATCAACTTCATTTTAAAGAGAATTGGGTAGTGTGAAAGTGTTTTAAGTATCCAACAAAACAAGTGAAAAGCAACAAAATATTTTATTCTTACCACGTTTGGTCCCAATCTATTCACAATATAAAACGTATCTCCATATCGTGGTTAAAAAATACAAAAACGATTATTCAAATCTGGAAATGAAAAGCAACCAGCAGTTTATCATTTTTTTTTAAAAAAGGTTCACTAATGTCTTTTAGGTTGGAAACCTGCCATCTTTAACCCATCTGGTTTGGATGTGAATTCTAGTCAAATACTAACATGGTTAACTTTAACAGTAATCTTCAGCTCTATTGAACTTCTACAATACAAGTGCAGCAGTTTAGGATGACTCAGCACTAGTCATATGGGCAATAAATGCTAGCATTGCCTAAATCCTGAGAATGAATGCAAAATCATTGGAGACAACAGGTATTGGGCCTGAACCACTTTGGAGTTGCAATCAGAGTCGGATTGCCATCCCACTCCTAGTTTCTTACCCAAAATCCCAACCTTCTATCTCAGGCCAAGCAAGATCCGGGCAGTGCAGTGAGTTGGGGGCGGGGAGGGGGTTGGAGAAAGAGTCCCTGTGAGGGTTGAAGAGTTCCTATCTGAGTGTGTAGAGCTGGAGCAGTTTCATGGGGCAGAGAGAGAACCCTGGGGTTCAGGGGGTGGGGTGGTAGCCCCTCGCCATTAATTCTTCTAACTTTTTCTGGATAACTATTGACATAACCTAGTCAGAACAATCCAAAGTTTGCAATTTAAATTACAATTTTCAGATGGTTCCAGTACAGGGCAATTGCCCAGGGGAAGTTAGCACTCAAAGGCCCTGCAAATCTTACCTGTGAACCTCTGGGGGAGCTGGACAGATTCAACAGCACATTTTTGGGGTGTTTCTTACACCCCCCCCCCCCCCCCCCCCCCGAGCTCAAAAGTTACTACCCAATCACATCTGTAATTAGGAGTACAAATTGTTGCACAGACTCTATATACAATTAAAAGACAAAGCAATTGAAAAAATGCATTTTACCATTGCAAATCTTTGTAATGTAACAACCAATATATAAATGCTGGAAAATACCTCCAGGAAATTTTGCATCACAAAGATTTGCTACAATAGTTTCTGGTCCATTGTTTGTGGTCATCTTAAAACATTATATCAAATTGTACTCAGTAAAAATTACTAAGGAATAAAATCTGTTCATCCCACTTGTCATCTTTACATTGAGTAAAGTCCTGAAGAGGTCAATGTTCTGCTTTCTTTTCTGAAATGTCCTTGCGTCAATTTGGAAAAAAACTTTAAAAACAGTTTGTTTGAATTTGTTTAAAATGTTTGTGTTGGATCTATCAATCTTGGCAGGTAGTTGAGGATTTGAACAAGTGTTAAATTCTTCATGTTCTGAGTTTGTTCCCTGGTATTTCTTCTGATCCTCTTCCAAAAAGCGAACTTGTTGACAACTTTATTATTTCAGGCTTCCCTTTAAGCATGTAGCACTTTGTCAAGAGTGATATTCCTTTCATACCGTTCCTTCATTCGTTCAATTGTTTCTCTCGGGACACCATGACTATTTATTCTGCATACATTCACAAAAAATGTATAAAATTATGCAGTCCACTATAACATTGTTAAAGAAAACAAAGAATAAGAATAAAAAATAATAACAGAGGTATACAGCACGGAAACAGGCCCTTCAGCCCAACTCGTCCATGCGGACCAGGTTTCCCGAACTGAACTAGTACCATTTGCCTGTGTTTGGCCCATATCCCTCTAAACGTTTCCTCTGCATGGGTACTTTTAAGATCTTTATATTTGGTATTGGCAAAGATGATAAGGTATAGTTTTAAGTGGGTGTAAATTAATGTTTGTGTGCTTGGAAGGGTAAAACATTTAGTTATATTCATGCTGGACAAATGTATGGGGGTTGGTTAAGTTCCATCTGTGATTCTACTGTGCTTAGGGAGGGTTACGGCATGAATTGTAAATAAACTAGCAGTGGTTGCTTTATCAACTGGGGGCCTGGCAAAGTAAAAAAGCTCATGTTTTAGTTTTAGCTAGCTAGCTACATTGCAGTTGAAGAAGAACAGCAGGGAGTAAACATTCTCAATTCTGCCAGAAGAAAGACTGGTCACGGGCATTCGGCCTCTGATATTCGAGTAAGCGTTCTCCAAGGCGGCCTTCGCGACACACGACAGCGCAGAGTCGCTGAGCAGAAACTGATAGCCAAGTTCCGCACACACGAGGACGGCCTCAACCGGGATATTGGGTTCATGTCACACTATTTGTAACTCCCACAGTTGCGTGGACCTGCAGAGTTTCACTGGCTGTCTTGTCTGGAGACAATACACATCTTTTTAGCCTGTCTTGATGCTCTCTCCACTCACATTGTTTCGTTTCTTAAAGACTTGATTAGGTGTAAGTATTCGCATTCCAACCATTATTCATGTAAATTGAGTCTGTGTCTTTATAAGCTCTGTTTGTGAACAGAATTCCCACTCACCTGAAGAAGGGGCGAAGAGCTCCGAAAGCTTGTGTGGCTTTTGCGACCAAATAAACCTGTTGGACTTTAACCTGGTGTTGTTAAACTTCTTACAGAAGAAAGACTGGACAGGATGGGAGCTGCGAAGTGGCAAACTTCCCATAGAACCAATTACTGTCCAGATAACCAGGGAATTGGGACAGAAAGAATATCTTAAGATGACTGAAGTTAAGAGAACAGAACCCAGGGTATTATTCAGAAGAATTCAAGGAAGAGTAAAGAGTGTTCTGAGTTGAACAGACAATTGCAATAACCAGATTTAAAAGTGGGAAAGCAGATTTCAGTGGTAAAACAAAAGTCTGATGCTATTTTAATAGTCTGGTTTGCGCCCGATTTCTCATCTCGTGATCTTACCAGATAGCCAGTGTGATCGGCCTCGCATTATAATAAATTTAAATAATATATTTAACCTTTTACCTATTATTTAAATTTATTATGCTAATTTGAATGGAATTAGCGAGCCTGGGACAGAATCATCCAGGCTCACTTGCCTCTGTGGCCTCACTGGGGAAGGGTTCTCTCCAGTGAAGATCACGTATGGTCCCCCATCAACAGGGACCAAATGTGATGGCCTCGCCAGTAGAACCGGAGGCTATTGAGGCACCCCCCCGAGATTGGTGGCAATGGGGGGGCTGCCCCTTGGGCAGTGCCAGCTTGGCACTGTCCAGTGGGCACGGCCTACAGGCAGAAATCAGATAGAGTTTTTTTTATTGCACAGTGCACAAGATTGGACTGGTAGCCTCACAGAACAAACAGATCTGAAACTATCCCATTTTCACACCCTTTCTGGACTTACAATTTCTTTGGTAAGATTGCCCTGCCCCCCCAAAGTGGAATGTGTATTTGACCATAGCCAATCTGTGTGCTTAAAGGGACTTTCTGTTACTGAGACCATTATGGCTTAAGATGTATTTTATCAGAAAGGACTATTGTACATTATTTCATGTTTAATAAATCTGTTCTATTCCACGTTTCATAATAAAAGTAAAAGTTAGTCTTTACAGTGATCTTCCCACCCAGTCATAACACTAACTGGGATTGTAAGATACCTTTTATATAACTTGTTATAACAAGGTTATCTTAACATTCATAATATATCAAAATCCACAAGTGTCAACTTGGAAGTACATTCATCTCTGCCTTTGAGCCTCTGTCCAGGATTGAGATAATGTAGTCTCTTATGTTTTACACAGTACCAAGGGAGCATTGTTTTATCACAGGTGCCACATTTCAGATAGGGTGTTAAATGTGACTACTATCCCATTGGTCATGATACTGAACAAGCAACCCAGCATTTGACAGCTAAAATCCCACCACAGCAAGTGGTGAAACTGAGTTCAATAAAAATGGTAACGATGATGAAGACTGTCAAATTATCATAGAAATCCAATGAGTTCAGTATTGATTGGTGTGCTTGAGGGATGGGAGCCTGACATCAGATGGAGTTTAACCCTGATAAATGTGAGGTGATTCATTTTGGTAGAACAAATTTAAATGTGGATTACAGGGTCAAAGGTAGGGTTCTGAAGACTGTGGAGGAACAGAGATATCTTGGAGTCCATATCCACAGATAACAAAGAACAGTACAGCACAGGAAACAGGCCCTTCGGCCCTCCAAGCCTGTGCCGCTCCTTGGTCCAACTAGACCAATCGTTTGTATCCCTCCATTCCCAGGCTGCTCATGTGACTATCCAGGTAAGTCTTAAATGATGTCAGCGTGCCTTCCTCCACCACCCTACTTGGCAGCGCATTCCAGGCCCCCACCACCCTCTGTGTAAAAAACATCCCTCTAATATCTGAGTTATACTTCGCCCCTCTCACCTTGAGCCCGTGACCCCTCGTGATCGTCACCTCTGACCTGGGAAAAGGCTTCCCACTGTTCACCCTATCTATCCCCTTCATAATCTTGTACACCTCTATTAGATCTCCCCTCATTCTCCGTCTTTCCAGGGAGAACAACCCCAGTTTACCCAATCTCTCCTCATAGCTAAGACCCTCCATACCAGGTAACATCCTGGTAAACCTTCTCTGCACTCTCTCTAACGCCTCCATGTCATTCTGGTAGTGCGGCGACCAGAACTGGACGCAGTACTCCAAATGTGGCCTAACCAGCGTTCTATACAGCTGCATCATCAGATTCCAGCTTTTATACTCTATACCCCGTCCTATAAAGGCAAGCATACCATATGCCTTCACCACCTGTGTTGCCACCTTCAAGGATTTGTGGACTTGCACACCTAGGTCCCTCTGTGTTTCTATACTCCTGATGACTCTGCCATTTATTGTATAACTCCTCCCTACATTATTTCTTCCAAAATGCATCACTTCGCATTTATCCGGATTAAACTCCATCTGCCACCTCTCCGCCCAATTTTCCAGCCTATCTATATCCTGCTGTATTGCCCGACAATGCTCTTCGCTATCCGCAAGTCCAGCCATCTTCGTGTCATCCGCAAACTTGCTGATTACACCAGTTACACCTTCTTCCAAATCATTTATATATATCACAAATAGCAGAGGCCCCAGTACAGAGCCCTGCGGAACACCACTGGTCACAGACCTCCAGCCGGAAAAAGACCCTTCGACCACTACCCTCTGTCTCCTATGACCAAGCCAGTTCTCCACCCATCTAGCCACTTCTCCTTGTATCCCATGAGCCTTAACCTTCTTAACCAACCTGCCATGTGGGACTTTGTCAAATGCCTTACTGAAATCCATATAGACGACATCCACGGCCCTTCCTTCATCAACCGTTTTTGTCACTTCCTCAAAAAACTCCACCAAATTTGTAAGGCACGACCTCCCTCTTACAAAACCATGCTGTCTGTCACTAATGAGATTGTTTCGTTCTAAATGCACATACATCCTGTCTCTAAGAATCCTCTCCAACAACTTCCCTACCACGGACGTCAAGCTCACCGGCCTATAATTTCCTGGGTTATCCCTGCTACCCTTCTTAAACAACGGGACCACATTCGCTATCCTCCAATCCTCAGGGACCTCACCCGTGTCCAAAGAAGCAACAAAGATCTCTGAAGGTTGCCACTCAAGTGGATAGAGCTGTGAAGAAGGCCTATAGTGTGTTAGCTTTTATTAACAGGGGGTTGGAGTTTAAGAGCCGTGGGGTCATGCTGCAACTGTACAGGACCTTGGTGAGACCACATTTGGAATATTGTGTGCAGTTCTGGTCACCTCACTATAAGAAGGATGTGGAAGCGCTGGAAAGAGTGCAGAGGAGATTTACCAGGATGCTGCCTGGTTTGGAGGGTAGGTCTTATGAGGAAAGGTTGAGGGAGCTAGGGCTGTTCTCTCTGGAGCGGAGGAGGTTGAGGGGAGACTTAATAGAGGTTTATAAAATGATGAAGGGGATAGATAGAGTTAATGTTCAAAGACTATTTCCTCAGGTGGATGGAGCTATTACAAGGGGGCATAACTATAGGGTTCATGGTGGGAGATATAGGAAGGATATCAGAGGTAGGTTCTTTACGCAGAGAGTGGTTGGGGTGTGGAATGGACTGCCTGCAGTGATAGTGGAGTCAGACACTTTAGGAACATTTAAGCGGTTATTGGATAGGCACATGGAGCACACCAGGATGATAGGGAGTGGGATAGCTTGATCTTGGTTTCAGATAAAGCTCGGCACAACATCGTGGGCCGAAGGGCCTGTTCTATATTCTATCCCCTATCTGTGACTCTTTAACTCCACCTTCAAACTACATGAGTTGACTCTTAAAGCAATTAGGGATGGGCAACAACAATTAATGACAAACATGAAATGCGTTGTTGTCTATTACAAGGGGAACTAAATAGAAAAGTAGGGACGTTTTGCTACAATTGTGTAAGACATTGGTGAAAGTCCTGATTCCATTAATCATCTTAGTCACCTGTTCAGCCAAATCTATGGGGCTCTACCTCAACATTCTGTTCTTCAGGATCATCTCTTTCTACCTCCAGTGAGTCAGCACACCCCTTCATTTTTATTAAATTTGAGATGTATTGGAATTATAAAATCAGAATTTTACTTGAGCACAGAGATGTTCAATTACTAGGGGGCATAGGTGCGAGGGGCAAGTTTTAAAAGAGATGTACGAGTCGGATTTTTTAGAGTGGTGGGTGCCTGGAACACGTTGCCGGGGGAGGTAGTGGAAGCGGATACGGTAGTGACATCTTGACAAGTACATGAATGAGATGGGAATAGAGGATATGGTCCCCGGAAGCGTAGGGGGTTTTAGTTAAGTTAGTTAGCACTGCTGCCTTAGTGTCAGGAACCCGAGTTCGATTCCCGGCTTGGGTCACTATGCGGAGTCTGCACGTTCTCCCTGTGTCTGCGAGAGTTTCCTCCAGGTGCTCCGGTTTCCTCCCACAGTCTGAAAGATAAGGGGGCATAACTATAGGGTTCGTGGTGGGAGATACAGGACGGATATCAGAGGTAGGTTCTTTACGCAGAGAGTGGTTGGGGTGTGGAATGGACTGCCTGCAGTGATAGTGGAGTCAGACACTTTAGAAACATTTAAGCGGTTATTGGATAGGCACATGGAGCACACCAGGATGATAGGGAGTGGGATAGCTTGATCTTGGTTTCAGATAAAGCTCGGCACAACATCGTGGGCCGAAGGGCCTGTTCTGTGCTGTACTGTTCTATGTTCTATGTGCTGGATAGGTGCACTGGCCATGCTAAATTCTCCCTCAGTGTATCTGAACAGGCGCCGGAGATTTTCACAGTAACTTCATTGCAGTGTTAATGCAAGTCTACTTGTGAAACTCATTGAAGACTATAAGAACAGTAAGTACACAGATTCACTCCAAAGCTTCCCCCGTATGAGAAAATATAATAAACAGATTTTAAAAACTGGGGTTTTGTTCAAACAGATAGGAGTTTCATAGATGTGCTTAAAGTAAAGAAAGGGACACGACAGCTGGAAACAAACTGGTTTCAGTAGTTTACGAGTCTAGAATAATAGGTCATAGATTTAAAATATTTGTAAAGATTTAGAAAAAGCAAGGAAAATTGTTTGAGGGATTGTGAGGCAATGAAATTCACAGTCAGTGGTTGCAGCAGAAAAGATGACAATATTCAAGATTGATTTGATAGGTGAACGAAGGATAATAGGGTAAAAGCATATGGGAACAACAAATAAATGGGATTAGGCACTATTTGCTTATATGGAAGATTGGGCCAAATGGTCTGTTTACCACTTTTTAAACATCTATGCATTTCTGTATATCAAAAATGGGTTTAGATGTTCAATGGAATACACCTTTAGCTATGATTACCGTTACCTTTCCTCCTATCCATCATACAAGCGACCAGAGGTCACACTATTTTCACAACACAAATGCCATTCTCAAAGATGAAGCAATTAGAAGATTTAAATAAACCTGGTTAATTTTCTAATGTCAAATTTCCAGGGTGTATCTGGTTCTCTGAACTTCACTTCATAACCGTTCTCTCGTGCCTGTTGATGACAAAATAGTAATCGACAGTTTAAAATCTGGAGAGCTAACCTAATACTTTAGCATTATTTCCATTTAAAATCTTTGCCTCATCATCCTTAGAAACTTCATGAAAATCAATTTGAACAAAATATGTAGGGTTAATAGAATGAGACTTTTTTGTCTTTTGTAACAATATGTTTCTAACATTACAGTACAATACACCTACCCGTCAGCCGAGAGTGAAATATCAGCAGGAAATAACTGCTAAAGCAAACATAGAGAGCTGTTAAACATTCTTGGACTACTGCCTTCATGGTCTGAATGCAATCTACAAAAAGTTATGGGTTGTCTTGAGAGTTAAGATTCCTTAAGCAAAGGGGAGCTGAATCTAGGAACAACTACAGGAACAAATGTGAGCTATTTTAAAGTTAACTTTATTTATTAATCACAAGTGGGCTTACATTAACACTGCAATGAAGTTACTGTGAAATTCCCCTAGTTGCCACACCCCGGCGCCTGTTCAGGTCAATGCGCCTAACCAGCACGTCTTTTGAACACCTGGAGAAAGCCCATGCAGACACGGAGAGAACATGCAAACTCCACATAGACAGTGACCCAAGCCGAGAATCAAACCCGGGTCCCTGGCGCTGTGAGGCAGCAGTGCTAACCACCGTGCCGCCTCTGTTGTTTTGCCTCTCTGCAGTTATATACTTCTATTTTCTCAAGTTTTTTTTCAACTTAAACTGTTTTAAGTATTTCCTAATCCTTCATGCTAAATTCATAATATTTTTAAAACATAAACACCAATTAAAAGAGCAATAATAATCTGCAGCTTTGTGTAACAATAAAATGATTGAACACAGCATTCAGCTGCGGATTATAAGATTTAGGAGCTGGAGTAGGCCACTTGGCTCCTCGAACCTGCTCTGCCATTTTGATAAGCCTACAGCTAGTGTAAAGAAAAAAAATCAAGCTTCCATAAATGATATAAAAATGGTTTTAAATACAAGCTTAAATGGAAACAATAAAAAGATCACAGAATTCTGCAAATCAAAAACAGCAAGCAGATTTTTAAAAGCATTGTTTTAAATAACCTGGTTAGTCGTATCCATCAATATTAAATACTGAAGAAATGAGTTCAAAATCTAGATCATACCATATTCGCATATGGTTTCATTTCCCAGGCTTCAATGTTGGTATTGTCTATAATAATTGGAGACTTCCCTTGTCTCATGGCTGATCGGGCTGGAAGGAGATC
This sequence comes from Mustelus asterias, assembly GCF_964213995.1. Taxonomy (NCBI): domain Eukaryota; kingdom Metazoa; phylum Chordata; class Chondrichthyes; order Carcharhiniformes; family Triakidae; genus Mustelus; species Mustelus asterias. The sequence goes on from NC_135810.1 coordinate 94,592,964, forward strand.
CATTATATACATGCATTAGATGAAATGCAATAAATGCAAAATTTTTCAAATGTAATTTTTTAAAAATCAGAATACCACAATGAAGAATTTCAGTATTCACCTCTTCCGTGATTCCATTCATGAGCTTCATCAAGTAAGTACTTCTTAAATAAATAGGAGCCGTCTTGTCGGATGAAGTAATCATCGGTACTCAATATCACTGCACCAGGAAACTGGCTTTTTAGATTCCTGATAGAATGGGGAGGGGTGGAATGAGAAATTAGAAGAATCAACCACTTAGCAAATCCACTCCTTACATCAATCTACAACATTAGACAAACCAAACCCCGACATAAACAAATCACTTGGAAAATCATTTTCCTAAACCCCTGAGAATGGAAATGGAGTCTGCATCCTTCAGATTTGAGAATGGTCTTTCTTTCCAGTCTTATGTGGTCAGTCTTTCCCCGGATCTGGCTCAGTCTGGAGAGGTGCCTGCCCTGTACAGTGGCCATGATGTGGAGATGCCGGCGTTGGACTGGGGTAAACACAGTAAGAGGTTTAACAACACCAGGTTAAAGTCCAACAGGTTTATTTGGTAGCAAAAGCCACACAAGCTTTCGAGGCTCTAAGCCCCTTCTTCAGGTGAGTGGGAATTCTGTTCACAAACAGAACTTATAAAGACACAGACTCAATTTACATGAATAATGGTTGGAATGCGAATACTTACAACTAATCCAGTCTTTAAGAAACAAAACAATGGGAGTGGAGAGAGCATCAAGACAGGCTAAAAAGATGTGTATTGTCTCCAGACAAGACAGCCAGTGAAACTCTGCAGGTCCACGCAACTGTGGGAGTTACAAATAGTGTGACATAAACCCAATATCCCGGTTGAGGCCGTCCTTGTGTGTGCGGAACTTGGCTATCAGTTTCTGCTCAGCAACTCTGCGCTGTCGTGTGTCGCGAAGGCCGCCTTGGAGAACGCTTACCCGAATATCAGAGGTCGAATGCCCGTGACCGCTGAAGTGCTCCCCAACAGGAAGAGAACAGTCTTGCCTGGTGATTGTCGAGCGGTGTCCATTCATCCGTTGTCGCAGCGTCTGCATAGTTTCCCCAATGTACCATGCCTCGGGACATCCTTTCTTGCAGCGTATCAGGTAGACAACGTTGGCCGAGTTGCAAGAGTATGTACCGTGTACCTGGTGGATGGTGTTCTCACGTGAGATGATGGCATCTGTGTCGATGATCCGGCACGTCTTGCAGAGGTTGCTGTGGCAGGGTTGTGTGGTGTCTTGGTCACTGTTCTCCTGAAGGCTGGGTAGTTTGCTGCGGACAATGGTCTGTTTGAGGTTGTGCGGTTGTTTGAAGGCAAGAAGTGGGGGTGTGGGGATGGCCTTGGCGAGATGTTCGTCTTCATCAATGACATGTTGAAGGTTCCGGAGGAGATGCCGTAGCTTCTCCGCTCCGGGGAAGTACTGGACAACGAAGGGTACTCTGTCCACTGTGTCCCGTGTTTGTCTTCTGAGGAGGTCGGTGCGGTTTTTCGCTGTGGCGCGTTGGAACTGTTGATCAATGAGTCTAGCGCCATATCCTGTTCTTATGAGGGCATCTTTCAGCGTCTGTTGGTGTCTGTTGCGATCCTCCTCATCCGAGCAGATCCTGTGTATTCGGAGGGCTTGTCCGTAGGGGATGGCTTCTTTAACGTGTTTAGGGTGGAAGCTGGAGAAGTGGAGCATCGTGAGGTTATCTGTGGGCTTGCGGTACAGTGAGGTGCTGAGGTGACCGTCCTTAATGGAGATGCGCGTGTCCAAGAATGCAACCGATTCCGGAGAGTAGTCTATGGTGAGCCTGATGGTGGGATGGAACTTGTTGATGTCATCATAGAGTTGTTTCAGTGATTGTTCACCATGAGTCCAGAGGAAGAAAATGTCATCGATGTATCTAGTGTATAGCATCGGTTGAAGGTCCCGTGCGGTGAAGAAGTCTTGTTCGAACCTGTGCATGAAGATGTTGGCATATTGAGGTGCAAATTTGGTCCCCATGGCTGTTCCGTGTGTCTGGATGAAGAACTGGTTGTTGAAGGTGAAGATATTGTGGTCCAGGATGAAGCGGATGAGATGTAAAATTGCATCTGGAAACTGGCAGTTGTTGGCGCTGAGCACTGAGGCCGTTGCAGCAATGCCATCGTCATGGGGGATGCTGGTGTAGAGTGCCGAGACATCCATTGTGACGAGGAGCGCTCCTGGTTCAACTGCTCCATGTGTGCCGAGTTTCTGTAGGAAGTCCGTCGTGTCGCGACAAAGGTTCTTCGTACAATGGGTTTCAGGATGCCCTCGACATAGCCGGAGAGGTTCTCGCACAGGGTCCCATTGCCCGATACGATGGGACGGCCGGGTGTGTTTGCCTTGTGTATCTTCGGGAGGCAGTAGAGATCTCCAACGCGGGGAGTACATGGGATGAGAGCACGGAGGGTGTTCTGAAGGTCCGGATCAAAGGTCTTGATCAGAGTGTTGAGTTGACGGGTGTGTTCTTTGGTCGGATCTGCAGGTAACTGTCTGTAGTGTTCCTCGTTGTTGAGTTGTCGGTACACTTCTTTGCAGTAATCCGTTCTGTTCAGTATGACGATGGCCCCTCCTTTGTCTGCTGGTTTGATGTCAATGTTGCGGTTGGTCTTGAGAGCGTGGATGGCGTTACGTTGTGCTTGGGTGATGGTGAACAATCACTGAAACAACTCTATGATGACATCAACAAGTTCCATCCCACCATCAGACTCACCATGGACTACTCTCCGGAATCGGTTGCATTCTTGGACACGCGCATCTCCATTAAGGACGGTCACCTCAGCACCTCACTGTACCGCAAGCCCACGGATAACCTCACGATGCTCCACTTCTCCAGCTTCCACCCTAAACACGTTAAAGAAGCCATCCCCTACGGACAAGCCCTCCGAATACACAGGATCTGCTCGGATGAGGAGGATCGCAACAGACACCTCCAGACGCTGAAAGATGCCCTCATAAGAACAGGATATGGCGCTAGACTCATTGATCAACAGTTCCAACGCGCCACAGCGAAAAACCGCACCGACCTCCTCAGAAGACAAACACGGGACACAGTGGACAGAGTACCCTTCGTTGTCCAGTACTTCCCCGGAGCGGAGAAGCTACGGCATCTCCTCCGGAACCTTCAACATGTCATTGATGAAGACGAACATCTCGCCAAGGCCATCCCCACACCCCCACTTCTTGCCTTCAAACAACCGCACAACCTCAAACAAACCATTGTCCGCAGCAAACTACCCAGCCTTCAGGAGAACAGTGACCAAGACACCACACAACCCTGCCACAGCAACCTCTGCAAGACGTGCCGGATCATCGACACAGATGCCATCATCTCACGTGAGAACACCATCCACCAGGTACACGGTACATACTCTTGCAACTCGGCCAACGTTGTCTACCTGATACGCTGCAAGAAAGGATGTCCCGAGGCATGGTACATTGGGGAAACTATGCAGACGCTGCGACAACGGATGAATGAACACCGCTCGACAATCACCAGGCAAGACTGTTCTCTTCCTGTTGGGGAGCACTTCAGCGGTCACGGGCATTCGGCCTCTGATATTCGGGTAAGCGTTCTCCAAGGCGGCCTTCGCGACACACGACAGCGCAGAGTCGCTGAGCAGAAACTGATAGCCAAGTTCCGCACACACAAGGACGGCCTCAACCGGGATATTGGGTTTATGTCACACTATTTGTAACTCCCACAGTTGCGTGGACCTGCAGAGTTTCACTGGCTGTCTTGTCTGGAGACAATACACATCTTTTTAGCCTGTCTTGATGCTCTCTCCACTCTCATTGTTTTGTTTCTTAAAGACTGGATTAGTTGTAAGTATTCGCATTCCAACCATTATTCATGTAAATTGAGTCTGTGTCTTTATAAGTTCTGTTTGTGAACAGAATTCCCACTCACCTGAAGAAGGGGCTTAGAGCCTCGAAAGCTTGTGTGGCTTTTGCTACCAAATAAACCTGTTGGACTTTAACCTGGTGTTGTTAAACTTCTTACTGTCTGTACAGTGGCCTCAGGGCTCCGATCAACAAGTGGTGAGCCACATTTTTCACACTGGTTAAATGGTGGCTGGTTCGTCAAATCTGATCAGCAGGTAACACCTCATATATAAAACAGAAAGTTTACAGCCACATGGGTTGCAAGGTGATGTTTCAGGAAATTATGCAATTACAAGGTGGGTAACAAAACAACTAATGTTGGTTCAAGAGCAAGTCTGAATGTTATTCTCCACATTTGTGGAGAGGGTAAGTAAGTGTCTCCATATTGAAGAAAATATATGCTTGCCCTGGAGATGGTATAGTGAAGGTTCACTAAATTGGTTCCAGGGATTGAAAGGGGAGCTATAGTGATGGAGGATTCTATCATGAGGGGAACAGGACTAGTTTATAAAGTTTATTTATTAGTCACAAGTAAGGCTTACATTAACACTGCAACAAAGTTACTGTGAAATTCCCCTAGTCGCCACAGTCAACGCCTGTTTGGGCCAATGCACCTAACCAGCACGTCTTTCAGACTGTGGGAGGAAACCGGAGCACCCGGAGGGAACCCAGGCAGACATGGGGAAATGTGCAAACTCCACACAGACAGTGACCCAAGCCGGGAATTCACAGTGAGGCAGCAATGCTAACCACTGTGCTACCCCGGGTAGCATTATTTTGGCAAAAGATAGCATCGTCCCAAAATTTGGGTCCTCTTTACACTGATCATTTCAACCCAGATACATAGGTACAGTACTAATCAGTAAAGGTGATAATCCAAAAAGAATAACAAGGAACAGTGCAAAATTGGTATTCCTGCACAGGTCCCAGACTCACCGGCTGAATCCATTCTCTCCTTGAGCCAAAATACTTTTTTCCCTTTCTTCTTTTCATTATAACACTTTATAAACCACCACTATGTAATCCAAATGGCTGTGAAATGTCTGGTTTATGTAAGTGTTATCTGCTTTGCTGTCCCACCTACTAGTTAAACAGTGAGAGAAATTTTGCTTGCTGTTCAGTAACCAAAGCTCTATAAAATGCTCAGTCCTCCAGTTTAGGATTTGTGTTAGCTGATGTAGCAATCATACCCATAAATTATCTCCAACTTTCAGAAGAAAGGTCCATTGTTAACTCACGTAATTAACAAAGTTGTTTTTTCTTTCCTTCCTCTTAATTACAGGTTGCAAACGTATTTCATTTCAACTATCAGTTCTCTATAATTGTGGCCATGAACATTGCAAAAGATATTTATACCTTTATGGTTCTGGCATGAAATCAAAAGTACCAAGAGCTACTTAGAATGATAGAATATTACAGTACAAAATCAAATCATTTAAACTGAGGCTAATAGTCCAATTTTGTCCCACACTCCGATATTTTCAACATAACTGTAGACTAGTCCTCTTCAAATAAGTGTTTTGCTAAAAGAAAAATACTGCAGATGCAGGAATCTGAAACAAAAACAGAAAATCTCAGCAGGTCTGACAGCATCTGTGGAGAGAGAATAGAGCCAACGTTTCGAGTCTGGATGACCCTTCCTTCATCACAAAAGTCGAAATCTCATCCTTTTGGATGAAAGGTACCTGCCAGTAACCTCTGGATAAGTCATGTTTGGCAATAAAAGTTGATTGTCCTTTTCTTTGATCCACAGTAGTACAATATCTCCACTCCTCAATCTGCTCTGATGAAGGGTCACCCAGATTCGAAATGCTGGCTCTATTCTCACTCCACAGATGCTGTCAGACCTGCTGAGATTTTCCAGCATTTTCTGTTTTTGTTTCGTGTTCAGTTGCTTTTTGATAGTCCCTAAGGTATCCCTTTAGGTTGTGTTCTAAATTTTAACAATGCTATGTGCCAAAAAAATCTAATTTTCCCCTTTAATTCTTTGCCAATTATATTAGGTCTATGAATTACAGTTGTTGTTTCTCCCTCCCAAATCCCTCATACTACCTGTTTTAGATCTCCCCTTAACCTTCACTGTTTTAATCCCAGTTTCTCCAATTTCTCCACATAACTGAAGTCCTTCATCCCAGTATCATTCTCGTAAACCCCGCTCTGTAACTTCTCTAAGACTTTGACTTAAAGTGTTCTGCCCAGAATTATACCCAATTCTCCAGCTGAGGGCCAACCAATGATATGCCATGAATTAGCATAGCTTTTTTGATTTTATATTCAGTATCCCTATTCCAATTTCCCTACACAAAACCAAGTACACTTTCTTGACCACCTTATCAACTTAGCAGTCAGTGACTAGTGGGGTTCCACAGGGATCTGTGCTAGGACTCCAACTGTTCACATTGTACATTAATGATTTGGAAGAGGGAACTAAATTTATATCTCCAAATTTGCACATGATACAAAGTTGGGTGGGAGGGTGAGCTGTGAGGAGGATGCAGAGATGCTTCGGTATGATTTGGACAGACTGAATGTGTAGGCATATGCTTAGCAGATGCAGTATAATGTGGATAAATATGAGGTTATCCACTTTGGTAGCAATAATAGTAAGACAGATTATTACTTGAATGAGTGTAAATTGAGAGGTGAATACTCAGCAAGACCTTGGTGTCCTCGTGCATCAGTTGCTGAAAATAACATAGAACAGCACAGTACAGGCCCTTCGGCCCTCGATGTTGTGCCGAGCTTTGTCCGAAACCAAGATCAAGCTATCCCACTCCCTATCATTCTGATGTGCTCCATGTGCCTATCCAATAGCCGCTTGAAAGTTCCTAAGTGCGCAGGTACAGCAGGCAGTAAAAAAAGCAAATGGTATGTTGGTCTTCATAGCGAGTATAGGAATAGGGATGTGTTATTGCAATTGTATAGGGCATTGGTGAGGCCACACCTGGAGTAATGTGTGCAAGTTTTGGGTTCCTTATCTGAGGAAGGATGTCCTTGCTATAGAGTGACTACAGTGAAGGTTTACCAGACTGATTCCTCATATGACAGACCTGCCATCCCAAGAGAGACCAAGTCAGTTAGGATTATATTCACTGAAGTTTAGAAGAGTGAGAGGGGATTTCATAGAAACTTATAAAATACTAACAGGTTAGACAGGATAGATTCAGAAATAATGTTCCCAATGGTGGGGGAGTCCAGATTTAGGGGTCATAGTTTGAGGATAAGGGGTAAACATTTTAGAATAGAGGTGAAGAGAACTTTCTTCACACAGTTGTAGAGTCATAGAGGTTTACAGCATGGAAACAGGCCCTTCGGCCCAACTTGTCCATGCTGCCCTTTTTTTTAAAACCCCTAAGCTAATCCCAATTGCCCGCATTTGGCCCATATCCCTCTATACCCATCTTACCCATGTAATTGTCTAAACACTTTTTAAAAGACAAAATTGTACCTGCCTCTACTACTACCTCTGGCAGCTTGTTTCAGATACTCACCACACTCTATGAAAAAATTGCCCCTCTGAACACTTTTGTATCTCTCCCCTCTCACCTTAAACCTATGCCCTCTAGTTTTAGACTCCCCTACCTTTGCGAAAAGATATTGACTATCCAGCTGATTTATGCCCCTCATTATTTTATAGACCTCTGTAAGATCACCCCTCAGCCTTCTACGCTCCAGAGAAAAAAGTCCCAGTCTATCCAGCCTCCCCTTATAACTCAAACCATCAAGTCCCATTCAGTAAGCTTTAAGGTACTGATGGATAAAGATAAGTGTAGTCCTCAAATTAGGGTGCTAAATTGGGAGAAGGCGAATTACAACAATATTAGGCAGGAACTGAAGAATGTAGATTGGGGGCAGATGTTTGAGGGCAAATCAACATCTGGCATGTGGGAGGCTTTCAAGTGTAAGTTGATAGGGATTCAGGACCGGCACATTCCTGTAAGGATGAAGGATAAGTATGGCAAATTGTGGGAACCTTGGATAACGAGAGATATTGTGAGCCTAGTCAAAGAGAAAAAGGCAGCATTTGTCAAAGCTAGGAGGCTGGGAACACACGAAGCAAGTGTGGAATACAAAGAAAGTAGACAGAAACTTAAGCAAGGAATAAGGAGGTCTAAAAGGGGTCACAAAAAAGCATTGGCCAGCAGGATTAAGGAAAATCCCAAGGCTTTTTATACATATGTAAAGAGCAAAAGGGTAGCCAGGGAGAAGGTTGGCCCACTCGAGGTCAAAGGAGGGAATCTATGCGTGGAGCCAGAGGAAATGGGCGAGGTATTAAGTGAGTACTTTGCGTCAGTATTCACCAAAGAGAGGGACTTAATGGGTGATGAGTCTGGGAAAGGATGTGCAGATAGTTTGAGTCATGTTGAGATCAAAAAGGAGGTGGTATTGGGGTTCTCGAGAAACATTAAGGTAGACAAGTCCCCAGGGCCTGATGGGATATACCCCAGAATACTGAGCGAGGCAAGGGAGGAAATTGCTGGAGCCTTGAGAGAAATCTTTGTATCCTTATTGGCTACAGGGGAGGTACAATAAGTCGTCTCACAACACCAGGTTAAAGTCCAACAGGTTTTTTTGGTAGCACAAGCCACAAGCTTTTGGAGCGTTGCCCCTTCATCAGGTGAGTGGGAGTTCTGTTCACAAACAGGGCATATAAAGACACAAACTCAATTTACAAAATAATGGTTGGTAATCAAGTCTTAAGGGTATAGACAATGTGAGTGGAGAGAGGGTTAAGCACAGGTTAAAGAGATGTATATTGTCTCCAACCAGGACAGTTAGTGAGATTTTGCAAGCCCAAGCAAGTCGTGGGGGTTACAGATAGTGTGACATGAACCCAAGATCCGGTTGAGGCCATCCTTGTGTGCGGAACTTGACTATCAGTCTCTGCTCAGCGATTCTGCGTTGTGTGTCGTGAAGGCCACCTTGGAGAACGCTTACCCTAAGATCAGAGGCCGAATGCCTGTGACCGCTGCAGTGTTCCCCAACAGGAAGAAAACACTCTTGCCTGGTGATTGTCGAGTGGTGTTCATTCATCCGTTGTCGTAGCGTCTGCATGGTCTCCCCAATGTACCATGCCTCGGGACATCCTTTCCTGCAGCGTATCAGGTAGACAACGTTGGCCAAGTTGCAAGTGTATGTGCTATGTACCTGGTGGATGGTGTTCTCACGTGAGATGATAGCATCCGTGTCGATGATCCGGCATGTCTTGCAGAGGTTGCTGTGGCAGAGTTGTGTGGTGTCGTGGTCACTGTTCTCCTGAAGGCTGGGTCGTTTGCTGCGGACAATGGTCTGTTTGAGGTTGTGCGGTTGTTTGAAGGCAAGAAGTGGGGGTGGGGGGGATGGCCTTGGCGAGATGTTCGTCTTCATTGATGACACATTGAAGACTCCGGAGAAGATGTCATAGCTTCTCCGCTCCGGGGAAGTACTGGACGACAAAGGGTACTCTGTCCACCGTGTCCCGTGTTTGTCTTCTGAGGAGGTCGGTGCAGTTTTTTGCTGTGGCGTGTCGGGACTGTCGATCGATGAGTCGAGCACCATATCCTGTTCTTATGAGGGCATCTTTCAGCGTCTGGAGGTGTCTGTTGCAATCCTCCTCATCTGAGCAGATCCTGTGTATATGAGGGCTTGTCCGTAGGGGATGGCTTCTTTAATGTGTTTAGGGTGGAAGCTGGAGAAGTGGAGCATTGTGAGGCTATCCGTGGGCTTGCGGTACAGTGAGGTGCTGAGGTGACCGTCCTTGATGAAGATGCGTGTGTCCAAGAATGCAACCGATTCCGGAGAGTAGTCTATGGTGAGCCTGATGGTGGGATGGAACGTGTTGATGTCACCATATAGTTGTTTCAGTGATTGTTCACCATGAGTCCATGTGCTACCAAATACACCTGTTGGACTTTAACCTGGTGTTGTGAGACTCCTTACTGTGTTTACCCCAGTCCAACGCCAGCATCTCCACTACAGGGGAGGTCCCAGAGGACTGGAGAAAAGCCAATGTTGTTCCTTTGTTTCAGAAGGGTAGCAAGAATAATCCAGGTAATTACAGGCTTGTGAGCCTTACATTCGTGGTAGGGGAAAGTATTGGAGAGGATTCTTCGAGACAGGATTTATTGGAAATAAGTGGACGTATTAGTGAGAGGCAACATGGTTTTGTGAAGGGGAGGTAGTGTCTCACGAAGTTGATCGAGTTTTTCTAGGAAGTGACGAAGATGATTGAGGGTACAGCAGTGGATGTTGTCTACATGGACTTCAGTAAGGCCTTTGACAAAGTCTCTCATGGCAGACTGGTGGCAGAAGGTGAAGTCGCGTGGAATCCGAGGTGAGCTGGCAAGGTGGATACAAAACGGGCTCGGTCAAAGATGGTATTTGCTACCAAATAAACCTGTTGGACTTTAACCTGGTGTTGCGAGACTTCTTACTGTGTTCACCCCAGTCCAACGTCGGCACCTCCACATCGGTCAAAGAAGTCAGAGGGTAGCAGTGGAAGGGTGCGTTTCTGAATGGCGGGCTGTGACAAGTGGCATTTCTCAGGGATCAGTGCTGGGACCTTTGCTGTTTGTAATATATATAAATAATTTGGAGGAAAATGTAACTGGTTTGATTCGTAAGTTTGCGGATGACACAAAGGTCGGTGGATTTGCAGACAGCAATGAGGACCATCAGAGAATACAGCAGGATATAGATCAGATGGAGACTTGGGTGGAGAGATGGAGTTTAATCTGGACAAATGTGAGGTAATGCATTTTGGAAGGTCTAATACAGATAGGAAATATACAGTAAATGGCAGAACCTTTAAGAGTATTGATAGGCAAAGGGATCTGGGTGTACAGGTCACAAAGTGGTAATGCAGGTGGAGAAGGTAGTCAAGAAGGCATACGGCATGCTTGCCTTCATCAGCCGGGGCATTGAGTTTAAAAATTGGCAAGTCATGTTGCAGCTTTATAGAACCTTAGTTAGGCTGCACTTGGAATATAGTGTTCAATTCTGGTCGCCACACTACTAGAAGGATGTGGAGGCTTTGGAGAGGGTACAGAAAAGATTTACCAGGATGTTGCCTGGTAAGGAGGGCATTAGCTATGAGGAGAGGTTGGAGAAACTTGGTTTGTTCTCACTGGAACGACAGCGGTTGAGGGGCGACCTGACACAGAGTAGTGGGTGCCTGGACCCGTTGCCGGGGGAGGTAGTGGAAGCGGATACGGTAGTGACTTTTAAGGGGCATCTTGACAAATACATGAATAGGATAGGAATATGGTCCCCGGAAGGGTAGGGGGTTTTAGTTCAGTCGGGCAGCATGGTTGGTGCAGGCTTGGAGGGCCGAAGGGCCTGTTCCTGTGCTGTAATTTTATTTGTTCTTTGTCCCGATAGCATCCTAATAAGTCTTTTCAGAGGGTGGTGATTGTGTGGAATTCATTACTACAGAATGTAGTTGAGACCAAAGTGTGATTTCAAGAAGCAGCTCTTGGGGTTAAAGGGATCAAGGGATATGGGGGGAAGGCGGGGTCAGGGTATTGAATTTGATGATCAGCCACGATCAAAATGAATGGCGGAGCAGGCTCGAAAGGCCTACTCCTGCTTCTAGATTCTATGTTGACAGACCACATTTAACTTAGTTGGTAACACTCTTTCCTCTGAGTCAGAAGGTTGTTGGCTCAAGTCTCACTCCAGGGTTTGAGCACAAAATCTAGGCTGACATCCTTTGCAGTACTGAAGGAGGTGCTATCTCTTAGATGAGATACAAAACCAAGGTCTAGTCTGACTTGCAGATTGACATAGAAGATCCCCTGGTATCTGGCACGCAGGACAATATTTATCTCTCAAATAAATCACTAAAAAATAGCCCATCTTAACAATGGTTACATTTCAAAAATTCATTGAGTGTGAAGCACTTTGGTGGTTGTGAAAGGTGCTATATAAATGCAAGTCTCTCTTCCCCCTGCCCTCCCCCAAAGATTTGTGAACATGTTGTCAAATCCCACTGCTCTTGCGCCCCAATCAATTTAGTTTCACTTTGATTATATTATATTTCAAAGTTGTTCCTCCCAATGTGCATCATTTCACACTTCTTCACATTAAATTGTATCCTCCATGTCACCAGTACTTCAACGTCCTCTTAAAATCCATTACTAACTTACTTGCCCTTTAGCACATTGCTAAGTTTTGTGTCATCCAAAAAGTTTGAAATAATACTCCCATACTCAAACCCAAGTAAACCTATATCCAAGAAAAGCAATGGTCCTAATATCAATCCCTGGGGCGGATCCCACTTCACACTTCTCTCCAGTCAGAAAAATATCCATTAATAACAACACTCTGTCTTACAATTTTAACACCACATAGTCCCATTTTCTGGTAAGTTGTATTCTATCAAGTGTCTTTTCAAAGTCCAAATATTCAACAACTACTGAACTACCATCATCAACTTTCTCTGTTACTTCAAATAATTTAATCAGGTTCATCGCACATGCTTACAAATCTATGCTGGTTGCCCCTCTAACTCTCGTCAGCCTTCTCACCCCAATTGTTTTTAACCCCATCTATGGTAGGTTGTTAATATTTCAGAAGTTCTTGGGAATCTATTTATGCTGTTTCTTTATTTACATTTCACACTAAGTTCAGCTCTATATTTCATGGCAGAAACATACTTTTCTTTCCCAACAAGTCAAACTTATATAGCATCTTTAACATGGAAAATACTTAAGGTGCTCCCAGCGACATCAGACAAAAATGGATGCTTAGACAAAGGAGATAATAGGAAGAGGTAACCAAAAGATTGGTTGAAGAGGTGGACTGTAAGGAGGGCTTTAAAGGAGGAGAAGGATGAGGGCTTTAAAAAGGAGTGTAAGCTAGAGGGTAGGAATTTGAGTGTGGAATCTAGACCACTGATGACATGGCTGCCAAGAGTAAAGCAAAGGGAAAGGGGCTGGACATAAGACCAGAGTGAGGAGAATGTAGAGGAGGCTACAGAGATCACTATGATGAGGTTAAACACAAAAATGAACATTTCATATTTGAAGCATTTGGTGGCTGAGGACCGATACAATTCAGCAAGGACAAGAATGATAGAGGACTGGGACTTGGTGATGTACAATATTGGCAGCAGAACTTTAGATTAAGTTTACAAAGGTTCAGAATGTGTCATGACTGCATTGCAATGGTTGGATTTGAACACAACAACGGCATGGATGAGACTTTTACGATGCTGTACTACTATTCAGAATTTTATGACTATAAATTAACATATGCATTGCAAACTGCTTCTCTACTGCTCCATAATATTTGTAAGATGAGCTTTGCAGTATTAGGCATTGCAATAGAAAAATTACTAACTTCACTCTAATCTCATACAGATTGCATTGGCTTCCTGCTGATTAGTGTCAGAGTTGAATCACGTGGCCTCATTATGACAAAAATGCATCTTGTTCTACCAGTCTTAACATGCTACCACTTTGCTTTGATAGAAACCAGTGAGATTCTGTTAAGCTGGTTAGAATCTCACAAATACATGATCTGATGACTATCGTGTTGCTTGTGTTTCCTATATTAGAATACTGACTATACCTGAAAAGTACTTTATTGGCTGTGAACTGTTTTGTACTTTCTTGAGTTTGTGAAAGATGCTCCATCATAGAATCCCTGCAGTGCAGGAGGCGGCCAACAACCCTGTACCGACAACAATCCTGCCCAATCCCTGTAACCCACATATTTATCCTGCTAATCCCCCTGACACTAAGGGGCAATTTATCATGGCCAATCAGTCTAACCTGCACATCGTTGGACTGTAGGCAGAAACCGGAGCATCCAGAGGAAACCCATGCAGACAGGGGGAGAATGTGCAAACTCCACTCAAGGCCAGAATTGAACCCAGTTCCCTGGCCCTGTGAGGCAGCAGTGCTAACCTCTGTGCCGCCCTATATAAAACCAAATCTTTCATTTCTTTTCAATCCTCTAAGAACTTTGTGCTACTCAGTGGTAGAAGAATCTGGTACATTAGGGTTAACCTGGGACTGAGTACAGTACCACCCACTAGTGATGTAAGGTTACACCTGACCGAGAGCGGAATGTAGTGGTGTGTACCTAGCAGTATAGAGCTAGGTAACATGCAAGTCTGCTAATGGAGTACTCTCCATACCTGTACCCTCTACTGTAAATATGTACATAGTTCAGTAATGCTAAAAAAGACTTCTTGGTAACTTCTCCAAGATTGCTTAATGGTGTTTAAGCAGTGGACACCACAGGTAGTGACAAAACAACACACCTTAAAATCTACCTTTTCTGAGCTTCTGGTTAGTATCCTAATATCTGGTCTGTCCTGGCCACAATTTGCTTGATAGTACTCCTATGAAGCATGTGGGTCATTTTATTAAAATATTGGGGCGGCACAGTGGCACCATGGTTAGCACTGCTGCCTCACAGCACCAGAGACCCAGGTTCACTTCCTGGCCTGAGTCACTAGTAAACCACTGTTAAGCTTATTGCCTGTGTGTGTTTGTGACATGCCTGGGCATGCCCCTGCCGGCCCTGCCCGAGACTCCTCCCCCCTGATCCAGGTATAAAGGTGACTGCTCCCAACCCCCCCCCCCCCCCCCCGCCTCAGTTGCTGGACCAGTTCATCAGCATGGGTGTGCTCCAAGTCTTTTGCGAAAAGCCTATTTGTTCTTGCATACAAACTAGTCTTTGCTTGATTGATAGTGCATCAGTCACTGTTGGTGCGGGGTTTGCACGTTCTCCCCGAGCCTGCGTGGGTTTCCTCTGGGTGCTCCGATTTCCCCCCACAGTCCAAAGATGTGCAGGTTAGGTGAACTGGCCATTCTAAATTGCCCCTTAGTGTCAGTGGGGACCAGCTAGGTTAAATGCATGGGGTTACAGGGATGGAGCCTGGGTGGGATTGTGGTCAGTGCAGATGCGAAGGGCCGAATGGCCTGCTTCTGCACTGTAAGATTCTATGATTCTAAATGAGTCCAGAATAGATTTGGAATCTTGAAGAGAGTCAGATCACAATATTTGCACTTTTGAAATTCACATCTGCTCATAGTGATTTCTGGAGTTTGAAGTCACTGATTACAGAAATAAGAAACCTATGTAACCAACAAGTGGCAGATGGGCTGAAGGGGAAGTAAACATCTTTGCCATACACCAATAGTGTGTATGCTTCTGTCCGAGTACAAATGAGGCTCCTGCAACAGTTCAATTTAAATATTACAACATTTTTCATTTTTTTTAAAATCAAATGCTATTTGAAGTTTCACAAATCTTTAGATCAGAGCCCCTGTGAGCTCCAACTTCTGTACAGTGAAACAAACCCCAGGAAACAAACTGGCTGCCTCCGGAACCAGCTTTCTGTTGCAGGAAGCTAAAGGGGTGGGTTCAATTTGGGCAATCTTACAGATCTTTGTTGTTTGTTTCCCAAATGCTGGTAGAAGAAAGTTGCAGTGTCGGCATCGCAAGGAAGGTTTGGAGTTGAAAAACAAACCTGGCTAAAGTGGATTTCCCCGATCCCGGCAGTCCCCTCAGCAAATAAACATATTTTCTCTTCTGGGGACCACCCTTGCGGCGTCTGCGGCCGCAGTGCTGCAGGCTCAGGTGCTGAAAGGACTGCGCCAGAAACTCCGCCGACATTCCGCCCAGTGGCCGCCGCTCGGGCACCGGGACAGATTTTAAAAAGGCGACTTTAAAAAAAAACTATTTATTTAGGAAATGACGCAGGGTTGTTATCACGGGAGAAAAGCAGGGTTTTTTTTTTGCTCTGTATTGATTGGGAGCTCGCTTCCTGCTTCCTTCTGTCTATATGTAGAGCAGCAATCCCTCAAAGACCAGGGGAAATTGGTGTGTGTGTATACACTGCTGACCCATTTCAACATCGGGAGCCAGCTTCGCTATTTTGTTATCCATGGCGGATTCCCCCCTTTTGTTTTGTGACAATTTCAGGGAGCTGGAAATATAGTCAACGAAAGGGAATTGGATAAATACTCGTGTGTGGGAGCGGGAAATGAGAGATTTAGGGATAGGGCAGGACAAAACGACTTGTTGGGTACAGTGGCTGTCTTCTGATACAAAGCTGAGCGGAGCATCCCCCTTCTGTGATTGTGCACATCAGCCAATTGCAAAAATCAGCAAGCAGCATTCTTACATCATTTTAAACAGTCACTATATAGCTGCAACAAGGATGGACCGGCTCACAATTTTAAATTCAAACCTCGTTAAAATGTATTCCCGTGATCCTGGAAACCCTTCCAGTCAATATTTTCTTTTCACCGAGTATATTCTGATTTCATGTTCCACAAGACTCGCCTGGCCAACCTTTAATTTCTTGCATGGTGGCAAATTTACTGCAAATTAAAATGGAGGCAAGATTTTGACAGTGATTAATTTATACACCATCTTTAACGTTAAATACATTCACACGGTGCTTCACAGAGACAGAAGAGATGCTGAAAAAGCGATAGGTAGCCATGGAAGAGATGAGGAACCAGATGGATTTAAACACTGACTCCAGAGAGTAGGAGCTCAGCAGCTAAAATCACAGTTGTCAACTGTGGGGTCGGGAGACTGGGAGGTTGCGTCACTTTTTTTGGTCTGGACTTGACATTCAAAACCTCAATCAAGATTGTTGATTATAGATTTATAAATTTCTATGTAACGCTGATGGTGAGAAAGTTCTTCCTCATCTATTAAATCTGAAGCCTTGCTGTGTGCAAAGTTCTACACAACACCACTGTTGGGGTTTCGAAAATGCAATCTTACTCACCTATGGTACCCATCCTGTCATAGTCTTGTGACCCTGCCATGAGGCAAGCACTGTAAGGCTGCAATTTCTAATCAGTTCAATAAAGCCTCGCACTGAGACAATCACTGAAGATGATTGCTTTCCTTATACATAAAACAGCAACCAACTTTCATTGGTAGCGAATTACAGCTATAAAAGAAACGCTAAGGGCAAAAATGCCTAGAAATCTCAATGCTTAACATTGAATGTACAAATTATTAAGGATGCCAAATACCCTCAGTATCTTACCCCAATTACCATTTCTCATCTGACCTTAGGAGACGAGCTAGGAAGTCGGTGTTCACATCTAGATATGTAATGAGCAAAATAACATGCAACACTTACAGGTGTTTCCTTGCAGCTTTGCTGAAATTATGAGTCAGTTCTCAGTCCATCAACAAAGTCAGAAGTTTCTGTAATCTGTTACTCAGAATGCATAGTTTTGAACCAAGGTTGGAATTGGACAGCTAGTCAGCCAGCCAAAAATGCCAGCTGCTGGAATTCAAACATTTCAGTTAACTTGAAATTTCCACATTACCAATTAAAGGAAAATTGCTTGAATATTACATGTGAACCTTTATTAAGACATTGAAACTAATGCACAAATAAGCTAATTTGTGGAGAAATGCAGAAACTGTCACGTATACCGCTCAGTGTTCAGAAAATGCAGTTATAGAATCATAGAATCTCTACAGTGCAGAAGGAGGCCATTTGGCTCATCGAGTCTGCACCAACCACAATCCCACCCAGGCCCTATTCCTGTAACCCCACATATTTACCCTGCTAATACCTTGACACCAAATCAATTTAGCATGGCCAATCAACCTAACACGCACGTCTTTGGACAGTGGGAGGAAACCGGAGCATCTGGAGGAAACCCAAGCAGACACGGGGAGAACGTGCAAACTCCACACCAGACAGTGACCCAAGGCTGGAATTGAACATGGGTCCATGGCACTGAGGCAGCAGTGCTAACCACTGTGCCACCCCATCTGTATCTGCATACGGACCCAATATAAAGACAGAACAACTATGCTTTCCAGTGAAACTTTATTTCATAATGAAATAACATACAACAGTTGATCAATTTGGCAGATATTCAATTTACACTGTTTCAAGACAATAATTCAATGCAACTCTTCTGATGACATGAAAGAAAACCAAACTAATCATCAAAACAATTTTAAATTCACAACAGTGCATTTTGAAGACAACACTTCCTAAATCTGCCATACGTTTAGGGTCTTGCATCATGTACTGATTGAGATTTGATAGATGAAGGTTAAAAAAAACATCCACACCGCCCCATTCAATTAGAGAGAGCGTGGTAAATACAATTCCAAATGCCTTCGCTTCCTCCTTTTCTATTAAACTTGCTTTGCACAACAAATCCATTTTTTACTTTGAGCGTTTTCTTAAATCACACAATAGTAAAATTAGAATGTTAAACATATCTTGTGTGGTATTGTTTTCAAAAACAACTGATTGATTACCCAGGAATTCCATTTGCTGTTTTAAAGAAATGCGCAAATGGAATACAATCATACCATTCTATAGCTGAAACTCAGACTAAAAAGTCTGCTCAAACTTCTGTTCTCCCCTCTCCTTGCATCTTCTCTGAGCATTGAACAAGAAAGCCATGACAGACTACTACCAGGTTTCCACCAATGCTGTTCTTCATCAGCCTACAGGGAAACACAAATCCCAAATTAACAGCTCCCCTCAATTTCCATAGGGAAATTACCTGGCCTTCCCTCAGTTTCTTCCCTTCATGGTATGTCAAAGCTTAGTAAGAGATGAAGCACAGGTGCAAATCTACCTGCAAATTAAAAGACAAGATTCAACTCCAATATAAGGAAAGTGACACTTGAGCCATCACAGTCAAACTGCTACTATATGGTATATGTAATGGATCAAGCAAGGTAAAACAAAAATTATATACTATCAGAAATAAAATGACAAACTGCATCCCAAAACCCATTGACAATATATTATGAATTTGATGCACGCAACTTCTAAACTGCACATTTGACAACTTCAAATTGCATACTGAATTGTGATTATAGAGGCAGATAAATATTAAAACAGGGGGTTAGCCATTTTGATTGTTGTTTTGAACAATTTCATCAAGTGTTTTTTCATTCTGCATTTTTCCTCCACAGATCTTCTAATTAAGATTGTCTCTTTGAAACTGCACAGCCTCAGCAGTTGCAAAATATTAGATTTACAACTCAAAATTAGGACAAATTCTGTATAATCAAGAATACATGCATGATTAGAGCCAGTTTGTCACTAAAATATTGCGTATAAATCAGAGCAAAAAATACAGATATATAGTTATCAATTCTCGCTATTCAAAATGTCTTGGAAGGACAAATCTTCATCCTCCAAAGTTTTTTCTCTCAATCTATAATTTTAAGACCAGCTTTGAGGAGTCCAAAACCTGCAGTTGAATTTATAGACAATCTTATCCTAGGAGTAAAAACACCCTAGGCAAAGAAAAAGGTCATAATTTTCAACAATCGAGAACAATTTATCATAATATATCAGCAGCAATAATACTGGACATTTCTCTTAAATAAATTTCTATGTAATGCTGACGGTGGGAAAGTTCTTCCTCATCAATTAAATCTGAAGCCTTGCTGTGTGCAAAGTTCTACACAACACCACTGTTGGAGTTTCGAAAATGCAATCTTACTCACTATGGTACCCATCCTGTCATAGTCTTGTGACCCTGCCATGAGGCAAGCACTGTAAGGCTGCAATTTCTAATCAGTTCAATAAAGCCTCGCACCGAGACAAAAAACATTAAAAAACGATTTTCAGCAGATAATATAAAACCTAGCTACTCTATTGCCTTGCCAGTTGTATTATAATTGATCAAGATGTAACCATTCTCAATTGGCTCCAAATGCTGTAAAAACAACCAGGTAGTTTAGTATTTGCTTCCAATTAAGGTAGATAACATACTAATTAATTTGAAAAATAAACAACCTTGCCTGTGGATGGGAGTTAGCAATTTAAAGGGAATAATGAACAATTCCAAATAGATCATAGTCGGAATCCAATTGAGTAATACAGGAGACAGTACAAATATTTTAATAGTTTAAAAACTACATGGGCGCACTACTATCTTGTCAGTTTATGATATAAAGAGCATTATGGATGTTCAGAAGATAAAGCTTGTATGAAATCCCCATTCACTAATTCTGGGTTAACCTATAATGCTGTAAAGGCTGAAATGATGCCGCTGACTCACATCACTGTGTGACAAAGGAGATTTTACTGTTTCTATGTGCTATGACAATATTGGGCCAGTAGCACTATGAAATGTTTAAAATATATATAATATACAGCCATGGAAGAAAGGCTTTCAATCCACAAATTTATTTCCATATATATTGAGTACAAGAATTGGGAAATCATGTTGCAGTCATATAAAACCTTGGTTAGGATGCATTTGGAGTATTGCAGAAGGGCGTGGAAGCTTTGGAGAGAGTGCTAAGAAGGTTCACTAGGATGTTGCCTGGTCTCGCGGGTGTTGACTATGAGGAGAGGTTGAATAAGCTAGGATTGTTTCCACTGGAAAGACGGAGGCTGAGGGGAGACCTGATGGAGGTCTACAAAATTAGGAGAGGCACAGACAGGGTGGATAGTCAGAGGCTTTTTCCCAGGGTGGAAGTATCAATTGCAAGGGGGCACAGGTTCAAAGTGAGAGGGGGAAAGTTTAAGGGAGATATGCGGGGGAAGTTTTTACGCAGAGAGTGATGGGTGCTTGGAACGGGTTGCCAGAGGTGGTGGTGGAAACAGGCACATTAGCAACATTGAAGAGGCATCTGGATGGGTACATGAATACGGAGGGAATAGAGGGATATGAACCAAGTAAGGGCAGGTGGGTTTTTTTTAGTTTAGTTAGGGCATCATGATCAGCACTGGCTTGGAGGGCTAAAGGGCCTGTTCCTGTGCTGTATCTTTCTATGTTCTTTGTACTGGAGTAATAGTTGATATCCTGTAAAAATCAACATTGACTTTTTTCAAAAATTCCTAATGCTTTCTACTTTCTAACTGCTCACTTGCCCGACTTTCCCTCTCGCCGCTCTACTGTCCGAGTCTCCCACTCTCCCCCTGCCCTGCCTGGCTCTCCTGCTCAGCTCTCCTTTTGTTTTACGTGCTTAGTTGATGTCTTTTCCATTCTTGGAAACAAGCTCAATCTCTACATGCAAATGAGGATGTTTATATTTTTTGTGGCGGGAAGAAAACTTGCATTTATTTAGTGCTGTTCATGACCACAGGTGGCCCAAATGCTTTATAGCCTATCGACTACTTTTGAAATGTAGTCATGGTTCTGATACAGGAAATACAGCAGCTAATGTGCGCACAGCAAAATCCCACAAAAAATATGGTAATGACCAGATAATCATAGAATCATAGAAACCCTACAGTGCAGAAGGAGGCCATTCGGCCCATCGAGTCTGCACCGACCACAATCCCACCCAGGCCCTACCCCCATATCCCTACATATTTACCCGTTAATCCCTCTAACCTACACATCTCAGGACACTAAGGGGCAATTTTAGCCTGGCCAATCAACCTAACCAGCACATCTTTGGACTGTGGGAGGAAACCGGAGCACCTGGAGGAAACCCACGCAGACACGAGGAGAACGTACAAACTCCACACAGACAGTGACCCAAGCCGGGAATCGAACTCAGGTCCCTGGAGCTGTGAAGCAGCAGTGCTAACCACTGTGCTACCGTGCCGCCCCAATCAATCTGTTTTTGTGATGGATAAATTACTTTGGTGATTAACTCAGAAAACTGTCTTACTGCCACTTCACCAGATGACCTTCCACCTTACGCACCTCCACCTCTCACTTGTCTTTTGCTATCAAACTAAATACAACATTAAAATACTTCTTAAAAAATAAGGTCAAGGTGAAGTAACACAGGAGAATATGTGGAACACTAAATCAGAAAAGGAAACAAAAGTTACTTTGGAGGATGAGCAGGAGCTTTACACGTGGATAGCCAGCTGTAACATGCTGTGCTATTTGTTCAGTTTCCAGGTGCAAATGGAATTATAGTACCCAGTGGAACACTGAGAACTGTACAGTTACATCTTAAGGCTACCTCAAAGTACTGCAACACTGAAATGCTTACCTACCAAGCTATCTGACCAAAAGGTATAAGCTCATGAAGGAAGCATACAAACTGCTAGATATCTCGAGCAAAAGCCTCAAGAGGAACACAGGGGATTTTCACAGTAACTTCATTGCAGTGTTAAAGTAAGCCTACTTGCGACACTAATAAATAAATTTTAAAGCTTCAGGCATCAAGATGGTCAATGCACACAAGAACTTAACAGTTGTTACTGGAGCTTGTGCAAAGGAAGAGAAATAATACTGAAGACTTCTTGCTACAGAACTAGCTGTGCCCCAGCCAACTCCTCCATTATAGTTATAAGTGCAAGAGCAAAGGAACCTGGGCATATATATGCATAAATCATTGAGGGTGGACTGGTTGAGAAAGCAGCTAATAAAGCATACTGTATCATTGGCTTTATTAATAGGGGCATAGAGTGTAAGGGCATTGAGATTAGGTTAAGCCTGTATAAGACCTAGTTCAGCATCAACTGGAATATTGCGCCCATTTCTGCATGCTGCACTTTTCCTTGGAGGAAAGAAAGCAAAGAGGAGATTTGATAGGAATATTCAAAATCATGTAGGGTCTGGACAGAATAAATAAGAAAAAACTGTTCCCACTCATGTAAGGATCAAGAATGAGATGGCACAGATTTAAAACTGTTGGCAAAAGAAGCGAGAGCAAAACGGAAAAAATCTTTTTCATGCAGCAAGTGGTTAAGGTCTGAAATGCAGTGCGTGAGAGTGTGATGGTGTGGTGGAGGCAGCTTCAATTAGCATTCAAAAGGATCTGAAAAGGAAGAATGTGTGTCATGATGTGGAGATGCCGGCGTTGAACTGGGGTAAACACAGTAAGAAGTCTCACAACACCAGGTTAAAGTCCAACAGGTTTATTTGGTAGCACAAGCCACCAGCTTTCGGAGCACTGCCCCTTCATCAGGTGAGTGGGACCCACTCATCTGATGAAGGGGCAGCGCTCCGAAAGCTAGTGGCTTGTGCTACCAAATAAACCTGTTGGACTTTAACCTGGTGTTGTGAGACTTCTTACAAGGAAGAATGTGTCAGGTTATGGGGAGAAGGCAGAGGAATGGCACTCTGAATTGCTCATTCGGAGAGACAGTGCAGACACAATGAGCCAAATGGCCTCCTTTCTACTCTGCAACAATTCTGTGAAACAAACCAAGAGTGCAAATCATGAATTGATGCATTGTGTTACAACATTAAGTACTTCAAGAGGTCCTGAGGTGGAGAATGTTTAAGTTTATTTATTTATTTGTGTCACAAGTAGGCTTACATTAACACTGCAATGAAGTTACTGTGAAAATCCCCTCATCCCCACACTCCGCCGCCCATTTGGGTACACTGAGGGAGAATTTAGCATGGCCAATGCACCTAACCAGCACATCTTTGGACTATGGAAGGAAACCGGAGCACCCGGAGGAAACCCACGCAGACACGGGGAGAACATGCAAACTCCACACAGACAGTGACCCAAGCCAGGAATCGAACTCTCTGAGGCAGCAGTGCTAACCCATGTAAATGCAAATTTGTTTTTTGATAAAAACTATTGGTTCTTAGAATTACCTGAAAATTGGATGCAATTTAGACTAAGACTGGAACTGCCTTTCCCATGTGGCAAACTAAGTGGGTGCAGCAAAACACACAACTCACTTAGTCTTTCTGCTGATAGGAGGCCTATTACAGTTATCGTTTTAAGACGAAACCTAACACCCCCACACACAAATTTATACATTCAATACGACCTATTAACATATTCGATACAACGGAGGAATTAGAGGTCACAGTTTTTATTTATCTTTTATAAATCAGGAGATTCCCCACTACATCTGCTACCAAAGTTTAATAATAGATTAGTTAGCAGTGACAAGGAATGTTAATGAATTAGAGAGCGACCCTATCTTATAGAATTTGCAAAGATTATAATAGGTTCAACATCAGGTGACAATAAATTATCACGGTGCTGATACCAGTAATTTAAAATGATCCCAGACTGCAGTCCTTCCTCGATATTAACATGATTGTGGTATTGTAAACTGATGTAATGCTGTCCCTCTATCATAAAAGATTAGTTAATCATTTTTTTCTCTTGTTTACTGGTTCAAATAATCAGTTTTAGAAATGGCCAGCTTACCTTTATGTTCCTTGGGTGGTCGCATTAGGTCATGCATTTTTTCAAGTAATAAGAAACTGTGCATCAGATGAAAGTGTAACTAATTGATCATTGCCTGTTTGTGTCAGATATTCACCACTCCGATTTCTATTCGGATATAAATCCAATGCAGAAGAAGATTTTTCTTCAGTTTCACGATCAGGTGTCTGATGAATCTCTCCATTTAAATCTTCAGTATTGAGGTGTGTCATGCCACCTTCTAATGGGAAAATTAAATGTTAACTGTCATCGACTTTGTACACATTAATCAGATTACTGAATTAATGAACTAATAAAAATCTTCCTGAATTTAGAACAATTAATAAGTGTTGGATAAATGTGCATTAGAAACAGTCAATAAATGGAATCTATCTTCAAACACAAGGAGCAACAATTTGCACTAACACTGCCAGTACCATAGACATTTACAGCATAACAGTAAGCCACTTGGACAGTGCCTGTACCAGATTTTTGTAAGATCAGATACGGAGTACGGAAATAATCTTCTCTAGCATTTTCTTTAGCATGCATGTGAATATACCAGTATCAGCCCACCTCAATTAGTGGCACTCTTGTGTATCTTATGAGGTCTTATGAGGAATTTCTTCAACCAGAGGGTGGTGAATCATTGCCACAGAGGGCTGTGAAGGCAAAGTCATTGAGTGTCTTTAAGACAGAAATACATAGGTTCTTGATCAATAAGGGGATCAAGGGTCATGGGGAGAAGGCAGGAGAATGGGGATGAGAATCATATCAGCAATGATTGAATGGCAGAGCAGACTCGATGGGCCGAATGGCCTAATTCAGCTCCCATATCTTATGGTCTTAATGATATATTTGTGAAGTCAAGCTTGACCCAAAGCTCTGAATGTTTAATCCAGAGGAACACTTGGTTTGACCATCCAACTTTCCTTCCTGGATCCATGTTAGCTGATATTGTTAATGGTTCATTCTCCTCGGTCACTGTCATCACCTACTACCACTTCATCACAGCTCTGCGGAGGAGAAAAAACATCTTTGATCTGTGTCCACTCAATCTCCAACCTCCCTTTCCTTCCAATGG
Source organism: Mustelus asterias (assembly GCF_964213995.1). NCBI lineage: Eukaryota > Metazoa > Chordata > Chondrichthyes > Carcharhiniformes > Triakidae > Mustelus > Mustelus asterias. The sequence goes on from NC_135810.1 coordinate 94,618,020, forward strand.
TCCATGAATATGGTGTCAGCTCCCAAATCTGCACCCATCTTTCCTGCAACTCCACATTTGAATCCCTTCAATCAGATTTCTGCCACCACCCCACACCCACACACCACCAACAGAGTACAAAAAGACTCTTATCAAAGTCACAGATTACTCGCATTCTGTGACAGTGACCATTGGTAAGCAATCCCCCATCTTATTTGTAGCCTCTGACACAGCTGACCACAATATCTCACCCAACGTCTCTTGTAATAACTTGGGCATCAAGTTAAGAAGGATTTATTATCAACAATATAAATACGCATATACAAGCAATGGTCAGACAGAACTAAGGACACAACGACACTCTGCGCTTCCTGGCTCCGACAAAGGTTCCTCCCCGGCCCTGGACATCTGCCCTTTCTTGCAATTGGCTTGATTTATCGCGCTGGCTCTCCAGAGGCTGGCCCTCACAGATTGCCCCCTTAAAGGGACCACGCTACCACAGCTCTCATCATTTGGATCTCTGGTTCAATGCTTACTGATTGAATCTTTGCCAGAGAATTATCTGCAATGGTTTCTCTTACCACCCCCACATAGTTACCTCTGGAGTCCTCCAATGACATATCCTTTGCTCCCTTCTATTTCTAAACTACATGTTGCCCCACAATATCATCCAAAAAAATCAGATTCCAAATGCACACTGACAACACTCACCTCAATCTTACCACAACCTCTCTCAATTCTTCACTGGTGAAATTTAAAATAAATTAAAAGTCTAACGATGACCATGAAACCATTGTTGATTGTCTGATTCACTAATGTCCTTAAGGGAAGGAAAACTGTCATCCTTACCTGGTCTGGTCTACACGTGACTCAAGATACATAGAAATGTGGTTGACTCGTGAAATGCCCCCTCACGGGCAATTAGGGATGAGCAATAAATGCTGGACCAGCCAGCAACACCCACATCCCAGAAACAAATAAAAACAAACTGTCTCTGATTTGTACACTGCTTGTCTGACATACAATATCGATGAGCAAACATTTGCTGCAACTCAATGTTGAAAAGACTTGTCTTTGGTCTCATCCCGGTTTCCCGATGACCATTTCTATTCCTTGGCAGCTGTCTGAAGCTGAACCAGATCATTTGCAACTTTGATGTTACATTTGACCTCAAGGTGAGCTTCAAACCATGGCCACGATTCTCCCATCCAGAAGAATCGCGTGGGGAGCGCTGCGTGGGGTTCATGCGAGTTAGCGCCCCGCTAGCATCTCCCAGCACCTGATTTCCAGCACAGTCTGCTCTGCGGCAGAAATTGGTGGGGAAGTGGGTCTAGCATTTAAATGATATTTTAAATATCATTTATGTGCTATTAGCAGGTCCAGGAATGAATTCTCTGGGCCCGCTAGCCTCTCCCACCCCGCCAAAATATTTCATTCCAGCGGGGATTACAACAGCTCCCCACTTTCGGGGAGCGAGTGGCCTGACCCTGCTAGAGTGAAGGGGGGGGCGGGCAATCAGGGCCCCCCTGGACATATGCACCCTGGCAGTGCCTGTGTCCCCGGCACTGCTCAAATGGCAAAGTGCCCATGCACAGGGGCACCCTGGCATTGCCCATCAGGCATAGGGCAGTGCCTGAAGGGGAGGGGCCTAAGGGACCATCTGTGGGGTGGGAGGCCCTGCTGCCACTTTGCCATTGGGATCAGTTCACTAAGGAGGGAGGCCAGTGGTCGGGGTGGACGAGAGAGAAATTCGGCACAGCTGTGAATGGGGTAACTGTTGGGGGGGGGGGGGGGGAGGGGGGGAGTCGGGTGGCTGGAGATCAGGGCTGTCTGGGACATTGGGGGTCGGGTTAGCATTGTGGGGGTCGCAGGGCTGGCCAGCAATCGGGAGGCTGACAGCGCAGAGCCTCTGGTTTCAGCCTCCTGGGCAGGAATAGGCCCAGCCCACCTGATTTATAATGATATTCACGCTGGTGGCTTCTAGTCTGAACTCCCACTGAAAAAAAAGCATGAATTACTGCAGTTTTTATGTGAATTCAACACTTAGAATTTTTTTTGGAGAATTCCAGCCCATATATCTGGTCCCCTACCTATCCATGCATTTGTAATTCAAGATTTAACTATTCCAATAAGATAAGAAATTGTAGACCATATAGCCCATCAAGCTTACTCTGCCATTCAATATAATCATGGCTGATTGAGGGCTTCAACTTTACCTTCCTGGCCGCTCCCCATATCCCTCGACTCCCTGTGACACCAAAATTCCATCTGCGTCAGCCTTAAAATTATTCAATGATGGAGCATTCACAACCCTCTAGGGTGCAGTCTTCCAAAAATTCACAATCATTTGGAGTGAAGTTATTTCTCCTCAACTTAGCCCTATAACGATTAACCCCTTATTCCAATGAACTGTTCCAATGGCTGTTCTCCCAACTTGAACTGTAAGGAAACTTGAACTCATCCAAAACTCTGTTGCCCTTATCTTAACTTGTACCAAGTCTTGCTCACCTTTGTTATTTGCACTGGCTCCCAGTCTCTCAATGTCTCAGTTTTAAAATCCTCATCCTGTTTCAATCTCTCTAAACACTTTCAACCCTACAAGTCTTTAGGACCTCAGTGCTCCTCCAATTCTGGCCTCTTGAGCATCTCCAATTTTAATCACTTCACCATTGGCAGCTGTACTTCTGGCTGCCTTGAAACCTAGATCTGGAATTCTCTCCCTAACCTAGTCTTTCCACTTTTCCCTCCCTATTTAAGCTGCTGCTTAAAACCTACCTCTTTGACCAAGCTTTTATTGATCTGTCCCAATAGTTCCTTCTATAGCTCGATGTCAAAATTTATTCTTATTTTATTTGTAACACTCTTGCTAAGTACCTTGGGATAGCCACTTTGCATTCACTTCCTCCAGCACCTGTGCACAGTGGTAGTAGTGTGTACCATATACAAAAAAGCACTGTAGCAACTTGTCAAGCCTCCTTTGACAGCAGCTCCGAAGCCAGCAGCTTCTACCATCTTGGAGAACAAAAGCAGCAGGCACATGGAACGCCACCATCACCTGCATGCTGCCCTCAAAGTCACACACCATCTTAACTTTGAAACATATCACCATTCCTCACTGCCAGTGGATCAAAACCCTGGTACCTACACCACATCAGCTGCAGTGGTCCATGAAGGCTGCTCACCACCATATCCCAATTGAATATTCAAAAGGATACATGAATGTCATCACCAGAAGTAGTTGAAGCAAATGCATCTAGCACATGAGAGAGGAAGGAATACATTGATGGGGTTAGATGAAGGGTGAGAAGAGGCCTGTGTAGACCAAAAGCAATGGATATGCCCTGTAAATATTTTATAATGTGATGCACACATTGGTGATTTTATTATTTAGGCTTCAAAATAATGGCAAAGACAGATTATTCCTGTAACAAGTACATAAATGATGGGCAAAAATGCTGTGCTGATGTCACTATTTACAAATAGATGGTTATGGAAGTTACAGTATGGCAAAGTGAGTACAGTTTAATCACTTGCCAGATCTCTATTAGAATCATCAGCAAGTACACTTTGACTACTAACACCAGGGTTCAGATATAACTTCAGGTTGACGGGAGTTCAAGTATCTTCTCTGATAACTGCATGAGTACTAACTGAAATTAGTCTCACGTGTTTCACATTGGCTGGGAATTGGTATTACAAATTCATTCACATCTCAAAACAAAAACAAAGAATGTTAATTTAGTGAAAATATTCTCATGGGTTTGGGGTAAAAGCACCAAGTTAAGACAGTGCAAAGTGAAATTTGTTCTCCACAATCAATGACAGGGCATAATGTTGACATGAGTTGCAAAAGACTATGCTGCATAAACATCTCTTCATCTTAATGATTGAACAAAAATCCATTGCACATACTGTAAACAACATTTAAAAGAAAATTACATTTTCAATATTTGAGAAGGAAAATCTAAACATATCCATTCCAGGAATAACCACTCACCTTCGATAGTGTTGGGATCAGTTGGTGACATTTCTTTTAGTCTTTCCTAAGAACAACAAAATTTTGAATTCAATTAAATATTTTTTGATTTGATTTGTCGTCACATGTATTGGAATACAGTGAAAAGTATTGTTTCTTACCTACTCAGCAGACAAAGTACACCATTCATAGAGTGCATAGGGGAGAAGGAAAGTGGAGGCTGCAGAATATAGTGTTAACAATCATAGCTAGGGTGTAGAGAAAGATCAGCTTAATATAAGGTAGGTCCATTCAAAGGTCTGAGGGCAGCAGGAACAAGCTGTCCTCGAGTCAGTTGGTACGTGATCTCAGACTTTTGTATCTTTGTCCCGACAGAAAAAGATGGAAGAGAGAATGTCCAGGGTGCGTTGGGTCCTTGATTATGCTGGCTGCTTTTCCTTCAAAGCCTTTGGATCTGATATTTAAAGAAGGTGGAGAGGAAGTGTAGGAGCCCGATTACTGGGAAAGTTTGAAAGTGCTGGGATTACCAGTCTTCAATTCTGTTTCCAGTCCAGCAGCTGGCCAGACTGACAGACTGGAGACTCACACTGGCAACTGGAAAAGACTAGGATAGAAGCAGAACTCAGAGTTCCTTCTAAGGTGTCCTGGTTCATCCCATCATCACCCAATCTCCAACTGACAAACTATGCAATCATAGAAGATAAAAACAACATCTCAGTCACTTCCTACCATTCAGGATCCCAAACATTTCTTCCTGGTAAAGTGGCAATTTACATGTAGTCTCACAAGCTACTTGACCATAGTTGCTGTTCACAATAGTCTATTAACTGGAGATGCCAAGTGCAGGTTAGAATCCATTGAATCTCTACAGTGCAGGAGGAGGCCATTCAGCCCATCGAGTGGGGCAGCATGGTGGCGCAGTGGTTAGCACTACTGCCTCACAGCGCCAGAGACCCAGGTTCGATTCCTAGCTTGGGTCACTGTCTGTGTGGATCATAGAATCATAGAAACCCTACAGTGCAGAAGGAGGCCATTCGGCCCATCGAGTCTGCACCGACCACAATCCCACCCAGGCCCTACCCCCACATATTTTACCCGCTAATCCCTCTAACCTACGCATCCCAGGACTCTAAGGGGCAATTTTTTTAACCTGGCCAATCAACCTAACCTGCACATCTTTGGAGTTTGCACATTTTCCCTGTATCTGCGTGGGTTTCCTCCGGGTGCTCCGGTTTCCTCCCACAGTCCAAAGATGTGCAGGTTAGGTGGATTGGCCATGCTAGATTTTCCCCTTAGTGTCAGGGGGACTAGCCAAGGTAAATTCATGGGGTTGTGGGGATAGGGCCTGGGTGGGATTGTGGTCAGTGCAGACTTGATGGGCTGAATGGTCTCCTTCTGCACTGTAGGATTCTATGAGTCCGCATCGACTCCCCATAAAAACACCTTACCCAGGCCTTATCCCTGTAAGCCCACGGATTTACCGTGGCTAACCCACCTAACCTACACATCTTTAGACATTAAGGAGCAATTTACCATGGCCAATCCAACTAACTTGCATATCTTTGGACTGCGGGAGGAAACCGGAGCACCCAGAGAAAACCCAAGCAGGCACGGGGAGAATGTGCAAATACCACATCGACAATCACCGAAGGCTGGAATTGAACCTGGGTCCTGGGTGCTGTGAGGCAGTAATACTCACCACTGTGCTGCTATTAGGTGACCACTTTGCCAAACATTTCTATTCTGTCTGCAGGTGTGATCCTGAGCTTCTTGCCCACTTCAATCTTTCCTCTCATTTCCACTCTGACCTCTCATTATCCTTTTACAGTGAATCTAATGAATTAAAAATTCATTAAATGCACCTTGCCTTGTTTCCCCAGGGAATTCTGCAGCTTTCTGATGTGAACACTGAAATTCAGTAGCTTCAAACCTCAGCTCCATCCTTTTCTCGTGTGATGAGATTAGTGTCAGAGCGCCCAAAGTAGGGGAAACAAATTGACAGTTCAGGAAGAAGCCCTTTTATCAGATATCAGTACTGGTGGGGGGATACCTACTCTTTGCCCTAGTCTGTTTTTCCTCATCTTATGGACTGGTCCGTTGGAAGCAGTGAAGGAATGGCTTTCCCCGCTAACCTCACATACAGTCAACCAAAGGCTTTGGCAGCTTGTCAGTGGAAATTTCTACTTGTCCAATTTGGTAGCCTCTACACATTATTTCAGAGGAGAAAATAGCAATCCATGACATACCCCAAAACAAGCAAGCACACTGTGATGATACTGTGCCTTTAAGAAATATATTTATATCATGTTTCTTGTAAGACGCAGTGTTTTGTTGTGAGAAGTCAATTTGTCTGAAAGAACATGCAACTTCATGCTGAGACTGCAGGGTAACAACCAAATTAGCTAATGGTGTTTATCTGAACAGAGTTAATGCATTTATGTTTACTTGTTTTTTTCCACCTAGGGATTTCAGAGTAGGGTTTTGATTAGGTTGATTGATAGAAACAGAGTCATGTGCTAATGGGAGGAGCTAAGCTTGCAGGGACAATGCCCAGTTTCTCTTTCATTTTTTAAAAACAAGCAATTTGTCACCTGGCTCTGGAAGTAGCAAAATGCGCCTCTCTGCCTCTCTCTCTCCAGAAGTGCTTTGAGAATCCTAGGACTGGCAACCTAAGTGCAGATCTGCAAGCCTGTGTTTTGCTAACCGAGTTTGAAGAGGGGTTTTAAGTCTACAAGGGGAATATTGCTTGAATTAGAACTCATAGGGATAGGTTACCAGTTAAGAATTGTATTTTATGTTTAAGTATTGTTCAATTGGTAAATGTTAAGCTAATTAATTTGTTATATTTAAACTGTGTTGTTAAATAAAGTTAGTTTTGATAAAAGCCTTCCAGTTTGTCAGTAGAATCACGCCTAGAGTGAAACATTGAGCGGAATTCTCCAGATATTCATGCCAGCAGGATTCTCCGGTCCTGCTGGCAGCGTATCTTCTCCTGAGAGTTTTGTGTCAGCATGGGGTGGCAAGAATGAGAAATCTTATTGGCAGCTGCGGGACCAGAGAATCCTGCCGCCAGTGAACATTGTGTCACATCCCGCCGCCCAGAAACACACTGCTGGGAGGCCGGTGAATACTCTCCATCATATCCTCACAATGCCAAAATAGCAAAGAGTTAGGGTCTAGTCTAACTTCATAATATACCTTGTGGTTTCTGATCCGTACCCTAACAGTACAAAAATTGACATCTAAAATTTTTAAGTAGCGACAAAGTTGTCAAAAAATCATATTTCCCGTCTTGCACAAAGTAGCATCTAAACATCTGTAACTTCTTAATTTGGCATTTAAAAAAAATAGAAAATCTATAAAAACTTGCCTCTGCTGATTTTTTCCACTGCGAATGGATCATTTTTGCTACTTGCTTGTCTAAACGAACTTTGCAGTCTTCAGTACATAAAAGGTCTAAAACAAGAAGAAAAAGAATCTAACCCACGTCCGTATTTTCTAAACTGTAAAATTTACTTAGATTACATTTTTAATAGATTTTAAAGTAACACATCAAATTGTAATCCATGCCATTCTTTGAACTAAAATTTCTATCAATGGAATACCACAGTATCACTCAAAGGATTCAGATAAAAATTGAAAACTTGCATTTGATACATAAAGGCATATCAAAAAGTTATAGATTTATATAGGATAAAATCAGCTTATTGAATAAATGCAATACCACACACAAAAAATGCACTGGCTAATTTGGGAGAATTATACAGACTGTCAGTTTGGCAGACTGCCAAAGTTTAAGGGCCAAAAAAACAATTAATGACATTGAAGTGAAAAGATAACAATCATTTTACAAACCACAAACACTGCACCATATCTAAAACATGGGAAGATAAATTTTGGGCCTGCCTTAGATATTGTCTCAAGACAATGGTGATGGGGACTCCTAATCGAGGTCTGATCATCTTGCCAAGACAGAATTACACAATTGTGCAAACAAGGAATCCAACAGTTATAACATGTGCTTGGAACGAGATATTTCCTCATTCGCACATGCCTTCACACACATTTCTGAGAGATGAGGTCTCATGTGAATTGTTCAGCTGCTTTACTTTACAGACAGGAAGCAAGCATACCAATCAGAACAAATAATACTCTCGCTACTTAATCAGAAACCTCTCCTCAAAAAATGAGAAATAAAATCAATTGTATACATCCACTGATTCTTCCATGGGCCGAATGACTTGCTTTGGGCATTACCTTGCTTTCTAAACAACTCTAAACTACAAAAAAATTGAACTGCATGTTAGCTATCAGCTTCAGGCCCTGGACAACAGCTTAAAATCTGACTGCCCATGCATCTTTTCTCCTATAATCTTGCAGGAGGTACAAGTTGGGAGCCTGCAGTTTTTCTCTCATACAGGGATTTGCCATTAGGTTTATCAACCAATTCGTTCTGGTATCAAACGAACAGTAACATCCCCACCTCAACAGCTGTGATTGATCACTGGAGCCCTCAACTTCCAATTCTTAAAGCAGTCTCATTCAGAATTTTCATCTGAATCCTAATTTACATTTTCTACCAATGCAGCTCTATACATTTAACCCGTTGCGAGTTTTAAAAATATAAACTGCATCAATATCTTCCAGTGACAGTTCGAAATCAAAAACCATGAAACATGGTTCTTCCAAACCAGAGTTGGATCTTCCACCCAGTCACTGCACATAGATCATAGCTGTCTCCACTGACAGAATGAGACTCCCAAGAGATGAGTAACAATTTATGTTTGTGTACAACAAATACTTCCTTTAATCATGAAACATCTATTTGGTTTGGAAGCTCCCAAGATTTAAATCTCAATTTGGGCACATTCTCAATTGAAGTCTGCTTAAATTACAAAACGCAAAACTGAACTTCCAGCCTTCTAATAAAAGTGAAGGTAAGCAAGTTGTCCAAACCGGAAAAGGTAGATGACTGTTCTGATGCTGGCTCTCCAAATGGAGCTATTTACTCTAATCCCAATTCACCATTGCCCCAAATATTTATCTGTAGCAAGTCCATTTTAAAGGATGTTATAATCCATGTTTCATTGGTCACTGATGGTAAAGCATTCAAGACCCCCCTAAATAAAAAGTTGTGTTTGGCCAATTTCCTGTTTGGACTTGCGACGATATTCGAGAGTTAATGCTTATTTTTAGAAAATTGGACATGTACACTTGAAACAATTGAACATAAACGTGACAGTTTATAATGGTTCCGGGTGCAAATGTCCAAGGTTTCAAAGAGCCACAATACAGCCCACAAGATAGGACTGTATAGGTAGCTCAGAGGACTTTTGTTCACCACGTCATGTGCAAATGAGTGAGCAAACTTATTTTAAAAAGCTTTTAGTGGAGAATAATTTTGTTTGAGAAAAATGTTAAAAAGAGCCCCCCCCCCCACTTAAAAAGTTGGCACAACTATGATGGGCCAAATGGTCTCCCACTTTGCTGCAAGTTTCTGTGATTCTATGAACTCTTTGACCTTCTCCCCAAGGTAGGTTTTTTTAAAATGCAAATGCACTCAAATTATAATTCTTGTCCTGCTGGAACTGAAAACGAAGATGTCATAAAAGGTTAACATTCATTGGAATGATTTACAAGACAATAATATGAGGGATTCAGGAGAGCAATAGATAGGGCACTTTCACAATGATATTTGTGACCATCATTAAGAAAACCTAGGAATATTTTTCATAGTGGTTTGCATCTTATAAAAAATACTGTTGGCAGAGGAACTATCAGATGGCATGGATTAATCTTGGCAATTTGACTTTCTTTCATTTATCTATAAATGCTAGGGTGACAAAGCCCTTTTTCTTCAACGCACATTGCTGCACTTATTACTGGTACTCGTAAAAATAATTAAAATTTAAGAACATCGGAAACAAGTGTACAGACATCACTTGATGCTAAAATTAAATAAATGCATTTAATTTTGATCGAGTTAATAAATACACATACTGCAATATTTCTACTTAATTTTACTTAAATCAGAATAATTATCATTTGAGTTAATAAATATACTGCAATATATTTACTCTATATTTACTCAAGTCAGAATAATTATCGATTGAAAAAAAAGATAGAGGCAAGAGAAGAAGAAAAACATATTTTACTAATTGATTGTGTTTCAACTTACCGGGGTCAATTCCAGGAGATCCAAACAGCTCTACAAGCTGCAATGCAAAATCAAGTGATAACTGCAGTTCAAGAAAGGGGCATTTTTCCGGGGACAATAAAAGTTCTTGGTCATCTTGCCTTGATTGTTCTGCTAGTTCACATCCAACACATGGATCGTGGGAGGCTGCATTATATTGCTCAAACTGAGACAAATTACTATCTTGCTTCATGCTGTCTACATAGGAAAATAAAGTTTCACAAGGCAAGCACGTCGAAACAGGTTTGACTGCGAAAGCGGTTTTGCTTTTCTTCAATATGGGCACAGAAGGAGAAATGGAATAAACATCTTTTTCATTTGGAGGATCTGGAAGCAGGTCACTATGTATTGTTTCATATTTGAGGGTATGCCATGATTGAACAGTACCAGAATCAAATCCCTGCATTAGCAAAGTGTCTTTCTCTCTACCTTCCCTCTTTACTTTAATATTGAGTATTTTGCTCAATGGAATGGTTTCACAGAATTGACAACCTTCATCAGCAGTTTTGTTCAGGTTTCTGTGGCACGTTCCTACAGTTTCCTGCACACTGAGCTTTACACTTGCCATTTCACTCTGGAATATATTAGTTGCTGACATATAGTTCATTGGTTTTATCTCATTTAATAATTTGTGACTTCTGTTTTCTTTTGAATCCATTGGGATGTCTCGAGAAAGCTGAAAAGTAGGTGCTAATCTGTAGACCCTCTTGCTTTTTCTTCTGGAAGTTATCTTGGCTGATGGTGAAATAGAATAAGAATCTTGCAGTATAAATGTCCCTTTATCAGTTTCATTAATACAAAAATTCTGCTTTTCTTCCATGCATTCAGCTGTCTCAGAAAGGATATTAGTGGTTGCAAATCGCTTTGGCATACATTGCATTGTGGAACAGTCATCTTGCAGACACAGCTGCAGGACACAAGTGTTTTTTTGAGAAATGTTTCCAGTTGAAGATAGGTCACAACAACATGTACTACCAGCCAATAGATTTTGCTGTGCAGCTTCCTCATTCAACCATTTTTCAGCCTGATTTTTAACAGAACCATCTCGATGTCTGAAACTATAGTCTATACTTTGCCTCTGTTCACAAGGTCCATACGTGTAATTTGTAGACCAATCACAACATCCCCAAGAGACAATTCTTTTCCCCTCTAATAAGTTAGTTAAAACATTTCTGCACAATATTAGATTGACAACTTGCTTACTTATCCAGTGATCATCATCATCTTCTAAAACTGGGGTCTTTACTTGCCCCTGTCTTCGAACACACGCTAATGTTGTTTTCTTAAATACGTTTTCGATCTCAGACAGAGACTGGACAAAACCAGCACTGACTTTTGCATTTACACAAATACAATATTTCTGAATCAAAATCGAAAGATTTACTTCATCGTCTGCTGCAACGTCTATCACAGAAATATAATTCTTCACCAGAGGACCACACCTCTGATGTAATTCCCAGAAAATGCCAGAAATAGGCAAGCTGTTTTCAAAATGGAAAGAATCCTCGTAGTTTCCCAACAGATACATTTGGATGTCATATGATACAGGCAACAAATCTGCCATTTTAAAACCTCCTTCATCCTCAAGCAGTTTTCTATTAAGAATTTTCTCAGTTTGTCCTCCAATACTTTCTTGAGAATCTCTCAGTGCAGTCACCAAATCAATACCGTTGATGTTTTCTTCCTCACTGTGCTCTTCATTTGAGAAGTCATCTTCACATTCAGTTGTACGCTGGTCCTGACATCCTGCAAGCCAATGGGTTTCAGCTTTTATATCAAACACCTCGTTTTGGCAAGGTTTCACTTTTCTATGCCGCCTGTGTTTCTTCTTTTGTGTATTTCCTCGTGTACGTTTGGTTAGAGGAAATGCCACCTTTGGTTTCTTCCGACCTTTGCCTTCCCTGAAATGTAATCAGAGAAGTGCAAACAGTAAATATAGCTTTCTAAAATGATTAATGCAATTATTCATAACTTTAACAACATTTGCATTTTGGAAGAGAGGCTTTAAATAATTGGGGAGCTTATAAACATGTGCTGCATTTATCTTGTAAACTTCCACCTTTATTGGCTCTTCAAACCTTCAAAGATTTTGATTGATTAATCTGGAGGACCTAATTTCAGGTCAGATTTTCATCTAATACTCAACACCCTCCCTTCACCAATACTTAACCCTCAGCTGACTTTCCCCATCAATAGTAACTACACCTTCTGTCACAGCTAGGCCATAAGCTCTGGAATTATTTTGATAAATCACATTGGCTTGTCCTCCATCAAGGGAGGATCAGGATATTGAATTCGATGATCAGCAATGATCAAAATGAATGGGGGAGCAGGCTCTAGGGCCGAATGGCCTACTCCTGCTTCTACTTTCTATGTTTCTATGTTAAGATCTTCCTTAACAACAAGCTTTTTAGGCATCTCTCATAATAGATTCTCCTTTGGCTCAGAGTTCATTTTTGATTGAATGTTTCAATATTAAAAGGTGTTACAAAAATATAAGATGTTGTGCGCATTGCAAAAAGTCCCCTCAAGTAGGCTGTGCACAATAACAAAGAGCAGAACTGCACAGAAACAGGCTCTTTGGCCCACCAATCCTGCACTGACACATGATGCCTTTCTAAGCTAAAAACCTTTTGCCTCTATGAAGTCCGTATCCCTCTATTCCCCACCCGTTCATGTATCTGTCAAGATGCCTCTTAAACATTGATATTGTATCTGCTTCTACCATCACCTCTGGCAACGCATTCCAGGCACTTATTACCGTGTAAAATATCTACCTCTCACATCTCCTTTAAACTTTTCTCCTTTTACCTTAAACCTACGTCCCCTAGTAATTGACATTTCTACCCTGGGAAAAAGACCAACTTTCCATTCTATCCATGGTTTTTATAAATTTCTATCAGGTTGCCCCATCAGCCTCTGATGTTCAAGTGAAAACAATCCAAGTTTGTCCAATCTCTCCTCATAGCTGATGTCCTCCAAACCAGGCAACATCCCGTAAACCTTTTCTGTACCCTCTCCAAAGCCTCAACTTCCTTCTGGTAGTGTGGCAATCAGAACTGTACACAATATTCCAAATGTGATCTAACTGAAGTTCTTTGCAGCTGCAACATGCCTGGTCAATTTTAATACTCTATGTCCCGACTGATGAAAGTGCGCAGGCCATACACCTTCTTGACCACCTTATCGACTTGTGTTGCCACTTTCAGGGAACTGTGGATCTGTACGCCCAGATCCCTCTATACACGTTAATGCTTCTAAGGGTGCTGCCATTTACTGTATACTTCCCTCCTGCATTAGACCTTCCAAAGTACATCACCTTGCATTTGTCTGGATTAAATTCCATCTGCCATTTCTCCGCTCAAGTCTTCAGCCTATTTGCTGCTGTATCCTCTGGCAATCCTCTTCACTATTTGCAGCTCCCCCAATCTTTGTGCGGTCTGCAGAATTACTAATCAGACCACCTACATTCTCCTCCAAATCAGTTATATATATTACAAACAGCCAGGGTCCCAGCACTGATCCCTGAACACCACTGGTCACAAATCTTCATGATGTGGAGATGCCGGTGTTGGACTGGGGTAAGCACAGTAAGATTTTACTGTGAGACTGTAAGATTTTTGTTGCGAGACTTCTTACTGCACAGATCTTCAGTCAGAAAAACACCCTTCCACCGCTACTCTCTGTCTTCTATTACCAAGCCACTTCTGTATCCATGTTCCCAGCTCACTGCGGATCCCGTGTGACTTCACTTTCTGTAACAGCCTCCCATGAGGCATCTTGTCAAAGGCAATGCTAAAGTCCATGTAGACAACATCCAGCGTCCCGCCCTCATCAATCATCTTTGTCATGTCCTCAAAAAATGTAATCAAGTTTGTGAGACATGACCTCCCCTGCACAAAGCCATGCTGCCCATCGCTAGTAAGCCCATATTTTTTCAAATGTGAGTAAATCCTGTCCCCAAGAATCTTCTCCAATAATTTCCCTACCACTGATGCAAGGCTCACCAGCCTGGAATTTCCTGGATTATCCCTGTTGCACTTCTTAAACAAAAGGAACAACAGTGGCTATTCTCCAGTTCTCTGAGACTTCTCCTTTGACTAAAGAGCAAAGATTTCAAGGCCCCCACAATTTCCTCCCTCATATTCTGGGATAGATTCCATAAGGTCATGAGGATTTGTCTGCCTTAATGCTTTTCAAAACACCCAACACCACCTTTTTTATATCGACATACCCTTCTCTAGACTCACTATCTAACATGCCCTTTTCCTTTGTGAATACCAATGCAAAGTATTCATTAAGGACCTCAGCAAGCTGAACCCCATGTCTGGGATCATGTGAAACAATTGCCCCTTAATTATGATGCACTAAATTTGTGTCATATCATTTGACTTCTGTCTTTTCCAAAATTTGATAGCTACCACACTGTCACACTAACGAGCTCTGGAATGCTTCGTCAAATTTATTCACTGGTACTAATACATGAAAAATACAGCATGAAACAAAAAACACATTCCTTTAAACAAAGATACTCAAGTCTTAGATGAGACAGGTAGAATGGGAAAGGAGAAAACCCTAATTAGGGATAAAGATAAAATCCTGGCTCAGAAAAAGAAACTGTCAGTTTGTGTGGAACTAAAAAAAAAGCACAGCAAGGGGCAGGAAACATTGGTGGGAGGTCTTTATAGGCCTGTAACAGTAGTTGTAATATAGGGAAGAGTATAAATTATATAAAAGGATAATGTGGCAACCATGAGGGATTTCAATGTTCATATAGAAAATGGGAAAACAAAATTTGCAGTCATAGTGGAGGATGAATTCATTAAATCTAGATCAGTATATCATAGGAACCAAGAGAACAGGATGTTTTAGATCCAGTTCTGAGCTTCATAACCTAATGGTAAAGGAACCCAAGATTGACTATAACATGATAGAATTCTATATTGAGTTTGAATGTTCCGAATGAAGCTACAATCTTAAATCTAAATAAAGAAAATTATGAAGGCATGAGCAGCGCTTCAGTTAAGGGATAATGCAAAACTACATTAAAAAATGATAGACAAGCAATGCCTTGCATATGAAAAATGAACATATACTTTGCATCAAATATGCATTGCATAAAAAGGCACACAAAAGAGTGATCCAACCATGCCAAACGTCAAAAGTTAAAGTTGGTATTATAGAACATAGAAAAGCTACAGCACAAACAGGCCCTTCGGCCCACAAGTTGCGCCGAACATGTCCCTACCTTCTAGGCTTACCTATAACCCTCTATCTTACTAACTTCCATGAACTTATCCAAAAGTCTCTTAAAAGACCCTATCGAATCCGCCTCCACCACTACTACCGACAGCCGATTCCACGCACCCACCACCCTCTGAGTGAAAAACTTACCCCTAACATCTCCTCTGTACCTACTCCCCAGCAGCCTAAACCTGTGACCTCTTGTGGCAACCATTTCAGCCCTGGGTAAAAGCCTCTGAGAATCCACTGTATCAATACCCCTCAACATTTTATACACCTCTATCAGGTCACCTCTCATCCTTCGCTTCTCCAAGGAGAAAAGACCTAACTCTCTCAACCTACCCTCATAAGGCATGCCACTTAATCCAGGCAACATCCTTGTAAATCTCCTCTGCACCCTTTCTATGGCTTCCACATCCTTTCTGTAATGAGGCGACCAGAACTGGGCACAGTACTCCAGGTGGGGTCTGACCAGGGTCCTATTCAGCTGCAGCATTATCTCCCGATTTCTAAACTCAATTCCTCTATTGATGAAGGCCAGTATTCCGTACGCCTTCTTAACCACAGCCTCTACCTGCGACGCTGCTTTGAGCGTCCTATGAACCCGGACCCCAAGATCCTTCTGATCTTCCACACTGCCAAGCGCCTTACCCTTAATATTATATTCTTTCATCCTATTCGACCTGCCAAAATGAACCACCACACAATTATCTGGGTTGGAGTCCATCTGCCACTTCTCCGCCCAGTCGTGCATCTTATCTATGTCTCGTTGCAACTGCTGACATCCCTCTACACTATCCACAACACCTCCAACCTTTGTGTCATCAGCAAACTTGCCAACCCATCCTTCCACTACCTCATCCAGGTCATTTATAAAAATCACAAAGAACAAGGGTCCCAGAACAGATCCCTGGGGCACTCCACTGGTGACCGACCTCCATGCTGAAAAAGACCCATCTACAACCACTCTTTGCCTTCTCTGGGCACGCCAGTTCTGAATCCACAAGGCAACATCCCCTTGTATCCCATGCCCCTTCACTTTCTCAATAAGCCTTGCATGGGGCACCTTATCAAACGCCTTGCTGAAATCCATATAAACTACATCTACTGCTCTTCCCTCGTCTATGTGCCTAGTTATATCTTCAAAAAATTCAATTAGGCTCGTAAGGCATGATCTGCCTTGGACAAAGCAGTGCTGGCTATTTCTGATCATACTATTCCTCCCCAGATGTTCATAAATCCTGCCTCTCAGGATCTTCTCCATCAACTTACCAACCACTGAGGTTAGACTCACTGGTCTGTAATATCCCGGGCTATCTCTTCTCCCTTTCTTGAATAACGGAACCACATCCGCAATCCTCCGGAACCTCTCCCATCTCCCATGATGACGTAAAGATCATCGCCAGAGGATCAGCAATCTCTTCCCTCGCCTCCCACAGTCACCTGGGGTACATCCCATCCGGTCCCGGCGATTTATCTAACTTGATGCTTTTCAAAAGCTCCAACACATCCTCTTTCCTAATGTCCACATGCTCAATCTTCTCAGTCCACTGCAAGTCTGCACTGCAACTACCAAGATCCTTTTCCACTGTGAATACTGAAGTAGTCATTGAGTACCTCTGCTATTTCTACCGGTTCTATACAGACTTTCCCACCGTCACATTTGATAGGTCCTACTCCTTCACATCTTATCTTTTTGTTCTTAACATACTTGTAGAATGCCTTGGGGTTTTCCTTTCTCCTGTCTGCCAAGGCCTTCTCATGACCCCTTCTTGCTCTTCTAATTTCTCTCTTAAGTTCCTTCCTACTAGTTGTATACTCTTCTAGATTTCTAACATTACCCAGCTCCCTGAACCTTTTGTAGGCTTTTCTTTTCTTCTGGACTAAATTCGTTACAGCTTTCGTGCACCATGGTTCCTGTAGCCGACCATAACTCCCCTGTCTCATTGGAACATTGCTGTGTAGAGCTCCAGACAAATTTTCCTTGAAAATTTGCCACATTTCTTCTGTACATTTCCCCGAGAAAACCTCCTTACAATTTATGCCTCTAATTTCCTGCTTAATAGCCTCATAATTGCCCTTACTCCAAATAAACACTTTCCTAGCTTGACTGATCCTATCTCTCTCTCCAATGCTAATATAAAGGAGATAGAGTTATGATCACTATCCCCAAAATGCTCTCCCACTGAGAAATCTGACACCTGCCCAGGTTCATTCCCTAATACCAAATCAAGTACAGCCTCTCCTCTTGTAGGCTTCTCCACATACTGTGTATCAAAGGATTGGTAACATTTTAAAATTCAGCCAATGCTAAGGAAAAAGATAACGAGAGTAGGCTAGAAAAAAGATTCGAAATGTTATTATAGGTACATAATAGATGGGGCCATTTAGTTCAGTTGGCTATTCTGGTATCAGGAAGTCTGCCTGCTCGCAGTAGTAAGTCCACAGCATAAGATGTAGTTCAGCAGTCCTCAAATAATCAAGGATGTTGCTCGAAGAACCAGTAAGAGATTAGTGACGTAAACATGGAACTATTAGAGTTAGACACAATTATAATGTAGAATAAGGAAAAGACAAGCACTCCAAAAAAAAACCTCCGTGTGAGATTTTCTGACCTCCCCGCAATGTTTCTCACATTAGGAGGTTGCGCACCATCCGCTGGCAGCAAGATCTTCTGGTCCTGCTGCTGTTAATGGATTTCCCATTGAATTCACCCCATAACATCGGGAAACCCACTGCTGGGGTGCACTGTCGGCAGGACCGGGAGATCCCACCGGGAATGGCTGGAAAGTTCCAACCTTTTATCTGTCTTCACAGCAGAAAACACAAAACATAAGAACATAAGTACATAAGAAATAGGAGCAGGAGTTGGCCATCTGGCCCTTCGAGCCTGCCCCGCCATTCAACAAGATCATGGCTGATCTGAAGCGAATCAGTTCCACTTACCCGCCTGCTCCCCATAACCCCTAATTCCCTTATCGATCAGAAAACTATCTACCCGTGATTTAAACATATTCAACGAGGAAGCCTCCACCACTTCAATGGGCAGAGAATTCCAGAGATTCACTACCCTCTGAGAGAAGAAGTTCCCCCTCAACTCTGTTCTGAACCGGCCCCCCCTTATTTTGAGGCTGTGCCCTCTAGTTCTGGTTTCCCTTCTAAGTGGAAAGAATCTCTCCACCTCTACCCTATCCAGCCCCTTCATTATCTTATATGTCTCTATAAGATCACCCCTCATCCTTCTAAACTCCAACGAGTACAGACCCAATCTGTTTAATCTCTCCTCATAAGCCACACCCCTCATCTCCGGTATCAACCTGGTGAACCTTCTCTGCACTCCCTCCAAGGCCAATATATCCTTTCGCAAATAAGGGGACCAAAACTGCACACCGTACTCCAGTTGCGGCCTCACCAGTGCCTTGTACAGTTGCAGCAAGACCTCCCTGCTTTTATATTCTATCCCCCTCGCGATAAAGGCCAACATTCCATTCGCCTTCTTGATCACCTGCTGCACCTGCAGACTGAGTTTTTGCAATTCGTGCACAAGGACCCCCAGGTCCCTCTGCACAGTCGCACGATGTAATTTTTCTCCATTTAAATAATATTCCAATTTACTATTATTTCTTCCAAAGTGGATAACCTCACATTTGCTAACGTTATATTCCATCTGCCAGATCCTCGCCCACTCGCTCAGCCTATCCAAATCTCTCTGCAGACTTTCCGCGTCCTCCACGCAATTCGCTTTCCCACTCACCTTCGTGTCATCAGCAAACTTGAATACCCTTCATTCAGTCCCCTCCTCCAGATCATCTATGTAAATGGTAAACAATTGAGGCCCCAGCACCGATCCCTGCGGCACGCCACTGGTCACCAACTGCCAACCAGAAAAGCACCCATTTATCCCAACTCTCTGCTTCCTGTTAGATAGCCAATCCCCAATCCACGCCAACACCTTACCCCTAACTCCGTGTACCCCAATCTTCTGCAGCAACCTTTTGTGAGGCACTTTATCGAACGCCTTCTGGAAATCTAAAAACACCACATCCACCGGTTCCAGAAATATTGGAAAACCAAGGATCTAGTGAAAATGAGTACGGTAAGTCCTCACTGGAAGTTGTGGCTGCGTTTCTGAAAATATCTACTTAAGTGAAACAACTTATGTAAATCATGGGTTCCCACAGGAATCAATATTAAGGCCAGAGTTGGGTCCCTTCAGACATTCCTTGCT
Source organism: Mustelus asterias (assembly GCF_964213995.1). Taxonomy (NCBI): domain Eukaryota; kingdom Metazoa; phylum Chordata; class Chondrichthyes; order Carcharhiniformes; family Triakidae; genus Mustelus; species Mustelus asterias. Next base: position 94,637,643 of record NC_135810.1, read on the forward strand.
CAGGAAAAAAATGTACAAGTTGAAACTGCACTGTGCATATGCAGCACTGTGCATACCTAGCTTCAATAACTTGCAAAAATCGTTTGAACAGAAATACTATATAAATAGAAAACACACTCAATCATCCAAACAGGCTCTGAGTAGCACAGCTGTGTGTCACATTCTCCTTTGCCAGCACCTCTCCCGCTCTCTTGCTTTTGCCAGCGTTTCTCTCGCTCTCCCTTCTTTCTTCTCTCTTTCGCCCCCTCTCTGGGCAGTACGCTGGCACAGTGGTTAACACCGCTGCCTCACAGTGACAGGGACCCAGATTTGATTCCGGCCTTACATGACTGCCTGTGTGGAGTTTGCATGTTCTCCTCGTGTCTGCGTGGGTTTCATCCGAGTGCTCCGGTTCCTTCCCAGTCCAAAGATATGCAGGTTAGGTGGATTGGCCATGCTAAATTGCCTCCTAGTGTCCAAAACTGTGTAGGTTAGGGGGATTAGTGGAGTACAAATGTGGGGTTACAAGGATAGGGCAGAGGGGATGGGTGGACCTGGGCAAGATGCTTTGTTGGAGAGTTGGTGCAGACTCGATGAGCCACATGGGCTCCTTCTGCATTGTAGGGATTCTCTCTCTTGCGTTCCTTTGCCACTGTCTTGCTCTCTCTCCTTTGCCACTGTCCCGCTCGCTCTCCTTTGCCACTGTCTCTCTCTGGCACTCTCCTTTGCTATTATGTCTCTCTCACTCCTTTGCCACTCTCTCTCCTTTGCCAGAGTATCTCTCGCTTGCTCTCCTTTATTACCATCTCTCTCTCCTTTGTCACTGTCTTTCTCTTTTGCTCTCTCCTTTGTATTACTCCTAATCCCATAAGCCCTTATCTTATGCAACCTTTCCTGTGGCACTGTATCGAAAGTCTTTTGAAAATCCAAATACAGCATACAACATCCACTGATTTCCCCTCTATTAATATAACTGTATCTTCAAACAATTCTAACAGATTAGTCAAACAATTTCCCATTCTTAAAACTAACTTGTCTCTGACTAATCGCAAGTGTCCTATCCTGAATAGCAGATCCCAGTATTTTCCCAACAACTGATATCAGCCTCATTGGCCTGGCCTGTTGTTCCATTACCTTCACCTTCCTTTCTTGAATAGCAGGGTGACACGTGCTACTTTCCTGTCCACAGGCATCATTCTAGAACAGCAATTGTTGGGGATAGCAAATCTGTGCAACTTCCAGTGCCTTGAAAACCTTGAAGTTTCCTGTGAGACTTCACTCTGACATGGAGTCCATATATTCAGAAGTTGGGTTAACCTTTATGGTTAAAGGGAGGAGGTGCAACCTCCTGTGGCTCAATCACAGAGACCAGCCAGAAAGAGCAGCGAACTTCTCCACAGCCACATGCAGCTGGACAGAAGAGGGATTGGACAAGGGGCAACACCCTCATCACCAGACTATCTAAAGACCAATGAGCTTTTCCACCTCTCGGAAGGAACAGCAGTGCCTCTGAAGGATCAAGCTCTCAGAGCAGTTGGTCACAGACCTCTGCAGTATCTTGGAAAACTATCGCTGCCCAAGAACAGCAGGGCTGTAGTTGTCAAGATACCCACAGTCCTCAATTTTCTCACATCTGCATCCTCCCCAGGATTTCCACAAGTTCAGGAGTCTTAGACTATATACATTTGACAATCAGGGAAATATTAGAACAGCCAGGCATTTTTGTCAAGCAGAAGGGATTCCACTCCAGCACACAGCTCTTATGTGTCCACAAGAGATAATACAATTGTACACCAAGTATTCAGGAAGATGCCAAGATGCAATCATTCCTTAGTATTGTCATGTGTCGCATCAGTTTTCTCCATTAGGCAGCCTCACTGGTGAGCTTGTGAGGGATCAGGGATACCTACTCAAGACCTGGCCAAAAAGGAGGTACATCTGGGGCCTTATTACCATCAGGGCCACAATGTAGTAAGTGTCTCCTGGATAAATTAGTGCCAGGAGAAGCTGGAGTGTGGCCTGCAAGAGGATGACTCTGAAGGAGGACCAGCATGCCTAAGAAAACTATGATGCACTCATCAATCTGGCATGCTTCACTTGAGAGCTGTGCTTGCTACATCGAAACCATCCTACAATGACTCCTGTGTAAGCCACCCAAACATGGCCACTCAACCCACAACCCTCCTCCTTCCAGATTCACAGCCTTACATTCTCATAAATGCAGCTCAGCCCATTCAGCAGCAATTCACTGACCCCAGTCAATGTGTCACCCAACAAAGTAGATGCCATGACAATACAAATCTTCCCTCACTGAAATAATAGTCTATTCAATTCACCTCAAATAATAAGAAGAAATGGCTGAGGAACTGGAAAGGCTATGGGCCCTAACAATATTCTGGCAAGAGTACTGAAGGCTTGTGCTCCAGATCTTGCCACACCCCTAGTCAAGCTGCTCCGTACAGCTATAACACTGGCACCTACCCTGCAATGTGGCAAACTGCTCAGGTATGCCCTGCAAACTAATATGTAGGACAAATCCTTCTTGGCCAATTACCACTCCATCAGTCTATTCTCGATTATCAGTGTACAGATGGACGGGGTCATTGACAGTTCTATCAAGCGACACTTGCTTAGCAATAAACTGTCCACACACTGTTTGGGTTCTGGCAGGGCGACTCAGCCCCTGGCCTCATTACAGACATTTGTGCCACACAAGTGCCAGACAAAAACCACCTCCAAAAAGAAAGAATTTAACCATCATTCCTTTTCACTTCAATACCATTACCATTGCCAAATCCTCCACTATCAACATCCTGGGGGGTTACCATTGACCAGAAACTGAACAAACCATTTAAATACTGTGGCTACAAGAGCAGGGCAGAGGCTAAGTAACTCACTTCCTGACTCCCCAAAGCCTGTCCACCTCTACAAAGTGTGTCAGGAGTGTGATGAAATACTCTCCACTTGCTTGGATGAATGCAGCTCATCCAGGACAAAACAGCCTGCTTGATTGGTACCCCGTTCACAAACATTCACTCCCTCTATCACCGATAAACAGGGGCAGTAGTGTGAACAAGTACAAGATGCACTGCAGCAACTCTCCATCTCTCCTTCGACAGCACCTTCCAAACTCATGACTGCTACCATCTGGAAGGGCAAGGGCAGAAGACACATGGGAATGCCACCATTTGGAAGTTCCCCTCCAAGCCATTCACCATCTCGACTTGGAAATATATTGCCGCTCTTACATTGTCGCTGGGTTAGAATTCTGGAACTCCCTCCCGAACAACACTGTGGGTGTACCTGCACCACATGGACTGGAGCAGTTCAAGAAGGCAGTTCACCACCACTTTCTCAAGGCAATTAGGCATGAGCAATAAATGCTAGCCCAGCCAGCGATGCACACATTAACCAATTGGGTGGACACCCAGTCGGAGGTCAACAAAAATAAATCCCCATTGACAAGCACAGCAACATTCGAGATTTTCATAATTATAAATTAAATATATGTACATGGTTCATTTTCAACTATGCAATCTTTCTAACTCCTATTCAGTTGTTCGAATTAAGGTATTTAGCAACCAGGAAATATTGGCTGGGATTTTCTTCGATATCCGCAAAGGCTGATGTCAGGCGGGAAAGTGGCATTGAAGCCACTGACTGTAATGGTAGCTTTCTCCACAACTATGACACTTGGGAGAAAAAAAAGTTAAAAGTCAAGGGGTCCCATGACATATCCCTGGCGGGGCAACCTTTTATTCATCCGCCCCATCATCAACTTCAGACATTTGACCCAAACACCATTTTTAAAGAATGCACAGTGAGCAAACCAGTTCACCCAAGTGCACTACCCAGACATCATGTTGGCACTACCAAGGCAGTGTTAGTGCCAGAGGGTGACAGCTTGATGCCAGGGCACTAGCCAGGCATGACCCTCTGAACCCCCCCCCACCCCATCCGAGTGCTGCGCTTACCTGAACTCCCCTGGGAATACTGCTCGCCAGGTGCACGCCTTCAGTGACCTTTCATGCTTCACACCATTCTGCCATCACGCTGCCATGAATGGATTATTTATGGAGGAATGATTCCTGCATATGGGCCTAATAAAATGTTAATTTATGATGTTCCTGAAGTTGAAGGTTGGAAAATGCGCCCAGTCCCAGATTTGGGGGGAGGGGGGGGGGGGAAGACAGACAATCATGTCACGCTTTCACGCCGAAAAAACATGACTTTGCAATTCTCGTAATATTTTTCACTCCCGTTGCTGAACCCGCCCGATGCAAATGGCAGTGGACATCCTGACCATTTTAAAAAATTAATTCATGAGATGTGGGTGTCGCTGGCGAGGCCAGCATTCATTGCCCAATCCTAATTGCCCTTGTGAAAGTGGTGATGAGCTGCCTTCTTGAAACACTGCAGTCTATTCCCATCAACAGTTCCCATGAACAAATACAAACTGCTTTAAAAACATCTCTGGGGCACAAGAATTGGAAATCAATAGCATTGTTTGAGATATTGTCAGTTTGGTAGCACTGTTGTCTTTGTGTCACAAAGATTATGGGCACAAGCCCTGTACCAGCGTTTTGAGCTCCTAATCTATTAGTGTGGTCAGGAGAAGGTGCTGTATTGTGCCACTCTTTGGACTCGGCTTTAAACAGAGGTTCTTTCTGTTCTACTGTAGGTGGATTTAGAAGATGCTATGTCATGAAACCAGCTGTGCTAGAAACTCCCTACAAACAATGAAAGGACAGTCCATCCATTATTTGCTATGGATTGAGAACCATGTTGTTGATTAAATCATTATGATGCAGAAGGAAGCCATTTGGTCCTTTGTGTCTAATAAATCATAGCATTATAGTCAACACCACTATATGGTATTAAACAATATCCTGAATGTAGCGTATAAAAATTAGATACACAAATTAGAAAAAAAGGTCAGAACATTGAATTATTCCTTGTTTTGATTCGTACATATTTGGGCCCAACGAGCATTATGGCTTCGTGCAGGGGACTGGCATGAAGAGTTAATGCTCGTTTGGAGAGCCAGTGTAGACACAATGGGCCAAATCACCTCACTCTGCATCGCAACAATTGTGTGATTAATCAACAGCATGATTCTCAATCCATAGCAAAGGATGGATGAACTGTCCTTTCAGCAAATTGTATGTAAGGGGTTTCTAGCACACTTGAGTTAAAAACAGCCATTGAAGTGAAAGAAAATACTGCAGTTGCTGGAAATCTGAAATAAAAACAAAGTGTTGGCAAAGCTCAGCAGATCTGGCAGCATGTGTGAACTGAGAAACTTGCTGTTTTTATTTAAAAATCAGTCATGGATTGCCTGCAGAAAGATAGTCACTGCACCTCAAAAGTAATCCATGGTGCACATCACCTTTGAGACATTGCTGAAGGACATAATATGGAAATATTGCCAATAACAGAAAAGTCAAAGCACATGTATATTCTTCCCTAGTTTAAGTATTACAATACTGATCCACAAAACATGGTATAAACCACTTAAGTCCTTGACAGCATCTTTTAAATAGAAGCATCCATATGGCTATCTTCATTTAACGCATGTCACTATCAAACCAATTTCAACAACCTGAAGCTCAAGTACAAATTGAAAAAATTACGAAACGTTCTGGGAAACACTAATCTTCCTGGAAAGATTTTTTAAAAATCTACAGTTTAAAACATAACAGTTTAATAAAAATAAAACCCTTGAGACTTGTGATCAGCCACCCATCTTATTCTGATTCACTTTCCTTTCTTACTTTTTAAAATTTTCACGTACCCATCATACCTACTTGAATTTTTACAAATTTTAAATGCTGTTATCGTTCTTCTTCTCCCTTTCTGCTCAGATTCTGTAAATTGGAGGCTACCAGTTTCACCTCAGACAAACAAAGTGCTGGCCATTAACAAATCAAATCATTAGAAGCACTAGCTTTCCAGCAGATGCCAAATTAGGACATTTATTCATGGAGCTGTCAGGATAAAAATAAACATTTAGTATGTATAAATCTAGCACCTAGTAGTTCTGTTAAGTGTTGGAATATCAGGAAGAAACTTTATATAATTTTTATATTTACCATAATACAAGTAAAAAATATTTATTCACAAAGTAATTTGCATTATTGAAAGTTATTTGCTCTTCAAAATTCAACTGATCACAGCATAACAATTTCAATTTACACACAGGATTAAAATAGTTTAATTCACATTTACATTGTCTTCAGTATGTTGGAACCAAAGCAAGGAATAATTCACTGTTTTGATCTTTTTCTAATTCATACAGCTAATTTTTAAACAATTAACTACATACAGGATATGTTTTAATACCATATGGTGGTGTTGACCATAATGTCATGGACATGATTTATTAGGTCAGCCGCTCATGAGACAAAAATCATAGTGACTATTTTTATTTTTATTAGGAATATTCAATTAGCATTGCTCACTTTAGCTTTGTGACTTCTTCTCTACCTCTGCTATAGTTAGCATGGGTGTAACTACCAAGTTTAGACCATAATTTAGACTAGATTCCAAGATATTTCCATTTTGAACTTTTAAGCTTAAAATACTTTGTACAAATGTTCCATTTAACATGCTATTTCCAAAAGGCATTCAATAAGGTGCCAAATAAAAGATGCAAGGTGCTGGGGTGATCTATTAGCATGAATAGAGGTTTAAAGTTTATTTATTAGTGTCACAAGTAGGCTTACATTAACACTGCAACGAAGATAGTGTGAAAATCCCCTAGTCACCACACTCCGGCACCTGTTCGAGTACACTGAGGGAGAATTTAGCATAGCCAGTGCACGTAACCAGCACGTGGGCGGCACGGTGGCACAGTGGTTAGCACTGCTCACAGCGCCAGGGACCCAGGTTCGATTTCTGGCTTGGGTCACTGTCTGAGTGGAGTTTGCCCGTTCTCCCCGTGTCTGCGTGGGTTTCCTCTGGGTACTCCAGTTTCCCCCCTCAGCCTGAAAGACGTGCTAGTCAGGCGGATTGGCCCAAACAGGCGCCGGAGTGTGGTGACTAGGGGAATTACACAGTAACTTCATTGCAGTGTTAATGTAAGCCTTACTTGTGACTAATAAGCTTTAGACTGTGGGAGGAAACCGGTGCACCCGGATGAAACCCACGCAAACATGGGGAGAACATGCAGACTCCACACTGACAGTGACCCAAGCTGGGAATCGAACCCAGGTCCTTGGTGTGAGGCAGAAGTGCTAACCACTATGCCACCGTACCGCCTAAGTAACAGGAAACGGAGTTTGGCCAAGTAACAGGGAACAGAGTTGGGATAAAAGTCTCATTTTCAGGCTGGCACACTGTAACTAGGGCTACTGGGGCATCAAATACTTATGATCTACATCCAAGTTATTTATAAAGGGGCAAACTATATCGTAGCCAAATTTGTTGATGATACAAATGAAAGCAAGCTGTGAAGACAAGAGTCTACAAAAGGAGATAGAAAGATTAAGCAAGTGGGCAAAAATTGGCAGCTGGAGTATAATGTGGGAAAATGTGAGGTTGTCCACTTTAGTGAAAATAGAAAAATAGAAATTGGAGAGTGCCTGCAGAATACTGCAGTACAAAAGGGGTCCAGGTGTCCTTGTACATGCATCACAAAATGTTAGCATATACTGCAAGTAATTAGGAAAGCAAATGGAATTTTTAAATTCATTCTTTGACCTGGGCTTCACTGGCTGGCCAGCATTCATTGCCCATTGCTAGTTGCCAGAGGACAATTGAGAGTCAACCACATTGCTGTGGCTCTAGAATCACATGTAGGCCAGACCAGGTAAGGATGGCAGATTTCATTCTCTAAAGGACAATAGTGAACCAGACTAACAACAATGGTTTCATGGTCATCAGTAGATTCTTAATTCCAGATTTTTTAAATTGAATCTGCCATGGCGGGATTTGAACCCAGGCCCTCAGAACATTAGCTGAGTTTCTGGATTAATAGTCTAGCAATACGACCACAAGGCTATCACTTGCCCCTGAACATTCTGAATGACCGATTCCTTCTACTTATAATCTCTCTGTAACTTTGGGTGAGATTTTCTGGCCGCACTTGTCCCAAGATCGGAGAGTCCCACCCGAGGTCAACGGACCTTTGCATGGCCCTGTCCCACCCGCTACAATTCCCGTGGTGGGAGGGATGGGAAAATTCCACCCCTAATCGTTATCATTTATTTGTCAGCAAAAATTGAAATTTATCCGGCTAGTAAGGAATTTGCAGTGCAAGAACAAAAAGGGAAAAAATGTGAAAATATGCAAAATATATAAACCCAAAAATCAAGGAACATATTCACATTCATTATGAAATGGATAAACAGATCAGGTAAGCAGCCTTTCACTCAATGAAAAGATTATAGTCAGTTCCTAATGTATTTTTGATACATTAATAAAGTGTACAAGCTACGCATCAAATAGGTGTGAAACATTGATGTGGTTATATGTTAATTGGATTTTAACAATCTAGGTCAACAAAAGTACTAGAAAATGCAAGTAAAATAAGTTGGGATTTGAAATTCAATTGCAAGCAGATTAAGACACAGAATTTGTTAGTAAAACAATTCCAATGAAGCTATTGCTTATAAAAAGTCAATTGTTTTAATGATTTTTAAAAAACTTTCACATGCTGCATTTCTGGTAAGCTGCAGAATTGACACCCCTGGGGAGTGGGAGGATAAATGATGTACAAGCAGAAGATAAACTCAACATTTCTACATTAGGAGAAAAATAAACAAAACAAGGAGAAAGAATCACATGTGCCTGCTCCTCCATATCTCCAAACTGTCAGCACAAGATTAGCACTGGCAGACACAAGGAAGTTAGTTGTCTAGCTATGCTACTCATTCCTGAAGGAAGAAAACATGTTAAAAACATTGAAAAATGAAGGATAGTTTTAATTGAGCCTCATTTAAGTACCAAAAATTAAACTTCTGACACAAGCAAGAAATTAAAATTCAATAGCAAATATTAGTTCTGAGACATATCCCTGTATCTGCGTGGGTTTCCTCCGGGTGCTCCGGTTTTCTCCCACAGTCCAAAGATGTGTAGGATAGGTGATTGGCCATGCTAAATTACCCATTAGTGTCCAAAAGATGTGTAGGTTAGGGGGAATAAGCAGGGTAAATACGTGGGGTTGCGGGGATTGGGCGGGTGGGCTGGGTTACGATACTCTGTCGGAGACTTATAGAATCATATAAGTTTACAGCATGGAAACAGGTCCTTCTGCCCAACTTGTCCATGCCGCCCTTGTTTTTTAAAACCCCTAAGTTAATCCCAATTGCCCGCATTTGGCCCATATCCCTCTATATCCATCGCACCCATGTAACTATCTAAATGCTTTTTAAAAGACAAAATTGTACCCGCCTCTACTACTACCTCTGGCAGCTTGTTCCAGACATTCACCACCCTCTGTGAAAAAACTGCCCCTCTGGACACTTTTGATCTCTCCCCTCTCACCTTAAACCTATGCCCTCTAGTTTTAGACTCCCCTACCTTTGGGAAAAGATATTGACTATCTACCTTGTCTATGCCCCTCATTATTTTATAGACCTCTATAAGTCACCCCTCAGCCTCCTACGCTCCAGAGGAAAAAGTCCCAGTCTATTCAGCCTCTCCTTATAACTCAATCCATCAAGTCCCGCTACAAAGAACAATACAGCACAGGACAGGCCCTTCGGCCCTCCAAGCCCGTGCCGCTCCCTGGTCAACTAGACCATTCTTTTGTATCCCTCCATTCCCACTCCGTTCATATGGCTATCTAGATAAGTCTTAAACGTTCCCAGTGTGTCCGCCTCCACCACCTTGCCTGACAGCGCATTCCAGGCCCCCACCACCCTCTGTGTAAAATATGTCCTTCTGATATGTGTGTTGAACTTCCCCCCCCTCACCTTGAACCTATGACCCCTCGTGAACCTCACCACCGACCTGGGGAAAAGCTTCCCACCGTTCACCCTATCTATGCCTTTCATAATTTTATACACCTCTATTAAGTCTCCCCTCATCATCCGTCTTTCCAGGGAGAACAACCCCAGTTTACCCAATCTCTCCTCATAACTAAGCCCCTCCATACCAGGCAACATCCTGGTAAACCTCCTCTGTACTCTCTCCAAAGCCTCCACGTCCTTCTGGTAGTGTGGCAACCAGAACTGGACGCAGTATTCCAAATGCGGCCGAACCAACGTTCTATCCATCTGCAACATCAGACCCCAACTTTTATACTCTATGCCTCGTCCTATAAAGGCAAGCATGCCATATGCCTTCTTCACCACCTTCTCCACCTGTGACGTCACCTTCAAGGATCTGTGGACTTGCACGCCCAGGTCCCTCTGCGTATCTACACCCTTTATGGTTCTGCCATTTATCGTATAGCTCCTCCCTACATTATTTCTACCAAAATGCATCACTTCGCATTTATCAGGATTGAACTCCATCTGCCATTTCTTTGCCCAAATTTCCAGCCTATCTATATCCTTCTGTAGCTTCTGACAATGCTCCTCACTCTCTGCAAGTCCTGCCAATTTTGTGTCGTCCGCAAACTTACTGATCACCCCAGTTACACCTTCTTCCAGATCGTTTATATAAATCACAAACAGCAGAGGTCCCAATACAGAGCCCTGCGGAACACCACTAGTCACAGGCCTCCAGCCGGAAAAAGACCCTTCCACTACCACCCTCTGTCTTCTGTGACCAAGCCAGTTCTCCACCCATCTAGCCACCTCCCCCTTTATCCCATGAGATCCAACCTTTTTCACCAGCCTACCATGAGGGACTTTGTCAAACGCTTTACTGAAGTCCATATAGACGACATCCACGGCCCTTCCCTCGTCAACCATTCTGGTCACTTCTTCAAAAAACTCCACCAGGTTAGTGAGGCATGACCTCCCTCTCACAAAACCATGCTGACTATCGTTAATGAGTTTATTCCTTTCTAAAGGCGCATACATCCCATCTCGAAGAATCTTCTCCAACAACTTCCCCACCATGGACGTCAAGCTCACCGGCCTATAATTACCCGGGTTATCCTTCCTACCCTTCTTAAATAACGGGACCACATTAGCTATCCTCCAATCCTCTGGGACCTCACCTGCGTCCAGTGACGAGACAAAGATTTGTGTCAGAGGCCCAGCGATTTCATCTCTCGTCTCCCTGAGCAGCCTTGGATAGATTCCATCAGGCCCTGGGGATTTGTCAGTCTTTATATTCTCTAACAAACCTAACACTTCCTCCCTTGTAATGGAGATTTTCTCCAACGGTTCAATACTCCCCTCAGAGACACTCCCAGTCAACACATCCCTCTCCTTTGTGAATACCGACGCAAAGTATTCATTTAGGATCTCCCCTACTTCTTTGGGCTCCGAGCATAATTCCCCACTTTTGTCCCTGAAAGGTCCGATTTTTTCCCTGAGAACCCTTTTGTTCCTAACGTATGAATAAAATGCCAAGGACATTTCGTGACCCCTTTTTGCCCTTCTAATTCCCCATTTGAGTTCTTTCCTACTTTCTTTGTACTCCTCCAGAGCTCCCTCCGTTTTTAGCTGCCTGGACCTAACATACGCCTCTCTTTTCTTTTTGACCAGTCCCTCAATTTCCCTGGTTATCCACGGTTCTCGAATCCTACCCTTCCTATCCTTTTTTACAGGCACATGCTTGTCCTGTCGCCCTAACAACTGTTCCTTAAAAGACTCCCACATGCCAGGTGTGGATTTACCCTCAAACAGCCTCTCCCAATCAAGAGCTGCCAATTTCTGCCTAATCCCACTAAAGTTAGCCTTCCCCCAATCCAACACCTTACCCTTGGGACACCACTCATCCTTTTCCATCACTATCCTAAAGCTAACAGAATTGTGGTCACTATTTGCCACATGTTCCCCTACCGAAACTTTGAAGACCTGACCGGGCTCATTCCCCAGTACTAGGTAGCATCCTAGTAAATCTTTTCTGCACTCTTTCTAGTTTAATAATATCCTTTCTATAATAGGGTGACCAGAATTGCACACAGTATTCCAAGTGTGGCCTTACCAATGTCTTGTACAACTTCAACAAGACGTCCCAACTCCTGTATTCAATGTTCTGACCGATGAAAACAAGCATGCCGAATGCCTTCTTCACCACTCTGTCCACCTGTGACTCCACTTTCAAGGAGCTATGAACATGTACCCCTAGATCTCTTTGTTCTGTAACTCTCCCCAACGCCCTACCATTACCCGAGTAAGTCCTGCCCTGGTTCAATCTACCAAAATGCATCACCTCGCATTGATGGGCTGAATGGTCTCCTTCTACATTGTCTTGATTCTGTTTCTATTTAACTGGGGACTGTATTTGCATTTAAGTGGGTTTAATCACAAACATACATTTCAAGTCAACAGAAATAACCACTAAAACCGAGGATCAACACAATCACCAAGGCACCTGGAGGTTATTCAGGACAAAATGACAGGTGGAAAACATTTTGATAATTCGAGTTCCCAAGCAGTTGTGCCATGGATTGAAAGAAAGCGTGTTACCTTCTAAAATGTTACTATAAATTTCTGCATATGTTTTTTTCATTGGGATGACTTACCTGCTTATTTTCAAGGAGAGGGGCTAAGTAGTGGAAGTTATGAACTTCACAGCTGAATTCCTAGGTTTATGGTGCAATGCCATTGTGAAATGTATTCCTTTTTCTAGAAGGCAGAAAGCAGTTCAAACCTTCCCAGATTCAAGAGGCAGCCAATGCTTGAACTTGAACACGTCATGTAACACTTCACCGTCTGTCCAATTCAATCTCCCTTCATTCACTTGAACGTTTTCGATTAGATTGTCGAGTTCTTTCTGGAAGTTTTTACTAATACTGCTCAAGATTTGCCTAGTACTTCAAATTCCCCACTTTGCATTGTGGGGAAGTGTAAAATCTGCTTCTGGGTATTTGCCCAAACAAGAGAAAGGTGATAATTTTTAGCGCTTTCTACTTTAAAAAAAAAACAAAATCTAAAAAGAAACGAACTAAAACACTGAAGTGACGTCCTATTATTGTTCTGAATGTTATATCCATGATTATTAGAATTAGCTTCCATTTCATCTGGGTGATTTGCATATTAAAAATTAAAGCTTATTTTATTAGTCACAAGCAAGGCTCACATTAATGCTGCAATCAAGTTACTGTGAAATTTTCCTAGTCGCCACATTCCAGCGCCTTTTCAGGGTCAATGCACCTAACCAGCGTGTCTTTCAGAATGTGGGAGGCAACCGGAGCACCCGGAGGAAACCCACACAGACATGGGGAGAACGTGCAAAGTCCACACAGACAGTGACCCAAGTCGGGAATCGAACCTGCGTCCCTGGCGCCGTGAAGCAGCAGTGGTAATCACTGTGCTATCGTGCTGCCCCACCTGAGTCTTACTGACTCACTGGGGTTTTATTTATGGAACAGTAGATACCCCGAGAAGCTGTTAGATTCTCGGAGTATCTGTTAAAGAAAACATTTCAATGGCAACATGAAGCTCGTCAGGAAACCATTGTCTTTGAATAGTCAACATTTAACTTCACAAAATTAATACCGACTCAATCAGTCTAGCTCATTTTCACACATGGCCTTGAACCATTTTCCCACCCAATTCCCATGCTACCTTCAATTTTGTCGTCATTACAACTTCCCATTTTCCATAATCCATCAATCTTCTACAGTTAATTGTGGAATGTCCAGTAACTTAAATATCCATAAGGCTGTCATGCATTCATCACTTTTGCCACCATGTTTGAAACTGATGCTGCAAATTTAAGTGCCACATTATTCCAGTTTATTTGCAAGCATAAGGACAATAAGGCATTTGATTAAAAACACACATAAATGCATCTTTAATAATCTCCCAGCTCAGATTTATTTTAACAAGCTATCCTTTCAGTCCTCTATTAAATGCAGACATTGCATTTTAAATTTATGAGATATTACAAGAGTGACATGGTCAGAAAGCTACATTTTGATAATAGGTGCAGAGCTCCTAAAACGAATATGTGCAAACTGACAGAACAAGAAAGAGAAGTAAATTTTAAAATTCTAAATTTTACTGACGTTGCAATTTCTATACGTTACCCCATGGTGATTGTTAGAGATTATGGAGGGGGCATTGTAATCCAACAAAGTTTCAATCTAAAAAGAACAGATATCAGTTTGAATCACTTTTAACAGTCATAGTCAGTCCTGAAACACATCAACCTTGTCCGTAGAAAATAATTTTTATCTAGTATCTGACATCACCTCAAACATAAGAAATGAGTGATCGTGAATGACTCTCACAAGCTTTATGAAGTAGCTTTCACCTCTCTGGAAGATCAGCAATGGTGTTCAAATAGAAACAACTACGATAGATCGTCATTAACTTGACAAAAGCTACATTTTAGGAACAACCATTTGACAGAGTTTTAAAGTCTTGATGTTCAAAAAGACTTGGGTGTGCCTGTACACGGACCTCAGAAAGTTCAGCAAACAATTAGGAAGACTAATGGCATATTGGCCTTTGCTGCAAGGGTTTGTAGTACAACAATGAACAAATTTTGCCACTGGTGTACAGGGTTTTGGTGAGATCACATCTGGAATACTGTGTGCAGTTTTAGTCTTAACATGCAAGAAAGGATATATTTGCATTGGAGGCAGTACAGCAAAGGATCACTCGATTGGTCCCTGGAATGAGGGGTTTATATTCTCTGGAGTTTAGAAGAATGAGAGGTGACCTAATTGAAACCTACAAAACTGAGGCATTTGACAGGATAGCTGTTGAGAAATTGTTTCCACCAGTTGGGGAGTCTAAAACATAAGCGTACAGTTTCAAGATTAGGTACCAATCATTTAGGATTGAGCCAAGGAGAAATTACTTAAAAGGATTGTGAATCTTTGGCATTCTCTACCCTCTAGAGGACTGTGGATGCTCCATCGTTTAATGCATTTAATGCTGAGATGGGCAGAGTCTCGCAGGGATGTAAGGGATATGGGGAGCAGGTGGGAAAATGGAGTTGTAGCCAAAAATCAGCCATGATCATATTGAATGATGGAGCAAGCTCAATGGGCCGTATGGCCCACCCCTGCTCCTATTTCTGGTGCTCGTGTGCTCATCTTGTTTAAAACAGCACCAATTTGTCTTAATAATAGAAATTTAAACAGCATCATACCTAGCCATGCAACTACTAGCCAAACAATAACCCACCTTTGCTTTCTTTACTGTACGAACCAGCCACTACGAACCCCTTTCAATCTCATGGGATCGTAAGGGATGTGGGCAGATTTGCTCATCAGAAATGAGCCCCAATATTGGGATGATTAACCTAATATTTCACCATGACAATTTACATAATCCAGTAATGTTAGAGAATTTGAAATTCGTAAATAACTTAAATTACCAGGTTATTAATCCTAAACATTTAAAACAAACATTTAGATTAAAATAAACTTAAACCTGAGAGCATCCATTTTTCTCCAGTTTTCTATCCAGTCCATTCAATCAATACTTTAATGTTGTACTTTCTACCTACTCTAACGTTTTTTTTGGCTTCCTTCATTACACACCTTTCTGTTCTCTGCTCCTATTGCCCATTTTGCCTACGGGAGCAAAACAAAAAGGATTTTCAATAATGAAGGATCAACATTAAGTCAGTTTTACAGCTAGGGAAAAAACAGAAATTTAAGCAAAATAATTAACAGACTTTGTTTTATATGTTTAGTCTGAATTCCTTCATACATTATGGAACTGCGCTTTAGTTTGGGATTAATATTCAATTAATCAAAACTATTTATGTTGTAGGAATATTATTTCATTGCAACATTGGCCTGGATTTTGGGGTCAGCAGCGAAGGAATGCTCATGGTTTACTTTTGAGCAGAGACTTACTCTAATTTGGCATTTTATCCAATATGGATAACTCTCCTGGGCACCTACGGGGAGTATGATAAACAGTGAGGCTCTTGAGTTAAATCAGATTGAAGAATCCTCACTAACACATGTACAATCTAAACCAGGAGATATAAAGAAGGAATTATAAATAAGATTCAAATCATATGCAGAAGGCAAAATAAAGATTTGGAAAAGACAAATGGGATTAAGTGAAAGAGAAAGACAGAATTCACCAGACCTAACCTTTTAGAACCATAGAAAATTACAGCACAGCAACAGGCCTTTTGGCCCTTCTTGCCTGCGCCGAACCATTTTTGTGCCCAGCCCCACTGACCTGCACCTGGACCATATCCCTCCACACCCCTCTCATCCATGTACCTGTCCAAGTTTTTCTTAAATGTTAAAAGTGAGCCGACATTCACCACTTCATCTGGCAGCTCATTCCACACTTCCACCACTGTGTGAGAAGAAGCCCCCCGCAATATTCCCTTTAAACTTTTCCCCCTTCACCCTTAACCCATGCCCTCCGGTTTTTTTCTCCCCTAGCCTCAGTGGAAAAAGCCTGCTTGCATTCACTCTACCTATACCCATCATAATTTTATACAACTCTATCAAATCTCCCCTCATTCTTCTACGCTCCAGGGAATAAAGTCCTAACCTATTCAACCTTTCTCTGTAACTCAGTTTCTTAAGTCCCGGCAACATCCTTGTAAACCTTCTCTGTACTCTTTCAACCTTATTAATATCCTTCCTGTAATTAGATGACCAAAACTGCACACAATACTCTAAATTCGGCCTCACCAATGTCTTATACAACCTCACCATAACATTCCAACTCTTATACTCAATACTTTGATTTATAAAGGCCAATGTACCAAAAGCACTCTTTACAGCCCTATCTACCTGTGACGCCACTTTTAGGGAATTCTGTACCTGTATTCCCAGATCCCTCTGTTCTACTGCACTCTTCAGAGTCCTACCATTTACCTTGTATGTTCTACCTTGGTTTGTCCTTCCAAAGTGCAATATCTCACACTTGTCTGCATTAAACTCCATCTGCCATTTTTCAGCCCATTTTTCTAGCTGGTCCAAATCCCTCTGCAAGCTTTGAAAACCTTCCTCACTGTCCACTACACCTCCAATCTTTGTATCATCAGCAAACTTGCTGATCCAATTTACCACATTATCATCCAGATCATTGATATAGATGACAAACAACAATGGACCCAGCACTGATCCCTGTGGCACACCACTAGTCACAGGCCTCCACTCAGAAGCAATCCTCCACTACCACTCTCTGGCTTCTTCCATTGAGCCAATGTCTAATCCAATTTACTACCTCCCCATGTATACCTAGCAACTGAACCTTCCTAACTAACCTCCCATGCGGGACCTTGTCAAAGGCCTTACTGAAGTCCATGTAGATAACATCCACTACCTTCCCTTCATCCACTTTCCTAGTAACCTCCTCGAAAAACTTTAATAGATTGGTTAAACATGACCTACCACGCACAAAGCCATGTTGACTCTCCCTAATAAGTCCCTGTCTATCCAAATATTTGTAGATCCTATCTCTTAGTACTCCTTCCAATAATTTACCTACTACTGACGTCAAACTTAACTGCCTATAATTTCCTGCATTACTTTTTGAGCCTTTTTTCAACAACGGAACATGAGCTATCCTCCAATGATCCGGCACCTCACCCGTGGATATCGACATTTAAAATATATCTGCCAGGGCCCCTGCAATTTCAACACTAATCTCCTTCAAGGTCCGAGGGAATACCCTGTCCGATCCTGGGGATTTATCTACTCTGATTTGCCTCAAGACAGCAAGCACCTCCTCCCCTTTAATCTGTATAGGTTCCATGACCTCCCTACTTGTTTGCCTTTTAAGTCACGTTAAGTTGGGAACTAGTAGAAATGTGCCCCAAGTTCATGACATTGCATGTCTTTTAATTCCGAGTCCATTGGTGAAAATTTCAACAACACACTTTGGGTTTATTTGATTTCAGCGTTTAAACACACACGTGCAAACACCAGAAGTTGCTGACCACGTGACTCCATAATAAAGGTTAGACTCACTGTTATTAATAGGAAAAAAAAATTATTTTTGTCACAGGTAATGAGTAAAAATAAAATCACTTTCACCAAGAAAATGAGGGTTTCTCTACACTGGTTGACAGCTTACAGTGTAGCACTTTTGCAGTAAGAATGTAAACACCTTGCCCTGATTAATTTTCTACAGCATTCACTAAGTATTAACAACCTAGCGTGCAAATAATCATAGTTTGATTACATACCTGCATTATTCCAAAAGATGGGGTAAATTATTTGATTTACAAGAAATATACACTAAAAACATGCTGAATAATAGAGCTAGCAACAATAAACATTTTTCATCATTCAGTAACTAGCAGAGCTCAAGCGAGAGAAAAATTAATAGAGTATATGGACATATATCTGCACAGTGTGTTTTTAATACATTACATTTTCAAAGAACTGCTAACTTTAAAATAAATATGTTTCTGTGGTGATAGTTCTATTAGCTATTTTCAAAAATAATTGAAGTCGAGAACCCAATGAGCTTTAGTGAAAATTCAATGAAGCGTTTTACTTTGTATTCATCATTTAATACAAATTCTATGACATCACTTGATAAAACTTATATCTTTATGCAATTAGAAAAAAACCTGAAACTTTATAGTATAAGGTAAATGAAAATAAAGGCCCATTTGTACCATCCATCCAGGAAAAGCCCAAGAGTTCCCTCCCCTCATTATGGCATGCAAATATTTCATGTAAATGTCAATTTGTTATAAACAAGTTTGATCTTGTGCTCCTACTTCAACATAATTGAAGTGTTTTTTTTCCAAATCTGGACACTATTTACAATTTGTATAGATCAAGAATACTTCCTTTCGAACATGAAAAGTCTAAATTCCTCAAAAATCTCCTCACACCCTCTCTAGGGAACAGCATAGGACTGAACTCAAATCAAGTGTAGTTTGACCAATATTCAGTTTGAGCAACACCCCACAACATGATGCTTGTTGTCTATCTAAAAAAAAAGTAAGTGATAATGAGCATATACCTCCTCCACGCTTGTGCTAACTCAACATTATTACAAATATTCAGCCCTTCTTTGAGGCTTTTCCCTGCCTGGTTGGTGCTCTATATATACTAAGCTGAAAAAAGAAAGAGTTTTATTAAGAGCTTCCATCTCACTGAGAAGACTTCAAACTAATCCACATCCAACAACCTGCTGTGAAAACTCTGCTCACATATTGACAGCAGTGACAATCCACTAAAACTCCACAGCTTTCTAAGAGTCAGTTTGCCCAATCTCCACAGATCCTTCAAAAAATTCCAAGATCTAAATCTGGATCTTTGCTAAAAACTCGTCAGCTTTTCCTTGGGCCACATCCTTTTTGTGTACTGGCTTTTGTTGAAATGCATTAGTTTTTGAGAAATACTGTTCACAGACTAACAAGTCGTGGCAAAAACACTACACCCGTCCACCTTCAGTGCCAGATGTAAAAAATTCCATGACATCACCTTTGATAACTAAATCATCCCAAAAGTAATTCACAAAATGTAACCAAAGACAAATGTGAACAATGAGCCAAAGGAGGAACTACTCTGTGTTACCGGAAGTTGACCAAAAGCTAAATTTTAGGAGGGAGCTTAAGTGTAAGATAATGGAGGCGATTTTCTGACCTCACTGTGGCTGGTACATATTGTGCAGATCCTGGAAAATGACGTGCGTATCTGAAAATCAGCTTCATGCCCGACGTCAAACTGTTTGCAATTGTCCTGGTCCCTCTCTAATGGCACAAACCGTATCGCACCCAGAAAAAGCACATAAGCCCATGTGACACCTGGTTCTCCCAGCTCTCGGGATCTTCCAACGTTCAGGCGCTGTGCGAGAACGGCAAGAATCATTACTGGTCTCTACTAGCGGAGACTTGGTGCAATGGCTATGCCGGGTGGCTCAAAGGCCATTGAAGCTCCTGGGTGGTCAGGGCATGGCTGGGCAGTGGCCACCATGCACCCCAGCAATGCCAGTTGCACATGGACAGTGGGGCACAGCCAGTGTGCCAGGTGGAGTGCCAAGGGGGGTAAAGAGGACTACAACAAGGGAGGCTATGTAGGGATGGAGCATGAAAGGGGGGGGGGGGGGGGGGGGTCATGATGGAGGCCATGTCGGGGGACAGGCGGGTGCATCCATTGAGAGGTCGTCAATGCTGGCGACACACATCGGGGGGGAATGGGAGAAACATGTGTCAGTGAGGTGAGTAGGGTCCCAATGTCCATGGATGGAGATAGGGGGTTTCCCAGCGCACCATCAGATCAGGCGCCCTTGTGAACCAGCGCCTGAGCCCTATGCAGCCAGGCTCACTGCCAGGTTTAGGACCCCCCCTCCCCAGTACCAGCACACAACTCCCCACTTTCCCAAAAAATGGCTAAGTCTGGGCTAATTGCAGTGCAAAGTACGCCTGACGGACTGGCGCAGACCGCTCCGGTATTCTTGCCATTATGACACTGAGATTTAGTTCCAGACCGTGGTGTTTGAGACCGTGAGTTCAAGTATTATTTGCTACTACTCCAACTCCTCAGGACATCAAGCCCAATATTTCCACTTAACCTGATGCAACCCCCAAGAATTGCTGCTTTTCAGCTTCAGCCAATTTCGTGTTTACTACAAGCCCTACACTGAAATCTCAGTTTTAGCCTTGCCAAGTAGAATTGTGAGCATGTTAGGGACTTTCCAAAGTCCACTGGGGTGTCGTTTTCTCAAAAAAGACAAGACATTCATCAGGTTGAATCGTACCGTTCCACATTCACGTTGACTGCTGCGCACTAGATCTTTGTGGAGATAATTATCAAGGTTACTCCTGATAGTCTCTCCCAAATCCAAAGGGGAAAACACAATGGGGGTTTGTTTTCCAACCCTGTTTTCGGCAGGCAGGAATAGTGGAACCCCAAAAATGACTTTCACGTCAATGGGATTTCCCCGCTCGATTGTTCCCTCCCCTTGCCAGTGATGTAACGGGGTAACCTGAACCAGAATCTCCTACAGTGGGAGCCCAGGGCTTCCTTCGTTTCAGCAATTGTGGAAGGCCACTTCTGGGAATTCCCCAGAGATCAAAAGGGTGGGGTGGAAGGCGCAGAACTCTCTATTTTTTTCCTGACATTAAGTATTCCCACTCTCCCTAGCCATAAGGAGTTTGAGAGAGGGAAAGTTTTAAAACTTTGGTCTGCAGGTTACTTCCACCATTTGTCTTTTGCCATTAGTTGACATTCCCCATGTGGACCTTAAAGTTATATTGCGGTGCCAGTTATACCATTTGGACTGAGAGTTTTGAATATGAAGTCGGCACCTGCCTGGTTTCAGTGGGAACCTTTACCAAGGCCTGAATCACCCCTAGAAATAATACGGTGACCTGGCTTGGAGGCAGATGTCAGCTAATGTTTTTCTTGCCTACCCTGGGGTGGAGTGAACAACTTAAAATCTGAGGCCCAAATGTCATGAATGATCAAGAGATGTATCAGGCAGACTGCTGATTAACATGATACCTTTGAACAAAATATGGCTTAAATTTCTCACATCCTGAATGACTTGTCAAAAATTAATTCATGCTTTTTATATATCAATACACCTACGTCTGATCACTTTCAACCCTGCAGTTTAATTCTGTTTCCTCCAGCATAAATTCACAAACAGAACACAATTTAAAGTGTACTGATACAAAATGTATACTCTCCAGTGATCTGAACAATTATTTAACAACTTGCCCATAATTTTAAAAAATACAAACTGTACATTGTTAATGATAACAGCACAATATTGAATTTTATGCCTAACTTGAGACATTTTAATAGACAATTCATTAAAGATATTATGCAAAACTTTTACAACAAATTCCTGTACAAAGAGGAAAAGTATTTCAGGAAATTTACCCACATACATATATACACAAACATATGAATGACAATATGCAAAAATTCTCCACAATTATATCTAAATTTGAAAGCTTGAAAAATACATTCATATTAATCATATGGTAATGACAAATGTTAATAAGTAATGTATGACTATAACATACTTACTATGGGGATGTCCTTTAAAAGAAAGTTTTACCAATACTCTAGAAGCTTGACATTTGTCAGTGACTGAGCATCTGTGGAACTTAACTTACCAGAAAGAATTGCTTAACTATATAAATATATAATAGATCCCAAAACTAAGTTGATTAAAATGATTACCAATTTATTTTTGATCGATTAAAAATGTTGTGTAAGCACTAGTCGACAAAGATTTCACTGACCCCCCCAAAAAAACACAATTATGCACGTTGTAATTCTTTTCAATACTCTCAAATGTTGCCCTAAAAACACAAGTCAGAACATTGTTGCAATTCTAACAGTAACTGCCTGAAAATAGGATTTAGTACTAAAGTACCAGGTGATTACTAGCTGGGTTGATTTCCATCATTGGGATGAAAAAGTTCTTCCTTTTTTTGCTGGCACAAAGTAAATGCAGATGAAATTATTTATATGAAAAAAAGCAAGCTTATTTAGCACCTTTCTCAACTTTAAACACTTCTTACAGTGTAGTCATTGTTGTAAAAGTGCCAGCTAATTTACATATAACCAAGAGTCACAAATAGTAATACAATGACCAGACAAACCGGCTTTTCTCTAGTAATATTGGTGAAAGGATAAATGTTGGGCAAGATGTCAGGAGAATCCTCCTGTTTTTTTGCAACTAGTGCTGCTGGATCTTTACCATCCACTTAAAAGGTGAGGTCTCACTTTAATGCCTCAACCGACAGTCCAGAAGTCCTGAAGCATCAGCCTAGAGTAGGTGCTCAAGTCTTGGTAGTTTTGCTTGAATCCACAATCTTCCGACTCAGAGGTGAGAGTGCTACCACAGTGAGTCATGGCCGGCAGCTTTGAACACATTTGTTTAAGAAAACTAAACATCATTGATTAAAGTGATTGAGTGTACTATGGACATCATTAAAAGTACTTCAGTGATAAATTCACAGTACTTTAGAACTGTTAGTTTTATGTTTAAATCAATGCTTGATTTAAAAAAAACACATTAGTTCATATAAAAACTTAGCAGATATATCTTGGGGAAAGCCCGCAGAACTTCATTTATCACCACCTCGCCAAAGTTTTGGATCAATCTCTAGAAATGTTATATCTTTGTTAGCTAATTGTGGAGAGGAACAGCAGGCAGTTCAATTCGTCCTCAATTACACTCAGCAATTTAACAATTTATCAGGCTTGGAAATGGCCTCTGATGCAATGTGCCAAACTGCACTGATATAACAGGGTACTTCAAATGCTGTTACGACAAGATTGGATCACACGATGCTCATAGACACCACATGCAGCAAAATATAAATAAACCTGCAAATTGACCATTTAAATCAAACACACTATCACAACTAAGAACAAAACTCCTGAATTTCTCTTATCTTGAAGACTTTTCAATTTACTACGATGAATTTCACAACTGTTTCATGTAAATCTAGGACATCTAGACGTTCCACCATGAAAAAAAACATACATGCAAAGACTCAAACATGAATATTCCCATCATGAAAGCAAGGGCTGCGCTTAACTTCTGGATAACAGTCAGCAAATTAAATGAACATTCTATCTGTAATACAAGTTTCTGTCAGATCCTTCAGCAAAGCATTTGTTCTTGTATAAATTCTAATAAATCAACATCAATACAGTCATTTGACTTTTTTTCAGTGTTACTGAAACAAGAAGCAACAAGCTGGTGGGAAATCAAGGAGCTGGTCTTACTACTGGGCTCTGCTTTACAATATATTCCAACTTTCTGTTCATATTTTGTCACGAATTCATGTATAAAACTACAAATATTTCAAATAAAAAGGTGACTGAGTAAAAATTACCGTATTACCTAACCGCATTAT
Organism: Mustelus asterias; assembly: GCF_964213995.1. NCBI lineage: Eukaryota > Metazoa > Chordata > Chondrichthyes > Carcharhiniformes > Triakidae > Mustelus > Mustelus asterias. Next base: position 94,661,472 of record NC_135810.1, read on the forward strand.
GTTTCCTTTAGCATGGTACTAACCCACTGAAATAAGTGTAAAGGTTTAAAAAAATAAAAATCTTCCAAAAACAGTTTTCTATTTTTCAGTGTAATCTGCATATTCTAAAGGTTATAAAAAGGGCTGCCATTATAAGCTATAAAATTTGCTTTCCCACAAATCCGTAAAGGGAAGAAACAACAATTTTGATTAAAATGTACAGATTGAAATGACAACAGTTCACGAGGAATCACTCGTGCTATCTGTAATTCATAACACTGATAGAAGAACTAGAATCAACAGGTCCTTCCCACCTCTGGTTGTAAAGTGGATGCAGATCAAATAAAACTTTATTATTGCGTGGCGGCTCCACTGCATTTAACACTATATCTGAAGAAATGGGATATTCAAAACGCTCCATCATTTGAATGATCTTCTCACGTGAAACTCTATGCTTATTCCTCCTAAAAGAGAGCACAGTTTAACAATAAACATTTAGCAAATATAAAAGATGATCATTTAAACATGATTTGACATTCTTGGACATTTTCTTCTTCTTCATGTTCTTAATTTTCAACACCTGTATTATGCAGTATTCAATACTGAAAGAATGGACAAGTAACTTATAACATTCTTAGAAACACAAGAGGTCTCGATAATTAGTTTTCCAGCTGTACTTTTGTCTCTGAATCTCGATCGATCTCTAACTACAGCCAAGGTGTTTTCGGAAGACTAAGACATCAGCAAGAAATTACAGATCATTGAAGGTAATGGTCAAGATATATGCTTTAAGGCTTTTGAAAGCAGGGAGAGGGGTAGCAAAGTGTACAGGCTTTGAAAGTGTGTTTCCAGGGTGCAAGAATATGGAGCATTGAGCTCAAGAAGTTTACACAAGTGCAGGAAAACAATGCATTCCAGTTAAATGAGAATGAGGATATTCAAGTTGGATGTGCTGAGGATTGGTGAAGCAATGGAGGCCAGTGAGGACAGAGTGGTGGGTATGCAAGACTTGGTATAGTGTAGAGTCAACGCAGCGCAGAAAAGGTCCTTCGGCCCATTGAGTCTGCACAGACAATAACTACCACTAAAAGCGTGCTAATCCCATTTTCCTGCACTTGTCCCACATCCTTGAATGTTCTGATCTTTCAAGTGCTCATCCAAAGATTTTTAAAAGGTTATGAGGTTTCCGGCCTCCACTTCCTTTCCAGGCAGTGCATTCCAGATTCTCCCCCCTCAGTGAATTGTTTTTCAAATCCCCTCAATCTCCTGCCCCTTACCCTAAAATTATGCTCCCTCATGATTGACCCCTCAACCAAGGGCAACAGCTGCTCCCTACTCATCCAGTCCATATCCCTTTTAATCTTATACACCTCAATCATGCCTCCCCACCAGCCTTCTCTGCTCTAAAGAAACCAATCCAAGCCTATCTAGTCCCTCCTTATGGCTCAAATGCTCCATTCCAGACAACATCTTGGTGAACCTCCTCTGCACCCTCTCGAGTGCTATCACATGCTTCCTATAGCGTCTGTGTGGAATTTGCACATTCTCCCCGTGTCTGCGTGGGTTTCCTCCCACATTCTGAAAGATATGCTGGGTAGGTGCATTGACCCGAACAGGCACCAGACTGTGGCGACTAGCCACAGGGGGCGGCACGGTAGCACAGTGGTTAGCACTGCTGCTTCACAGCTCCAGGGACCTGGGTTCGATTCCCGGCTTGGGTCACTGTCTGTGTGGAGTTTGCACATTCTCTTCGTGTCTGCATGGGTTTCCTCCGGGTGCTCCGGTTTCCTCCCACAGTCCAAAGATGTGCGGGTTAGGTTGATTGGCCACGCTAAAATTGCCCTTAGTGTCCTGGGATGCGTAGGTTAGAGGGATTAATGGGTAAATATTTAGGGATATGGGGATAGGGCCTGGGTGGGATTGTGGTCAGTGCAGACTCGATGGGCCGAATGGCCTCTCTCTGTGCTGTAGGGTTTCTAAGATTTCTAGGGGAATTTCACAGTAACTTCATTGCAGCGTTAATATAAGCCTTACTTGTGACTAATAAACAAACTTTACTTATAGGGTAAGAACAGCACCATTCTGAGATATTGCAATTTGTGCAAGGACAAACTTCAGAGGCTATCAAGGAGACCATCAGGCAAATTATGCCTCAACTGACGACAAGAGCATTGAACAAGTTAAACTTTGAGAAGAAGAATATTTGGAGGCCACGCCTCCTATTTCCATAGCAACGCTCCGAAAGCTTGTGATATCAAATAAACCTGCTGGACTTCAACCTGGGGTTGAGAGACTTACTGCTCAAAAATCTATCTTTGCCTTAACAACATTCAACGAGGTAGCGTCAACTGCTTCACTGGGCAGAGAATTCCAGATTCACAGCCCATTGGGTGAAGAACTTTCTCCTTAACTCAGTCCTAAATCTGCTCCACCTTATTTTGAGGCTATGCCCCCTAGTTCTAGTTTCACCTGCCAATGGAAACAACCTCCCTGCTTCTATCTTATCTATTCCCTTCATAATCTTTTATGTTTCTATAAGATCCCCCCCTGACACCCGCTATACTCTTCAAGGTATCCACTTGATCCCAGCTGCCTATGCATGTCATATGCCTCCTTCTTCTTCTTGACCAGAGCCTCAATATCCCGAGTCATCCAGGGTTCCCTTCTTCTACCAACCTTACCCTTCACTCTAAAAGGAATGTGCTTCCCCTGAACCCTGGTTAACACACTTTTGAAAGTCTCCCACTTACCAGACGTCCCTTCCTGCCAAGTCTCCCCCAGTCAACTTTTGAAAGTTCCTGCCTGATCCCAGCAAAATTGGCCTTGCCGCAATTTAGAATTTTAACTTTTGGGCCAGACCTATTATTCTCCATAGCTATCTTAAAACGATTGAAATTATGGTTACTGGTCCCAAAGTGATCCCTCACTAACACTTCTGTCACCTGCCCTTCCTTATTTCCTAAGAGGAGGTCAAGTTTTGGCTCTAGTCAGGCCATCCACATAATGAATGAGAAATTCCTCCTGAATACACTCAACAAATTTCTCTCCATCCAAGCCCCTAACACTATAACTGTCCCAATCAATGTTGGGAAAGTTAAAGCCCCCCTACTATTACCACCCTATTTTTCTTGGAGCTATCTGTAATCTCCTTACATATTTGCCTCTCAATTTCCCGCTGAGTATTTGGGGGCCTATAGTACAATCCTATCAAAGTAATCTCCCCTTCCTATTTCTCACTTCTGCCTATATAGACTCAGTGGGCGAACCCTCAGAAATTTCCCCTCAGTGATGTTCTCCCTAATTAAAAATGCAACTCCCCCTCCTCTCTGACCTCTTGTTCTTTCTTTCCTACAGCATCTGTACCCTGGAACGTTGAGCTGCCAATCCTGTCCCTCCCTTAGCCATGTTTCAGTAATAGCTAAAATATCCCAGTTCCATATACTCATCCATGTCCTGAGCTCATCTGCCTTGCCCGTCAGGCATCTTGCAATGAAATAAATGCAATTCAATCTAGACTTCCCTTGCTCTCTGCTCTGCTCGTCTGACCAGTCTAGTATTAGGACACTGCCGTTACTATTTAATGTGCTCTCTTTAACTTCTGTGTTGTCCTCAACCTTCTCTTCTGTCTCCCTACTGCTTTGGATCAACCAGGAATGTTAACTCTGTTTCTCTTCCCCACAAATACAACCAGATCTGAGTATTTCCAGCATTTCCTGCTTTTCTTTCAGATATCCCTATCTGCAGTATTTTGTTTTTGCATTCCTACCCATACTGTTTGATTTCAGCAACCTCTCTCTGTGAAGTAGTTCAAAATAAAAGTTCTCCTGTGAAATCCTAATTCAAAGACTTTGAAAATTTAGTTTCCAGCTTCTTCCAAGATGATTTGGGGAAAAATATTAAACTGAACTACTAGAATCCTAATATTGCCAGGGGATTCGCCCATGTAAACATGTCAACAGTAATATCTTGGAAAAAGCCGGTTACTCATACATGCAATGTCGCCAGAAAGTCAATAGGGAAGGCCAAAACAATGGAAGCATAATTATAAATTTTATTTTTTAAAAAGCAGCAAAACTATTCTTCCATTTTAAAAATGAACAAACCATTTCAGAAAGGAAACCAATGGAGAATGAGCATTTTACATGCTTTTTGTTTTGAATGATTGGACTATATTACACATCTTTTTGATTTGATTTATTATTGTCACATGTATTAACATAGTGAAAAGTATTGTTTCTTGCGCACTATAGAGACAAAACATACAGTTTTGAGAAGGAAAGGAGAGAGTGCAGAATGCAGTGTTACAGTCATAGCTAGGGTGTAGAGAAATGTCAACTTAATACAAGGTAAGTCCATTCAAAAGTCTGACAGCAGCAGGGAAGAAGCTGTTCTTGAGTCGGTTGGTACGTGACCTCAGACTTTTGTATCTTTTTCCCGAAGGAAGAAGGTGGAAGAGAGAATGTCCGGGGTGCGTGGGGTCCTTAATTATGTTGGCTGCTTTGCCGAGGCAGCAGCAAGTGTAGACAGAATCAAGGGATGGGAGGCTGGTTTGCGTGATGGATTGGGCTACATTCACGACCTTTTGTAGTTCCTTGCAGTCTTGGGCAGAGCAGGAGCCATACCAAGCTGTGATACAACCAGAAAGAATGCTTTCAATGATGCATCTGTAAAAGTTGGTGAGAGTCGTAGCTGACATGCCAAATTTCCTTAGTCTTCTGAATTGGTAGGCTTTCTCAAACATAGGGTCGGCATGGGGGGGGACCAGGACAGGTTGGTGGTGATCTGGACACCTAAAAACATGAAGCTCTCGACCCTTTCCACTTCGTCCCCATTGATGTAGACAGGGGCATGTTCTCCTTTATGCTTCCTGAAGTTGATGATAATCTCCTTCGTTTTGTTGACATTGAGGTAGAGATTATTGTTGCCTCACCAGTTCACCAGATTCTCTATCTCATTCCTGTACTCTGTCTCATCATTGTTTGAGTGTCGACAGCAAACTTGAAAATCGAATTGGAGGGGAATTTGGCCGCACAGTCATGGCGGCACGGTAGCACAGTGGTTAGCACTGCTGCTTCACAGCTCCAGGGTCCCGGGTTCGATTCCCGGCTCGGGTCACTGTCTGTGTGGAGTTTGCACATTCTCCTTGTGTCTGCGTGGGTTTCCTCCAGGCGCTCCGGTTTCCTCCCACAGTCCAAAGATGTGCGGGTTAGGTTGATTGGCCAGGTTCAAAATTGCCCCTTATAGAGTCCTGAGATGCAGTAGGTTAGAGGGATTAGCGGGTAAATATGTAGGGGTAGGGCCTGGGTGGGATTGTGGTCGGTACAGACTCGATGGGCCGAATGGCCTCCTTCTGCACTGTTGGGTTTCTATGATTTCTATGATGAGTACAAGGAGAAAAGTAGGGGGCTGAGAACACAGCCTTGTGGGGCACCGGTGTTGAGGATGATCGTGGAGGAGGTGTTGTTGCCTATCCTTACTGATTATGGTCTGAGAGTTAGGAAGTTCAGGATCCAGTCGCAGAGGGAGGTGCTGAGGCCTAGGCCACGGAGTTTGGAGATGAGTTTCGTGGGAATAATAGTGTTGAAGGTTGAGCTGTAGTCAATAAATAGAAGTCTGACATAGGTGTCCTTGTTATCTAGGTGTTCCAGGGTTGAGTGCAGGGCCAGGGAAATGGTGTCTGCTGTGGACCTGTTGCGGCAGTAGGCAAACTGTAGTGGATCCAGGTAGTCCGGGAGGCTGGAATTGATTTGTGCCATGACTAACCTTTCGAAGCACTTAATGATGGATGTCAGAGCCACCAGCCGATAGTCATCAAGGCACATTGCTTGGTTTTTCTTAGGTACCGGGATGATGGTCGTCTTCTTGAGGCAGATAGGGACCTCAGAGTGCTGGGTAAAGAGAGGTTGAAGATGTCTGTGAATACCTCTGCCAGCTGATCCGCGTAGGATCTGAGTGCTCGTCCGGGTACCCGATCTGGACCAGTTGCTTTCCATGGGTTGACCTTCAAGAAAGCTGCACTGACATCTGCAATGGCGACCCCAGATACAGGTTCATCCAGGGTTTCCAAGGTGGAGGGCATGCTCTTGCTGACTTCTTGCTCAAAACGGGCGTAGAATGCATTGAGCTCAGCAGGGAGGGGTGCGTTGGAGCTGGAGATTTTACATGCCTTCATCTTGTAGCCTGTTATGTCTTGCAGACCTTGCCATAGTCGGCAGGGGTCGGTGTGGCTAGCTTGGGACTCTAGCTTGGTCTGGTACTGTCTTTTGGCATCTTTGATGGATCTCTAGAAGCAGCAGCAAGGCCAAATGTAACAACACTTGAAACTAGACCAAGCGAGCAGTTACAAGACTGCTTGACTAAAGAGTAAAGAGCAATGCTACATTTATAAAACATTCTGAAGGATAGCCAGCGATAGGATCTAAGAGCTAGACAAAGGCAATAATATTGTGGACGCTGGAAATTAGAAATAAACTACAAAATGCTGGAAATTATCAGCAAGGATGACGGTATCGGTGGAGGGAGAAACAAAATTGACGTTCCGGCTTTATTACCTTTCATCAGGACTCAACCTATTTGAGCCTGGCAAGAGCAGGAAAGAAAGGAATTGGAAAACAGAACAAAGCAGCCAGGAAAACCTGGGGGGTGAGTGAGGTAACACAATACTAAATACAATTTGAGCGTACACTCTTGGGTCTGTCTTAAAAGTACATTTCACATCACGCATTCATCTTTTCCTCAGCCATTGCATATGAGATAAACTCAGGTATTTCTGTATACAAGAGTGGTTTTAACAGCCTGTATGAATTAAATAACAGGGAAATAAAACTTTTTGTTTATGGTGCATTTTAATTTTTGCCATAATCAAGTAAAAAACATTAACATTGGTTCCTTGGCAAAATGTTATCTACATAAACTTCTCCCCAACTGGTCTCGAAATCATTTTTAGAAAGAGAAACTCAAATACTGTTGAAGTTTGAGTGTTCAGATGAATATGATTGCAAAGAATCATTGTTTTCTTTAAGATTCCAAATGTAAATTAATGAAACATGTTCCACCTCCTTAGCAATCTCTCTCCGAAGTAATTGAAAATAGATTTTCCTGTGAAATCTTAATACAAAGATTTTTAAATTCAGATACCAGCTTCTTCTGCGATGGTTTGCGGAAAATATTAAACTAAAAAACTGTTATAATCCAAAGATTAAAGTGCTAACTGCACTGAGAGAATCTTGATCATGCCAGGGGATTATCCCATGCAAACATGCCAAGTGTAATATCAAATGCAAATCCCTTAATTTGACAGGGATGGCTTTGGCAAGAAAAATCAATTCCAAGCCCAGGTTTCAGAGAAGATTAAGGAAGAAAAGACCAGAATCAATGGGAGGTTATATGAACCAAAAAATGAACTCAAGCAATAACAGTGGAAGTTAGCGCCTCTGGGCAATTGCTGCATAAACATTTACCTGGGAACTTCCCAAAGGGATTCCCCAGCAACTCTATGGGGTAACCCCCAAATTTGACACTGGGTAGCCAAGAAATTACAGGTCAGGATTCAGATCACTTCAAATCATTTGGAAAAACAGTGATAATTACCAACATAAACACACAAGATGGTGCTTGAATAAAAACCTCAAGGTTAACAGTCATTGCTATTGAGTTCTCAGTATAAACAAAGTAAAGCTGTAATCATTTCCCTGTGGTGTTCCCTCCATTTTTTCCACTCAAAAACCTCTCTCCCAACCCCCCAAAAGATACAAATTGTTTTTTTCAGTTGAAAACCTAAAATTGAAAGGTCGTGTCCTGTTGCAGCTCAAGGAATGACTTGCTTCAAGTTGCACTGACAATCACAGTAATATATATGGAAAAGTTCTCCACAACACACTTGCTGGGAATTGCAGGTATAGATGTAGTTAACTTTATTCATTTGATAAGGTAATAGCTCAGAAGTCTATTACCTATTGTGTCCATGCCAGTCAGCAAAGATCTGACTACACTAATCCCACTTTCCAGTCAGTGCTCGTCCCATAGCTCTGAAGGTTAAAGCAGTGCAAGTGAATATCTAAATATTTTTTAAATGCTATGAGTGTTTCTGATTCAATCACCCTTTTCAGGCAGTGAGTTCCAGACTCCCACCACCCTCTTAGTGAAAAAGTTTCTCCTCAACTCCCCTCTTAGCTTTTTACCTCTTACTTAAATCTATGCCCATGGGTTATTAACCCTCCGACTAATGGAGGAAGCGCTTTCCTATTGACCCTATGTCCCTCATAATCTTATACAACTCAGGTTCCCCCCTCAACCGCCAACTCAATCTTGCTTCATTGCTCAGACCCTGCAGTTCAGGCAGCATCCTGGTAAATCTCCTCTTCACCCTCTTCAGGGCAATCACATCCTATCTATAATGTGGTGATCAGGACTGCATGCAGTGCTCCAGTTGTGACTTAACCGACGTTTTATACAGTTCCAGTGTGACCTCCCTGCTCTTGTATCTTGGGGGGCATGTGCCTCAGTTAATAAAGGCACATATCCCACCTTATCTACCTGCTCTGCCACCTTCAGGGATCGGTGGATATGCACTCCAAGGTCCTTCTGATCTTCAGTACTTTCCAGGCTCCTACCTTTCGTGGTGTACCCCTCCCCAAGTGCAATACCTCACACTTTTCTGGATTGAATTCCATTTGCCAATGCCAGCCTCTGGAAAGTGCCACACCTGCATCTCCTCCAAAATCCCAATTACTTCATTTTTTTCTAGGGCTCCTTGATACTATGTTTGATTTAATGCTGTCAAGGGAAATCACTTTCATCTAATCTCTAGTTCATGTTTTGATCAAGGTTGAAATGAGGTTTGGAACTCAAACTGAGCATTGATTATCGGTGATCAAGTGCCATTTGATAGTACAATTGATGACTGTTGCCTTCATTTTGTTTGTGATTGGGAATTGGCCGATTAAATAGTGATTGGCGCAGCTACATTTGTCCTGAATTTTGTAAACAGGATGTACCTCTAGTTTTCTACAAAGTTGGGCAGACACTTGTACTCTGGCTGTACTGGAACATCTTACCAATGGGATTAAAACATTCAATTACTGGGAAATTTCACTTTAACTTCACTGCAGTGTTAATGTAAAACCTTACTTATGACGAATAAATAAATTTTACTTTTATTTTTTACATTATCATCTCTGGATTTTTCAAATTCAACTGTATAAACTGCCATGATGGGATATGAATTCAAGTTATTTGGATCACTAATCCTTTAAAATGACCAGTATGCAATGATATCCATAAACAGACACTAATTAACAAATTAAACCACAACTTTAAAAATAATGTTTTGATTACCTGAGAAAGCAAATTCTAAATTCACCTCTGCAGCCACTGTGAACAGGATTAATTAACTATGAAAAGAATTCTGTTCCAGAAAAAAACATTTGTATGTTTTTAGTAGAAATAATCAAGTAGTAACTGCATATTTTCCTCAAATCCGTTTGGTCCAAAACACTATGGGGTTCCGCCAGTTTGATACCTTATTAATACCCTTAGTGTGCAGGTAATTTAGCAGCATAGATCCTTTAGATATCACAATTTCAACACCAATAACATAAATGGAAAGAATGGAACACAAATCAAACACCAAATGGCCACTCTTCCTTGGTTAGGATTTTGCACGCACATTCGCCAAGAGCGCAAACGGTGACATGCGCCCAAAGTAGAGGCTCAAAAAAATGAGATTCTCACTGGCGAGACCTTTATTTGATATTTTCCCCGCCAGTGACGTAATGAGGCTCCCGCCCCGGAAGATCAGGAACCTCAATTCAAAGCATTAACTTCTCATTAGCAGGCTGCCCTGCCTCCCCAGCCTCCCCAGTTCAGGGGAGGTTGCTCCTTTTGAGTGGAGGCCTGAGAGGAAGTCCTGATCCTGGGGGATTGTTGGAACCCCCAACAAGTGGAGGCAAAGGCTATGTTTCTAGGTGAGGTGGGAAGGCCTGCACACAGGGTCCTGCAGTTAACCCACTGGCCTCATGAGTTTGGCCTTTGAGAAACCCTAGGGCTAAAGAGGGGCTCGGAGGTAGATGTTCATTTATCATGCGTATTAGGGTGGGGACTGTGTCGGGTCTTGGCCAGTATAAGAGATAGTAAAGGAGTGGAGCTCATTAAGAAGCACAGCAGTGACTGACCATGGGGAGAATGTTCCAGGGGTTAGATGGGCATGGGGTAAGCGCACGGACAGAAATCCTCAATTGTCACTCACACCTTTTCAGTTATTGAACAGATACGATCAAGAAGCCTGTGGAGTTTGACGAGCTGTGAGGCAGGAAAGATGACACCAGTGTCAATGTGCGGCCCCTCAAGTTGGAGCAGGGGTGGCAAGACCTACTCAACTGCCAGAGACTGCAGCACAGGGAGAGGTCGCTTGGAGGCGATATCACCGGGCCAGAATCTACTAATGGCAGATAACATACCGCAAGGTGAGAACCAATGCAGGAGGATACTCCAGGTTTCCAGGCACATACATTATCACTCACCTTTGCCACGTTCTGCATGAGTTGGCGCCACCCAGCCTCAGAAACTACCCAATACCTGTTGCCCTGAAGGTTTGATTTGATATATCTATTAGTATACAGTGAATAGTATTGTTTCTTGCGTGCTATACAAAGCATACCGTTCATAGAGAAGGAGACAAGAGAGTGCAGAATGTACTGTTAGTCATTGCTAGGGTGTAGAGAAAGATCAACTTAATGCAAGGTAAGTCCATTCAAAAGTCTGATGGCAGCAGGGAAGAAGCTGTTCGAGTTGGTTGGTATGTGACCTCAGACTTGTGTATCTTTTTCCCGACGGAAGGTGGAAGAGAGAATGTCCGGGGTGCATGAGGTCCTTAATTATGCCGGCTGCTTTGCCGAGGCAGCAGCAAGTGTAGACAGAGTCAATGGATGGGAGGCTGGTTTGCGTGATGGATTGGGCTACATTCACGACCTTTTGTAGTTCCTTGCGGTCTTGGGCACAGCAGGAACCATACCAAGCTGTGATACAACCAGAAAGAATGCTTTCTATGGTGCATCTGTAAAAGTTGAAGAGAGTTGTAGCTGACATGCCAAATTTCCTTAGTTTTTTGAGAAGGTAGAGGCGTTGGTGGGCTTTCCTAACTATAATGTCAGCATGGGGGAACCAGGACAGGTTGTTGGCGATCTGGACACCTAAAAACATGAAGCTCTCGACCATTTCTACTTTGTCCCCGTTGATGTCGACAGGGACATGTTCTCCACTACGCTTCCTGAAGTTGATAACAATCTCCTTCATTTTGTTGACATTGAGAGAGATTATTGTCACCGCACCAGTTCATCTGATTCTCTACCTCATTCCTGTACTCTGTCTCGTCACTGTTTGCGATCCGACCCACTACGATGGCGTTGTCAGCAAACTTGAAAATTGAGTTGGAGGGGAATTTGGCCAGTCATAGGTGTTCAAGGAGCATAGTAGGGGGCTGAGAGCCTTGTGGGGCACCGGTGTTGAGGATGATCATGGAGGTGTTGTTGTTGCCTATCCTTACTGATTGTGGTCTGAGGGTTAGGAAGTTCAGGATCCAGTAGCAGAGCTGCCATATGTTTCTATGCAAGTGGCTCCTTTCAGGGCTCCGCTGGTGACCTTTGTGACATCTCCCAGGCCTCTGCATAAAAGTGCATTTGGGAAGTCACCAATGTGCTCTTCACAAGGGCACTTAACTACATTAATTTTGACTGGGACAATGCTTGCCAGGATACCAGAGCCATGAAGTTTGCCCGCATAGCTGGCTTCCCACAAGTCCAAGGAGCCATGGACTGCATGCATGCAGTTCACCATTCCTTTAGACATCAAGGTTTGCCATCATAAACCGCAATGCCTTCCACTCCCTGAACGTCCAGTCATCTGTGAGCATGCCAAATACATCCTGCAGGTGTGTGCCAAGTTCCCAGGAAGCATCCACGACAGCTACTTCCTTGGCTGCTCTAAAATACCAGAGGTATTTGAGGGAGCTCAGCAGCTACAGGGATGGCTCCTTGAGGACAAGGGGTACCCCCTCAGGACGTGGCTGATGATGCCTCTGCGAAAGCCAGAGATCAGTTACAATGAGGTTCATGCTGCTACTTGTGCTTTGGCACAGGAGATGATCGGCATCCTGAACATTTGGTTCCAGTGCCTGGACTGGTCAGGTGAAGTCCTTCAGTTTAGCCCCCAGAAGGCTTCACGCAACATAGTGGTATGCTGCACCCTCCACATCCTGGCACTGCAATGGGCCGAGGAGATGGACCAAGAGGCATATCTTCTCTGGTGAGGTTGTCGTGGAGGGCGCTGAGGGGGAATGCCAGACAGAGGCAGAGGAAGGTTGTTCAGCGATGGCAAAGGCCCAAATGGGGAGGAGAGCTCAGCATGCCTTGATAGCTTCTCACTTCAATAATGACCAGGCTTGGGTGTGCATTGAGGTCACATCATGGGGGATGGCAGCACAATCACAGCTCTGATATTGCTTCTGCCATGGGAAAGGTGCAGTTGCCCATGGTCCATATGATGCAGGAGGACAGAGCATTGCTCCTCAAAGATCGACTGCGAATGTCTGACTCCTGCCTGGCTAAGACAGCTCATGAACTCCCAAAAGGGTGGGGTCCTCGTTAGCAGGACGTCACTCAGATTACTTTGTCCTGTCAGTGTGAGGGGAGGCCAACCAATCAGCTGACATGTTTGCACAGAGGGGATGGAGGTGGTGGCATTAGTGGGTATTCAGCCTTTACATTACAGATAGCAGGGCATGCAGCAAGTAAATGACGGGGGGAGGCAAAAAGAGTGTGAAATAAGTGATTTTTAATACATACCATTGGTGCACACATACTGTCATAAGTGCTCAAGATGTAAAAGTGCCCAACACCATCCATGCCCACGATGTGATAGCATGGTTTCTCTACCTTCCTAATCCTGCCCCTATGTCTTGGTATTTCCCCAGGATCTACAGCTGAGTGGAGATGCCCTGCTGTCTGCCGTGCCCTGTTGCGACCGTGGTGGGCATTTTCTGGAGGACTGAGATCTGGAGGATCCCAGCCTGCTTTCGGGCAACATGGGCGTGGAGGGCTGTAGCTGTGTCGTGTCATAAGAAGAGGGAAGAGGGGAGTCAGATGGGCGGGACACCCCCAGGTCCCTTGAATGGAAGGCCAAGGATTTCGCATCAGCTGATCCTTCTCCCTATGGGTGCTCAAGGGTCCCTGGGTTCCTTCATGGGCTAGAGGTTCAGCTGGAGTGAGATCCATAAGCCCCACCATCTTCTGACATTGGCACTCATGGATGCCCACAAGTGCCTGCACCGTGCAGTTCATGCCCTGAAACATGGCGTTCATGCCCTGTGGTGTTGACATCCTGTGCTATGGCGTGAACGTCCTGCACCAAGGTCTCCACTGCAGACACGACCCTCACAGTGTTGGCCTTGTTGCCTCACAGTGCCAGCACCATCTGCTTGGGCATAAGGCATTGGGCATTCTCCAATTGGCCTTGCAACCCAAGGCGTGTAGATGGCATCCCTTCCTGATGTTCGCGACACTGCCTTTGTAGCTCCAGCAGCTGAGGGATGACAAGTCCAGGGGTACATAATCTGACTGGGGCTCGGCAGAGTTCTGGCCTCCAGCAGTTCTCGGAATGCCAGATCCTGGGACATCCTTGCCTCCTCCTGCTGTGGATCATCAGAAGTGAGGTGCTCACCAGTGAGTGTCCCAGAAGCCTTACCTACTAATTATTCCCACTTGTCACATATTGACTGGGAATTACAGCAAAGAAAAAAGTAATGAGATGCCACACCTATGGGTTTTAACACAATGCAGGGTCACAATTTAGGAGATGTTGTTTGTTCCAAGTTCAAGATCGAAGAGCCTCAAAAGCCTGCAAATCCCTCTGCTTACATCACGACAGGTCACCAGAGGTTATACCAGAAGAGATGCAACCACTTTAAACACAGAACATCTCTCCCCTTTTACTTCTTTAGTCCCCAGACGACAACCTTTCTTAATGTTTCAATAACAGACCCAATAAACAGTGGATGTATTATTTTGGATCATTGCTTCCCATATATAATTAACAAGACATCCATATCTTTTGGGTTGTATTCAATGCTCTGGAATTTGGCTACTCGTGACCTTTGAAGTGTCCTCATTTTCTATTTGTAATACTTCATGTGAAACTATTTTGGTGTCATTTTCCATTGATGTTGAAGATTCTGGATTTGTCTTTGTGGTTAGTCTCTGTTCAGAGGTATCACTACTTCGCATTTCTAATGCAAGTATTTCCAGTGAAGCTACAGTGATTTCACTTCATGAGGCTAGTATCTGGTCAGTATGACGTGGCCAAACTCTCTCATCATCCATCTGTACTGTGTAAGATATTAGATCCATTTTTGCTAGGATAATGGCAGGTACCCATTTTTCATTTGTAGTGTACTTCTTGCTCTCCTGAGTAAATTATTTCTTTATAGGGTTCTGTTCTCATGATAATCTGTGCTTTTTGTTGTCGTTCGACAATTTCTGAAGTATCATGTGGCATCAAATGGTCAAACTTTGCACTTCTGTCAATGTTTCTTTTAGGACCATAGCCATAACATTCCCTATTACTGGATCAGTTCTTGTGTGTCTCTGATCTTGAGATGAAGTCATAGGTATACTATCCACTTGAGAAATATAGGATGTTGAAGTAATTTTCTTCAGGTTCTTGTTTGATTTGTAATGGCAATCTTGACAAAGCATCAGTGTTCGCAGATTGCTCCAATTGACGATATTTAATATTGCAGGTGTGTGCTAATAATGTCAAAGATAATCTCTGTAAATTACAAGCTGCAAAAGGAGGAATACCTGTAACATTGAGGAATACCCAAAAGATTGTCATCAAGGGCAAGTGATGTGTCAAAAGTGTAAAATGAAGTCAATAAAAGGTAGAATCTTATAATCCGAATATAATAAAGCTTCTTTTTCCAGCTGAGCATAATTCATTTCTGCGTTACTAAGTGTTTGTGAAGTGAAGGCTATCAGTCACTCTTCTCCCAAGTGCATGATGTGTGAGACGACTGTGCTTACCCTGTAGGGCAATGTGTCGCAAATTGTATCTTAGGATTGAAGTGGACCAATAGCTCAGACGTTTGATCCACCTTTTACCTCTTCTATTTCACATTCTTTTGTCCAGTGCCATGCCTGTTTTACACATTAAGAAGTCTCACAACACCAGGTTAAAGTCCAACAGGTTTATTTGGTAGCACAAGCCACAAGCTTTCGGAGCGCTGCCACTTCATCAGGTGAGTGGGAGTTCTGTTCACAAACAGGGCATATAAAGACTAACTCAATTTACAAAATAATGGTTGGAATGAGAGTCTTTACAGGTAATCAAGTCTTAAAGGTACAGACAATGCGAGCGGAGAGAGGGTTAAGCACAGGTTAAAGAGATGAGTATTGTCTCCAGCCAGGGCAGTTAGTGAGATTTTGCAAGCCTCTGCAAGTTGTGGGGGTTACAGATAGTGTGACATGAACCCAAGATTCCCGGTTGAGGCTGTCCTCATGTGTGCGGAACTTGGTTATCAGTCTCTGCTCAGCGATTCTGCGTTGTTGTGTGTCGTGAAGGCCGCCTTGGAGAACACAGGTTTTGTACTTTCTTCAATTTCCTCCTCTTCCTCATACATAAGATCACACTATCGAACAATGCAACAATTTTCTTTTGCATTTTGCTCCAAGTAATAGCATCTTTAAAATCTCTCACTGTTTTTCCATCCTGAGAGTCTCCTTTCCCACAGCACATTTCTTTATTTAATGGTAAGTAAGTTTCGCCTTTGTTTCTTGCTTACTCAGTTCTTTTTCTAAACCTTATTGCAGTGCATCCGAGGTTTCTTTTCCTTGTCTTCAATCGTCTATTCAATCCGAAGTGCTGGATTTTTTCTTCAAATCCAGTTGAAATTTTTCTTTTCTCGAGCTCTTGTTGCAAGTTTCCCCTTTGTTAGGTATTGACCAGGAATTACAGCAAAGAGAAAGGTAATGAATTGCCACATTTGTGGGTTTAAGTCAAACGCAATGCAGGTTTATTTCGGATGTATTGTTCCAGGTCCAAGATAGAAGAGTCTCAAAAGCCTGCGAATCCCTCTGCGACGTCACGTGATGTTATACCAGCAGAGATGCAACCACTTCAAATCTGTAACACTACCAAAGTGCACGTCTGCCATAGTGGAAGGTGTGGTTGACAGCAGTGATGCCTCTTCTATGCAAACATCCAAAAACTCGCCGACAGAACTACTCTCCTCAATGGTCTCCTGTGCCCTACTCGGCTGATTTACCTGCAGGAAAGGGAGAAGGCATTCCTGCACGGCAGGGGCGGAAGGATAGGAGAAACAGGACCTACATGAGGCTGGCGAGTTAGATGCAGGAGAAATCTTGTTTCTCCCGGCAAGTTCTTGGACTCTGTCCTCAAATGGAGTGAGGATTTTCAGCTCCAGCATAACTGCATGTGCTTGTGCCCTCTTCTTTCTATTGTGAGCCAGCTTGTCCTGCAAGGAGACAGATGGGGCAAGTGTAAACAGAATGCATGTCGGGTCAGATGTTAAGGATCCCTTGCATGTGTGGTTGGTGAGTGGGAACTGGAATACGATATGGAGGAGCCACAGGGGAGACAAGGAGGAGGACACTGTGAGGTGGCAGTGAGTGAACTCCCAGTATAAGTGATGGGTGTGTGACTGGGTAGATGTTGAGAAAATGGGAAGAGTGGCTGCATGAAGCAGGTCACTCATCATCTTTCTGCACTGGATTCCTGTCTACTCATACAATGAGCTTGCACTTACCAGTGCTGCCACTACCTGCCATGCCAGGTTGCGGACCTTGCTCATTGGTCTTCTGTGCACTTCATGGGAAAAGGAGGTCCCACCTCTGCTCCACCTCATCCAGCATTCTGATCACTGCTCCCTCGGAGAACCTTGTTTTTGTCTTCCTCACAGCCATCCTCCTGATAGGACCTTGAGCAGATGTTGGGCAGTGCTGGAAAGGCGTTTATTTGGAGCGTCCCCTGAATGAAGAGCTCAAGTGATACCAGGATGAATCGGCGACAGACAGCGACACCAAGTATCTAAAGATAGGCGAGATATATCTCCAATTTTCCCTCACTCGAAATGACACATAACCAATGTAATAGAAAATTCTGCCCAATGCATTAGAAGGCACAAGTTTGAACAAAGAAAGATCATACGTAATATGTCTTTAATATAAGTGCTACAATTTAAAAGCTTTCTATTTCTGGTTTACCTTTCCGCCTACTGTGCATTGCAGCATGTCTGACATGTATGCTTGCTTTAAAAAAACATGTATGCTATGCCCAGCAAACCTTAGAAACAGATCCAATTTTTTCAATAGCTCATTGCAAGCGTTTCTTCAGTTATCATTTATGGTGTGTGGCATATGGAAATTTATTTTCAAGTCATGTCAGAAATATTTAATAACAAGGGAGTAATTCCAGTTTAAAAAGAAAACTAAAACTTACTTTTCCAGTTCCAGAACATTAAATTTCCACCAGGTTTCTGGCTCCCGAAAACTCACTCTGTAACATCGTTCCACAGCCTGTGCAAAGTAACAGTCATTAGCACCACAATTAAGCATTTCATAGATGAATAATTGTTTAGGCACAGCAATTCCAGATTCAAACATAATTTATAGACTGAATGTTTTGAATGGCAACTGCATTGAAGCTAGAACTGAATGATTCTGGAGTTTTATTTACAACATAAAAAGTCGCCTTAATGAAATGAATACAAATAATTTGAACTGACAAATTCCAGCCGGTGAAAGCTGAAGCTGGTGCAGATACTTTACACTACCTCCACCTATGAATCAGTTACAAGGTACATGTAGTGTAAGTCAACCTTAATATGCAAACATTTAAGAATTTAAGTTATTTAGAAGAAAGATGCTTCCTTTCTTTAAAAGTGCTCATTTGATTTCCATGAAGAGACTATAGTCACCTCTTTCTAGCACTTTCCACACAAAGTACACATAGAACTTACCATTTGTGCATATGGTTTCATTTCCCAAGCCTGGATATTTGTATTATCTATTATTATAGGTGACCTGCCTTCATCCATCGACTGTTTAGCTGTTAAAGAAGAATATGATCACATTCAGTGTTGTGTCCAAAATACAATTTACTTACAACTCTGTCGTGGATTTCTATTTACGTAAAACACAATCTCTAATGCACTAAAACACTTTTGTTTCTCCCTATCGTCACTACTTTCTCACGCTTATGGTATTTACCAGTATTTCCACACAGCCTTTCAATAATATTTTATCATCTACTATGCATTTTTCATCCAACAACCCATGATTGTTTTTTCAATGCAAACCTTGAACTTGAAATTTAGTTAGGAAGCGAATGAATCAAGTTAAAGGTATTGTCCATACTTCTGATTTGCTATTAACTGAATTCAGATCTTTGCCAAGTTTCACCCGACACTATACCATTGCCATGCTAAATCATCTGCTTGGAGATCTCCATACTTCCCTGGTAGCTCTGCAACAATAAATCATAAGTGATTGCCCCTAATTGGGTGCTCAAAACACATTGCGGTCTTCCCACAACCACCTCATGCACCACCTAATTTGGGAATCCTCTGACCACCATAAAAGAAACTTCACGTCCCCAAGGCCTGTTCACATACAGACCATGGTATTTGCTACCAAATAAACCTGTTGGACTTTAACCTGGTGTTGTTAAAACTCTTACTGCACATACAGACCTACATAGATGGAAGAGGTTGTTAGGTCACACCTCGAAGGAGAAAATAAAAGATAAATACCTCATCCTTCATTATTAACTATTCAAAATTCAATCCAGGTTGCAGCCCAGTAATTCAGATATCTCAAAATGGAATCAAGGGCATCCATTCCACACATCTAACAATTCTTTATTATTCTTTGCCTTCAGAGAGGCTAAAAATGACCCGGATGTGAAGAATAGCAACAATTTTTCATCCTGACAAATACAGTAGCGTTTATTTTAGTGGATAAGTAATCCAAAGGACTACTTTGAATGAATAATCTGGAAACCAGAGTTCAAATCCCCCATGGCAGTTTGAGAATTTAAATTCAGTTAATGAAATAAATCTGGAATAAAAAGCCAGTTGTCAACAAATCGAACTTGAAACTACCAGATTATTGGTTCACTCGGCAAGGGAAATTGTTGTCCTTATCTGGTCTGGCCGATATTTTAGGCCAGACCCACAGGAGTGCATTTGACTGTAACTGAAATGACTATGCAAGCTGTCAGTTGCATTAAGAACAGTTATGATGGACTGCAGCAGTTTAAGAAGGTCGCTCACCACCATGACCTTCAAGGGTAATAAACATTGGCCTTGCTGGCAGCACCCACATCCCATGAGTGAACAAATTTTTAAAACTGTGCCTTATTAAAGCCTTTGTGCATCAATCCAGTGCACCCTATGTTCCAGAAATATTTCCCTCAAAGTTGATGACACTGCATGATATTTCAACTGCTCCCTCTACTAATATCACATCAGTGAACAGGAGAGGCAGGGTAGCAAAGTTGAACGGACCTCAATTTTGTGGAAATAGGGTCAAAGGAGCTGGGGGATGGATCATATGGTCAAGGTGAGGTGAGAGAGAGATGAAACTAGAAAAAACTGGGGCTGGGGTTTAAAACTCAGGTTTTTAAGATTAAGAGGTTTGGTAGTGATCAAGACGACACCCCTCCCTGATGTACTCAATGCATTCTATGCCCGTTTTGAGCATGAGATCAGCGAGAGCATGTCCCCCACCCCGGAAGCCTCGGATGAACCTGTATCCAAGGTCACCATTACAGATGTGAGAGCAGCCCTCTCAAAGGTCAATCCATGGAAAACGGCTGGCCCACATGGGGTACCCAGACGAAAACTCAGATCCTGCACCAATCAGCTGGCATAGGTATTCGTAGACATCTTCAACTTCTCTTTACAACAATCTGAGGTCCCTATCTGTTTCAAGACGATGACCATCATCCCAGTACCAAAGAAAAGCCAAGCAGCGTGCCTTAATGACTATCGTCTAGTGCTCTGACATCCATCATTATGAAGTGCTTCAAAAGTCTAGTCATGGCATGAGTCAATTCCGGCCTCTCAGATTGCCTGGATCCACTACAGTTCACCTACCGCCGCAACAGGTCCACAGCAGACACCATCTCCTCGGCCCTGCACTCAACCCTGGAACACCTAGATAACAGACACCTATGTTAGATTCCTATTTATCGACTACAGTTCAGCCTTCAACACCATTATTCCTACTCATCTCATCTCCAGACTTCGTGGCCTGGGGCTCGGCTCCTTCCTCTGCAACTGGATCCTCAACGTTCTAGCCCACAGACCACAATCAGTAAGGATAGGCAACAACACCTCCTCCACAATCATCCTCAACACCAGTGCCCCACAAGGCTGTGTCCTCAGCCCCTACTATACTCCTTATACACCTACGATGTGGTCAAATTCCCCTCCAACTCAATTTTTAAGTTTGCTGATGACACCACAGTAGTGGGTCGGATCTCAAACAATGACGAGACCGAGTACAGGAAAGAGATAGAGAATCTGGTGAACTGGTGCGATGACAATAATCTCTCAATGTTAACAAAACGATGGAGATAGTCATCGACTTCAGGAAGCGTGGTGGAGGACATGCCCGTCTACATTAATGGGGACGAAGCAGAAATGGTGGAGAACATCAAGTTTTTAGCTGTTCAAATCACCAACAACATATCCTGGTCCCCACATGCCGACACGATAGTTAAAAAAGTCCACCAACAGGGCGGCACAGTAGCACAGTGGTTAGCACTGCTGCTTCACAGCGCCAGGGACCCGGGTTCGATTCCCGGCTTGGGTCATTGTCTGTGTGGAGTTTGCACATTCTCCCCGTGTCTGTACGGGTTTCCTCCGGGTGCTTCGGTTTCCTCCCACATTCTGAAAGACGTGCTGGTTAGGTGCATTGACCCGAACAGGCGCTGACTGTGGCGACTAGGGGAATTTCACAGTGACTTCATTGCGGTGTTAATGTAAGCCTAACTTGTGAATAATAAATAAAACTTTATTTTTACAATGCCTCTACTTTCTCAGAAGACTAAGGAAATTTGGTATATCCACTACGACGCTCACCAACTTTTACAGATGCACCATAGAAAGCATTATTTCTAGTTGTATCACAGCTTGGTATGGCTCCTGCTCTATCCAAGACCGCAAGAAACTACGAAGGGTTGTGAACGAATCCCAGTCCATCACTCAAACCAGCCTCCCACCCACTGACCCTGTCTATACGTCCTGCTGCCTAGGAAAAGCAACAACGATAATTAAGGACCCCATGCACCCCGGACATTCTCTCTTCCACCTTCTTCTGTTGGGAAAAAAATACAAAAATCTGAGGACATGTACCAACTGACTCAAGAACAGCTTCTTCCCTGCTGCCATCAGACTTTTGAATGCACCTACCTTGCATTATGTTCTCTAAACACTAGCTATGACTGTAACACTACATTCTGCACTCTGTCCTTTCCTTCTCTGTGAATGGTTTGTTTTGTCTGTATAGCGTGCAAGAAACAATACTTTTCACTGTATACTAATACATATGACAATAATAAATCAAATCAAAAAAATCTAAAGAGGAGCCAATTTCCTCTTGTTGAGCAGTCAGTGGCAAGAGTGAGTACTTATCAGATTACGGAAGGAGATCAGTGAAAAAGAAATTGATTTATACAGAAAAGGCACCAGTAGAGCTAATCATCTGAAATTGTTGATTTCGATGTTGAGATCAGAAGGCCAGAAGGATGATTAGCTCTACGTCACCTCGACCCCTTTGTTTTCATTTTATTTAATTGTTAACTGTTCTCTACTTTTTATTTCTTTATTTTTCTTTATTTTTCTTTCCCCCGACGCTCTCCCCCCTTTTACCTTTTCTCCCTCTTCACTTCCCTTTCCCCCCCTTTTCTCAATTTTACTTCTCTCCCACCCATCTCCCCCCTCTCCCCCCACATCTTCATCTGTCACAGCTTACCCTCTGATTTCAGCTTCTCTGCCATTTGGCCTTTTAGCTTTGACAAAGGGTCATCTGGACTTGAAACGTCAGCTCTTTTCTCTCCTTGCAGACGCTGCCAGACCTGCTGAGATTTTCCAGCATTTTCTCTTCTGGTTTCAGATTCCAGCATCTGCAGTAATTTGCTTTTAACTCAGACTGTGCAAAATCTCAAACATAGTTATCACACCAGCCCTTGCCACCTTACACCAACCATTAGTCCCCAGGCTTCAAAATCCTCAACCATAAATCTTTCTATGGCCTCCATTTTATCCCTCAAATCATGTCAGCTGAACCTTTAGACGTCACATTGTGCACAGAGATTTCCTCAGAAATCCCTGAATTTCTACAGCTATAATTTATCTCAAATTATTTTTTTTTAAAAAATACCTCTTCTTTCTGACATTTATGCTTGATACCCACTATGACAATGGCAAAGAAATGCACAATATTTCATGACCTGTAAGCCACTAGGTGCACACTTTTAAAAAATGTTTTTAATAGGACGTGGGTGTCGCAAGCTAGGCCAGTATCAATTGCCCTCGAGAAAGTGGTGGTGTGCCATCTTCTTGAACCGCTTGCAGTCAATGTGGTGTAGGTACTCTGAAAAAGGGTCAAGGTGGTAAAGGTCATAGATTGAGAGGGTGCTGTCGAAGGAACCTCGACAACAATCCCACCCAGGCCCTATCCCCGAAACCCCACATATTTACCCTGCTAATCCCGCTAACATATACATCCCGGGACACCAAGGGGCAATTTAGCAGGGCCAATCAACCTAACCCGCACACCTTTGGACTATGGGAGAAAACTGGAGCACCCGGAGGAAACCTACACAGACACGGGGACAACGTGCAAACTCCACACAGACAATGACCCACGCCGGGATTCGAACCCTGGTCCCTGGAGCTGCGAGGCAGCAGTGCAAATCATTGTGCCACAATCTATCAGAAAAAAGTACATTTATTCCATGAACACTGAAATTTTCTATTACTGTAAACCTCACTGGTTTAAACGTTACTTCTCAATCTACTGATAAATTATGGGAACTTTTAAATTCTTACTTTTTTACTTTATGGCCATGCGTTTTCATCTCATTAAGTTTTAAAGGACTCAGACTACAGCTATTTATGACTCATTTGTCTCAAGCTATGTTTTCCTCATTCAGAACTATTCTATAAAGCATGAAAGTTTGTCCTTTATTATCCATGAAACTGGCTGTTCAGCTTCTATATACATCTATTGGAGATTTTCCAATCAGATGTACCAAAACAAAAACAATATTCAAACCGATAGAGGTATCCAGAGTGACAATGAACAAAACACAATTCATACCTCTGTTCTGATTCCACTCATGCGCTTCTCCAAGGAAACTGGGGTCAAACCAGTAACCTCCATTTCGACAGAAATAATCATCTGTGCTTAACACCACACCATTAGGATTTTGACCTAACAGCAATCTGCAAATAGAAATACTCAAGAATGATTACATTGCTAATTGAATTATTTTTGAAAAAAAAATCATATAGCACTTTTAATCAGTAACCTTAACCCATCAAAAAGACATTTTTTTTAAAAAAAAAGCTTCATCTTTTGCAACATAGTGATGTGAGAGACCCATTATGAATGTATTCACATCATGTCAAAGCATCTTAGCAAAAATTATGGGTTAAAATAGTTCAGAGCAATGCATGCAATTACCAACATTATCTAAGAATACAGAACCTGTTTCTTGAATCCTAAAAGTTACCGAGCAAGGTGACTGTTTTTTCTTTTAAGCATTTTAAAAATTAAATCTAGACAAGTATGTTACAAAATATGAATGCCATCTACTACATTTGTTGTCTTGCTCAGTCTCAAGCATCGTTGCTCAGTACCAATCATAATTATATTTTCAGTTACTTACAGGTTTCCACAGATGGTAATAAAAAATACCCAACGTAAATTAACCAACCCAGAATCTATACTTTCTTTATAATGTTTTTCGACAATTGCAATGCCAACACCAAGTTCCATTCTGATTGAAACAACAATTGGTCCACCTGTAAATTAGTACAGGGGTAATTTTAGTGTATTCCTTCCAAGTCCGATCGTCTTAAAAATGAGAAACAAGGATCTCACAATCCAAGACATAGAGACAATCCAGCATTACAACAAATAGCATTAACAAAAATAAAATCAATTTTGCTCAAAAACAGACAAGCGCATATTCTCCGGTTTTTCTCACAAGCCAGAAGTCAGACTGTTTTGGAGGGCAGGAGTACCATAGCATATATTAACCTATTGCCAAGGTGAAGCAACTGCCCTTTAAAAGAACAGCGATACCAGCCACGTACACTTATTTGGTCGAAGAACTTTGCATATTGGAAGGTGCTATTCAATTCCAGACCAGAGGTTGCAAGTGCAGGTCCGAAGCAGCCAAAATTGTTGTATATAAAATAGCATCAGCAGTGTACCACACATATTGTGAGATACGGAAATTAAGTTGAGAAGCAGAAAAATGTGGGAGGGGTGAACAACATTTGCAAATACATACACCAAGTTACACTGAGCTCCAACTCGCAAAATGGTAATCAAAGCTCAAGTAATTCATAGAGTCCTGCAGTGCAGAAGGAGGCCATCAGCCCATTGAGTCTACAATCCCACCCAGGCCCTAATCCCGTGTATTTACCCTAGCTAGACCCCCCTGACACTAAGGGACAATTTAGTATTGCCAATCTACCTAACCCGCACATCGTTGGACTGTGGAAAGAAACCGGAGCACCCGGAGGAAACCCACAGACGTGGGAAGAATGTGCGGACCCCACACAGACCCAAGCCAGGAATCGAACCCGGGTCCCTGGCGCTGTGAGGCAGCAGTGTTAACTACTGTGCCACCGTACCACCCACAATTACTTGAACAATTTTTGAGATAAATTCATGGAAAAAGGTAAAAGTTAGCAGAACTAAAGACTCCTATCTCAATCTGTCGGATTAGTGATTTCTGCATTAAATTTATTTCTCCAGATTAAAAAAGGTAACAGTTAAATGAATAATGCACAAAATAAACCAATCATTTTGCAGCATGCGTTCAATCAATTTTGAAAATCCAAATGCTCAAAAACCACAAGGAGATAAAACACTGCAGTTATGTCAGCCTACCACATGCTAACCTTCAATTTATACATGATGGGAAATCATAAACTTTCAGTCTATGTCACCATTTTGAAACCGATAACAGCATGATAGATGTTGGTCAAATGTTAACGTCAAACCCAAGGTTTTGAACAAAGCTGAAATAGAGTCATAGAGGTTTACAGCATGGAAATAGGCCCTTCGGCCCAACTTGTCCATGCCGCCCTTTGTTTCAAACCACTAAGCTACTACCAATTGCTCGCATTTGGTCCATTTCCCTCTGCACCCATCTAACTGTCTGAATGCTTTTTAAAAGACAAAATTGTACCCACCTCTACTACTACCTCTGGCAGCTTGTTCCAGACACTCACCACCCTCCAATTGAAAAAACATGTCCCCCTGGACCTTTTTGTATCTCTCCCCTCTCACCTGAAACCTATGCCCTCTAGTTTTAGACTCCCCTACCTTTGGGAAAAGATGTTAACTATCTAGCTGATCTATGCCCCTCGTTATTTTGTGGACCTCAATAAGATCACCCCTAAGCCTCCTACACTCCTGTGAAAAAAGTCCCAGTCTAGTCAGCCTCTCCTTATAACTCAAACCATCAAGTCCCGGTAGCATCCTCATAAATCTTTTCTGCACTCTTTCTAGTTTAACAATATCCTTTCTATAATAGGGTGACCAGAACTGAACGCAGTATTCCAAATGTGGCCTTACCAATGTCTTGTACAACTTCAACAAGAAGTCCCAACTCCTGTATTCAATGTTCTGACCAATGAAACCAAGCATGCTGAATGCCTTCTTCACCACTCTGTCCACCTGTGACTCCACTTTCAAGGAGCTATGAACCTGTACCCCTAGATCTCTTTGTTCTATAACTCTCCCCAATGCCCTAACATTAACTGAGTAAGTCCTGCCCTGGTTCGATCTACCAAAATGCATCACCTCACATTTATTTAAATTAAACTCCATCTGCTATTCATCAGCCCACTGGCCTAATTGATCAAGAAAGATACCGAAAGATACCGTTGCAATCCTAGATAACCTTCTTCACTATCCACTATGCCACCAATCTTGGAGTCAACTGCAAATTTACTAACCGTGCCCCCTAAATTCTCATCCAAATCATGAATATAAATGACAAATAACAGTGGACCCAGCACCGATCCCTGAAGCACACCGCTGGTCACAGGCCTCCAATTTGAAAAATAACCCTCTACAACCACCCTCTGTCTTCTGTCATCAAGCTAATTTTGTATCCGCCCTGGATCCCATGAGATTTAACCTTATACAACAACCTATCATTTGGTACCTTGTCAAAGGCCTTACTAAAATCCATATAGACAACATCAACTGCACTGCCCTCATCTACCTTCTTGGTTATCCCTTCAAAAAACTCAATCAAATTTGTGAGACGTGATTTTCCACTCACAAAGCCATGTTGACTGTCCCTAATCAGTCTTTGCCACTCTAAATGCCTGTACATCCTGTCTCTCAGAATACCTTCTAACAACTTATCCACTACAGATTTTAGGCTCACATAAAAATATTAATGAAGTTATTCAATCAAAAACAATTTCATTGGTAAAATCAAGTTCTTGTGGAGTAAAATAAGACATCAACGATTTTACCAGATTAGGGACCTATATTGACAGATACTTTCCATCCCATGATGGCAAAGGTTTAAAACTGATCTGATTTAGTTTATCTTGTATATTTATTGATGGATTTCCCAGACAGGTCATTAAAAAATTGATATTCTCCCAACATCAATGATAGCTTTTTACGCATTCCTTGCTTGGGCTCAAGTTCTCAATAGCTTCAAGTAAAATAGCACATTGAAAAAATAGTATTGTGATGGTACTGTGCTATTTTGACATATTTTATGTGTAAAGTGGGGCTGCTTTAAGAGGCAGTGTTTTGTTACAGGAGTCAATTGGTCTGAGAAACATGCAGTAGATACTAAGAATGCAGGCTAATAACTGATTTGTTAGGAATATGTTACTTTGTAAAGTTAATGGATCTTTTATTTATTTAGGCTCTCCTGGGATTTTAGACTAGATATGCAGATTCATGTAAGATTTTGATTAGGTTGATTGACAAGGACAAAGATTAATGGGAGGAGCTAAGCTTGCAGGAAAACCAGTTTCATTTTCATTTTAAAATATAAGCAGTTGCTGCCTGGACTTGTTGAAGGAAACAGGTGTCCCTCTCTCCAGAGGTTTTCTGAAAGCTCCAGGACTGTTAACCTAAACGACAAGCAAGTTTGCCTGTGTTTTGCTAATTATAATGGGTTTGAGTCTATAAGTGAAATTTGTTTAAATCACGGATAGATGGATTCCTGATCGGTAAGGGAATTAGGGGTTATAGGGATCAGGCGGGTAAGTGGAACTGATCCACTTCAGATCAGCCATGATCTTATTGAATGGCGGGGCAGGCTCGAGGGGCTAGATGGCCTACTCCTGCTCCTATTTCTTATGTTACGTTCTTATATTGCTTGATTGGACTTCAGTGATAAGTTAGCAGTTAACAATTGTATCTGGTCATGTTTATGTATTGTACAATTGTTAAAGCTGCTATGCTACTTGATTTGTTATAATTAAACTGCGTTGTTAAATAAAGTTTGTTTTGATAAAAGCTTCCCAGTGTGTCAGTAGAATCATGCCTGGAGTAAAATATCTTACCTTCACAATATTGCCAAAATAGAAAATTGGGGTCTAGTTTAGTTGATAAAACTGCATTTTAAAAAAAATCTCTTTTGAACTTCATCCAACTGATAAGAGGCAGCTTTGGAAAAGGTTAGTTTTCAACCAAATGTAATATATTATGGCATGGGACTGAAGGTTGAGGGACAACATACTGCCGACTTGCCTGGATGACTGTAGCTCAACACCATCTAGAGCAAAGCAGCCATCCACCACTTTAAACATCCATTCCCTTCAGTACCTGTGCAGTGGCAGCAGTGTACACAATATGCATACTCCTTCGAAAGCAACTTCCAAACCTGTGACTGCCACCACCCAGAACAAGGGCAGTAAGAACCAGTACTAGTAGAAGATAATATCCACTCAGGTCAAGGTTTCGACCACAGTGTACTCATGTGACTGAACAGGTCTAATGTTCTTTAGGGAAGGGAACCTGCCATCTTTACCTGGTCTGGCCAGATGTGACTCCAAGCCCACAGCAATGTGGTGGACTCTTAACTGCCCTTTGAGATGGCCTAGCAAGCCACTCAGTTCAAGGGCAATTAGGGATGGGCAAAAAATGCTGGCCTTGGCAGTGATGCCCACATCTCATGAAAGAACAAACAAAATGTCCCAGAAGGTAGTGGAATCTGAGCGCAGGATCTGCTTCCTTTTCTTTCACTCTGATGCCCTCTGCCTCATCATTAAGATGCTGTGGCTCAAAGTGTGACATAGCGCGATGGGCTAGCTGTTATCATTTTGAACGATTGGCAGCAAGCACCTTCCAATCATTAATGTCAATGCTGCTATGCTTCAAGGAGCGTCTGAAGCATTTTCTTTGTCCTCCCTTTGAACACTGGTCATCTGAGGGTTGAGAAATTGATTTTGCAGGAGTTTTGCCTGAATGCCTATGGAGCTGCCTTCAAGAATGACACGAGCTTTTTTTTATGGTTCCCTCATTGCATCCTGAGGATGCAGTGGAGCCATTTCTGATGGAATTTCTCAAGCCTCTTATGTGTCACTGATACACAGTCCAGGTCTCACCTCAATACAGGAGCATATTGATGAGCTTGCAGAGGTCTTTGTCGTCGAACACTGAACTGACATAGCCGACACACTGTTGGATCTCCTCGTCAATGGTGCTCTTTTGAGAGAGGTGGCTGCCAAGGTATGGGAAGTGCTCAACACATTAATCAGCACTGAAAAGCCACAACCATCCTAACTTGAAACTGTATCATTATTCCTTCACCATCATTGGGCTAAGATCCTGGCACTCCCTCCCTAACAGCACATGGACTGCAGTGGTTCAAGTGAGTCGCTCACCACCACCAAGGGCAAAGAGGGATAGACAATATATCCTGGCCTTGCCAGCAATGCCCACATTCCATGAATGAACAAAAGTCCCTGAAGGATTTTGGTACTTAGAAATGAGATAACAGAAGTTAAAATATAAATAAGCAAGAAATGATAGAGTATGCGTTGACACTATACTTTTTAAAGTTACATCTGTAGGAAGCGATATTACAATAATAAACCTGTTGAGTGTTATCATTAATTCTGGGAATAATTTCTTCTTGATACATAATAAGCTAGAAACTGTAAAGCTGCAAAATGCTCTAGTTTCCATGCAAGAGCCAACATTTTAAAAATATGTTCTTCTTCAACTGCCCACTGTCTCAAACACCTTTCTGGAATTTAGTAACTGGATGCTTCAAAGCTTCCATCTTTGACATTAAGGTTTGCAGATCTCTTAAGCAGACGAAAATACAGAAAGCTGCCCCTAGTTCAAATAATAAACTATTATCCACAATCTGAATGACAAAGGATTTTATGATTGATAGAAGAGCATTAACACTCAAAATACAAGCACACTGGCTATCGAGTCAAAGATAATGTCAATAAAACATATAATTACCATTTTCAAGAGTTAACTGACAAAATGACAAATAATTCAAATAAAGCCTACCGTGAAAGGGTCGATTTTCCAGAGCCTGGTGGACCACGCATAAACACGAGCTCTTTATTTCCAATAATTGGTCTTAAGTGATGCTCCATTTTCTGATACTGCTGACACAAGTTAGTTATCCCAGCCCTCAGCATATTGGGCCGACCGTCATTATTTTGATGTGGGCCAGAGTTGTAAAAATATTTATGTCCAGGTTGTATTGTACACTCATTAGTGAGGCCTGTCTGAACATCACAAATCTCATTTGTTGCTTGGATTGGTGCACTGTTGCGGTCACTGACATGGCCATTACTTAAAAACAGTTGGCCATGAGGAAAAGGGACTGGCCCCTGTGACGGGCCAGTGTATCTTTGATAAGTGAGTGGGATATTGAACCTCGGCAGAGGGGGTCCTTGCGGTCCGATAAAAGCTTGTGGCTGGTTCCACTGAGGCCTTGAGGGGCACATGATACTATTTCGATGTGTGTCACATGTAGGAATTTGTGATCTACCAGTACATGGGTCACCTGCCGTTTGAGCTTTATCACTTGTAATCTTTTTGCATCGCTTACGAGTTTTGTTTTCTTTTTGCTTACCCACTGTAGTGCTTCCAATGTGTTCTGCTGAACTCTGTGAACCATCCACACACTCATTAACAAGCAAATCAGTCTCACTTTCAATTTTTTCCAATTCCTTATAAAATAGCATTAATTCACTTTCAAATTGAGCAACATTTTCAGGTACAGTAATACCATTCTTCTCATTACGCTGCACATTGTCCTCCTCAAATTTTGAAACTGATGGCGAATTATTCCCCATGCCTTCTCTCAACTCTGAGCACTGACTGCTGTGTGGGGTGAGGTACTCAGTTCCACTTTGCTGTTCAACACTATCAGTTTTATCTTTCTCAGACTGTTCAGTAGAGTCACATTCATCTTGTGCAGCAGTGCTCTCTGTTTTTTGTCTTTTCGAACACGGAATATTCATTCCACCATCGCTGGGTTCCAAAGACTCAGTATTATCTTCTAAACCAGACATCTGTAAAACAAGCATTGGTTAAATATGTAAAATTTTTGCCCTCGTCACACATGAAGATTTTTTTGAAGCATTGTGACTATGCATTTTAAAATTATCTTTTCAAAATGCAGCTAAAATCTGAACAAGTTTGGTGTCATTTTCTTGTTACCGAAGAGTTGTATTTGGGTTGCTTGGATGCAAAACCACTCTTTGAAATGAGATGCATGCTCACAGAAAGATTTTGAAATTAAGTTTTTTAACGTTTATTTATTCGTGTCACAAGTAGGCTTACATTAACACTGCAATGAAGTTACTGTGAAAATCCCCTAGTTGCCACACTTTGGTGCCTGTTTGGGTACACTGAGAGAATTTGGCCAATGCACCGAGGGAGAATTTAGCATGGCCAAAGCTGTTCAAATGTTAAGTTGTTCTCGTGCCCTTCATTTCTTTTATTGTATGAGCAGGAAAAGTATGTTTACTTTTCACTTTTAAAATTCATATTCCTGGTCCATTTCTCAAATCAGGACATTAAAATCTAATTTTGGAGAAGTTTGCCATCACAAACTTTCCATTCTCTCTCATTTCTTTTGACTAACTATCTCACATCCTCTGCAACTGAATTCCTACTTTGCTCGAGCTTTCAGAAATAACTGTGCTATAAGTTTCTCATGCCTTTCCATTCTACCTAATGTAGATATGAAGAAAAGTAAAAAGTTAACCAGGCATTTTATTATTCTGAAATTGTCACTCTTCAAAACTAAGAAAAAAAACCAATGCTGATCAGACAGCTTTGAGGAAGGCTGGTGGTTGAACAAGACACAAGACCATAAGAAACAGAAGTAGGTTGTTTGGCCCCTCGAGCCTGCTCTGCCATTCAATAGGATCACAGTTGCAGACCCAGCACTGATCCCTGTGGAACCCCAGTGGTTACAGGTCACCAACCTGAAAAAGAACCCCTTATCACCACTCGCTGTTTCCTGCCCGTTAGTCAATTCTCTATCCATGCCAATATACTACCTCCAACATCACAGGCTGTAATGACTTAACCCTTTTCACAGAGAAAGATCACAGAATCCCTACAGTGCAGAAGGAGGCCATTCGGCCCATTGAGTCTGCACCAACAAGAATCCCACCTAGGCCTTATCCCTGTAACCCCACATGTTTACCCCGCTAATCCCTGTAACCTATGCAGCCCGGGACACTAAGGGGCAATTTAGCATGGCCAATGCACCTAAACCGCACATCTTTGGACTGCGGGAGGAAACTGGAGTACCCGGAAGAAACCCACACAGGCATGGGGAGAACATACAAACTCCACACAGATAGTGAGTGACCTGAGCCGGGATTAAACCGGGGTCCCTGGCGCTGTGAGGCAACAGTGCTAACCGCTGTGCCATCATGCCATGAGAGGTATCTTAATGAACACCTTCTAGATGTTCAAATACAACATATCTATTGGTTCCCTTCTATCCACTCTGGTTGAGGCTTCCTCGAAAAACTCTAATTAGTCAGACACGATTTCCCTTTAATGAAGCCACGCTGACTCTGCTTGATTAGATTGTAATTTTCCAAATGTGCTATTACTTCCTTAATAATTTTCCAGCACCATTTATTATTTTTTTTAAACAGGTCTGTAGCTCCCTGAGACAGCTCCACAGTGGCTGTCCCCTGATGGACCACAGCAGAAACTACAGTCTGCATTCTCCCTTTTCTTAGCATCTGCCCTCTTTCTACCCTCCTTGGCAGCACTGAGCCTTTCCAAGTGTACGTTTCATGCTAGCAGCCTGTTAATTGGTTCGTCCAAAACATCTTTACTCAAACTCCAACCCTCTGTAATCAAGGCCAACATTTTTTGATTTGACATGTATTGGGGTACAGTGAAGAGTATTGCTTCTTGCGAGCTATACAGACAAAAACATAATGTTCATGGAATACATG
Source organism: Mustelus asterias (assembly GCF_964213995.1). Classification (NCBI taxonomy): domain Eukaryota; kingdom Metazoa; phylum Chordata; class Chondrichthyes; order Carcharhiniformes; family Triakidae; genus Mustelus; species Mustelus asterias. The sequence goes on from NC_135810.1 coordinate 94,694,212, forward strand.
GGGAGAAGGAATGGAGAGGGTGCAGAATACAGCGTTGCAGGTTCTGATGGAATGAAAAGAAAGATCAGCTTAATATATGACAGATCCACTCAAAAGTCTGGCGACAGCAGGGAAGAAGCTGTTCTGGAGTCGGTTGGTACATGTCCTCAGATTGTTGTATCTTTTTCCTGATGGAAGAGTGTATGTCCGGAGTATGTGTGGTCCTTGTATATGCTGGCTGCTTTTCCGAGATAGCGGGAAGTGCAGACAGTCAATGGATGGGAGGTTGGTTTGCATAATGGACTGGGCTATGTTCACAACCCTTTGTAGTTTCTTGTCGTCTTATCAGAGCAGGAACCATACCAAGCTGTGATACATCTGGAAAGGATGCTTTCATAGAATCATAGAAACCCTACAGTACAGAAAGAGGCCATTCGGCCCATCGAGTCTGCACCGACCACAATCCCACCCAGGCCCTACCCCCATATCCCTACATATTTTACCCGCTAATCCCTCTAATCTATGCATCCCAGGACACTAAGGGGCAATTTTTAACATGGCCAATCAACCTAACCCGCACATCTTTGGACTGTGGGAGGAAACCGGAGCACCCAGAGGAAACCCACGCAGACACGAGGAGAATGTGCAAACTCCACACAGACAGTGACCAAGCCGGGAATCGAACCCAGGTCCCTGGAGCTGTGAAGCAGCAGTGCTAACCACTGTGCTAACGTGCCGCCCCTTTCTATGGTGCATCTGTAAAAATTGGTGAGTTGCAGCAGATTTGTTGAATTTCCTTGGCCTTCCGTGGCGTTGGTGGGCTTTCTTCACTATAACATCGGTGTGGAGGGACAAGAACTGTTGGTGACCTGAACACTTAGAAACTTGAAGCTCTTGACCATTTCCACTTCACCATCATTAATGCAGACAGGGGTGCGTCCTCCAGTATGTTTCCTAAAGTTGTCTATCGCCTTCATTTTACTGACATTGAGGGAGAGATTATTGTCGTTGTACCATGTCACCAGATTCTTTATCTCTTTCCTGTACTTGGCTCGTCATTGTTAGAGATCTGACCCACTATGGTGATGTCATCAGCAAACTTGAAAATGTAGTTGGAGCAGAATTTGGCCACACAGTCATCAGTGTATAAGGAATATAGTAAGGGGCTGAGGACACAGCCTTGTGGGCACCGGTGTTGAGGATAATCATGTTACCTATCCTTACTGATTGTGGTGTCCGGGTTAGGAAGTATAGGATCCAGTCGCAGGAGGAGGAGCTGAGCCCTAGGCCACAGAGTTTGGAGCTGAGTTTTGTTGGGATAATGGTGTTGAAGGCTGAGCTGTAGTCAATAAATAGGAGTCTGATGTTAAGTGTCCTTGTTATCCAGGTTTTCCAGGGTTGAGTGTAGGGCCAGGAAGATGGCGTCTGCTGTGGACCTGTTGCAGTGGTAGGCAAACTGTAGTGGATCCAGGCAATCTGGCAGACTCGAGTTGATGCGCGCCATGACTGACCTTTCGAAGCACTTCATAATGATGGCTGTCAGAGCAACTGGGTGTTAGTCATTAAAGCACGCTGCCTGGTGGTTTTTCTTCGGTACAGGGATGATGGTCATCTTCTTGAAGCAGGTAGGGATCTCAGATCGGAGTAATGAGAGGTGAAAGATGTCTGTAAATACCCCACCCCCCCCAGCTGGTCTGCATAGGATCTGAGTGCTCGTCTGGGTATCCTAATCAGGCTGAGGGTTATCATTTGCCTTTCCAATAGCTTGCTGTACTAGGATGCTAACTTTCAGGAATTTGTCTCCAAGGACATTCGGGTCCCCTTGATTTCCAACATTCTCTCTGGGGGCAGTTGGCACAGTGCCCATGTTATAGACAGAACCAATTAGTATCAAAATGTCAATAGGACTATTTTCTTTGAGAGTAAGTATATTATCGCAATCATGTTTGAATGCAGTGGTCAAGTTAACTAGTTATGCTACATCGGTGCTTAAAATCTGCCTTAAATTTCTGGGTTCCCAAACATGCAGCCATAATTCAGTCTCTTTGGAGTCATGAGGTCCTGAGTTCAAGTTCCAGGACATGACTACAAAAATCTAGGTTGACATTCCAGTGCAATGCTAACTGAATGCTATTTCAAAAAACAGGAGAGTTACACAATACAAAAACAGAAAATGCTGCAAAATCTCGGCAGGTCTGATAGCATTTGTGGAGAGAGAATACAGCTAGCGTTGAGAGTCTGGATGACCCTTCGTCAGAGATGAAGACAACAGAAAATAGGATGTGATTTATACTGTTAGCTTGGGGGGGGGGGGGATGCAAATTGACGAAGATATCATAGACAAAAAGACAAAGGGAATGTAAATGGTGATCACTGCCAAGAAGGGTGCTGATAACAGCCATTAAGAGGTCAGAATATGTAAATGGCAGAACAATGGTAAGTGGAGTGTCAAAGGATGACCTGTCAAAGGACAGCAATGGAGGTTGAGGTGCAACCCTACTGGAAGTCTACAAGATTATGAGGGGCATGGACAGAGTGGATAGTCAGAAGCTTTTTCCCAGGGTGGAAAAGTCCGGATGGGATTTATCCAAGGATTCTCTGGGAGGCAAGAGAAGTGATTGCAGAGCCTCTGGCTCTGATCTTCAGGTCGTCGTTGGCCTCTGGTATAGTACCAGAAGATTGGAGGTTAGCGAATGTTGTCCCATTGTTTAAGAAGGGGAACAGAGACTTCCCCGGGAATTATAGACCGGTGAGTCTCACTTCTGTTGTCGGCAAGATGTTGGAAAAAATTATAAGGGATAGGATTTATAGTTATTTGGAGAGTAATGAATTGATAGGTGATAGTCAGCATGGTTTTGTGGCAGGTAGGTCGTGCCTTACTAACCTTATTGAGTTTTTTGAGAAAGTGACCAAGGAGGTGGATGGGGGCAAGGCAGTGGACGTGGTATATATGGATTTTAGTAAGGCGTTTGATAAGGTTCACCATGGTAGGCTTCTGCAGAAAATGCAGATGTATGGGATTGGGGGTGATCTAGGAAATTGGATCAGGAATTGGCTAGCGGATAGGAAACAGAGGGTGGTGGTTGATAGTAAATATTCATCATGGAGTGCGGTTACAAGTGGTGTACCTCAGGGATCTGTTTTGGGGCCACTGCTGTTTGTAATATTTATTAATGATCTGGATGAGGGTATAGTTGGGTGGATTAGCAAATTTGCTGATGACACCAAAGTCGGTGGTGTGGTAGACAGTGAGGAAGGGTGTCGTAGTTTGCAGGAAGACTTAGACAGGTTGCAAAGTTGGGCCGAGAGGTGGCGGATGGAGTTTAATGCGGAGAAGTGTGAGGTAATTCACTTTGGTAGGAATAACAGATGTGTTGAGTATAGGGCTAACGGGAGGACTTTGAATAGTGTGGAGGAGCAGAGGGATCTAGGTGTATGTGTGCATAGATCCCTGAAAGTTGGGAATCAAGTAGATAAGGTTGTTAAGAAGGCATATGGTGTCTTGGCGTTTATTGGTAGGGGGATTGAATTTAGGAGTCGTAGCGTTATGTTGCAACTGTACACAACTCTGGTGCGGCCGCACTTGGAGTACTGTGTGCAGTTCTGGTCCCCACATTACAGGAAGGATGTGGAGGCTTTGGAGAGGGTGCAGAGGAGGTTTACCAGGATGTTGCCTGGTATGGAGGGGAGATCCTATGAGGAGAGGCTGAGGGATTTGGGATTGTTTTCGCTGGAAAGGCGGCGGCTAAGAGGGGATCTTATTGAAACATATAAGATGATTAGAGGTTTAGATAGGGTGGATAGTGATAGCCTTTTTCCTCTGATGGAGAAATCCAGCACGAGGGGGCATGGCTTTAAATTGAGGGGGGGTAGTTATAGAACCGATGTCAGGGGTAGGTTCTTTACCCAGAGGGTGGTGAGGGATTGGAATGCCCTGCCAGCATCAGTTGTAAATGCGCCTAGTTTGGGGGCGTTTAAGAGATCCGTAGATAGGTTCATGGACGAAAAGAAATTGGTTTAGGTTGGAGGGTCACAGTTTTTTTTTTTAACTGGTCGGTGCAACATCGTGGGCCGAAGGGCCTGTTCTGCGCTGTAATGTTCTATGTTCTAATTACTACGGGGCATAGGTTTAAGGTGTGAGGGGCAAGGTTTAAAGGAGATATACGAGGCAAGTTTTTTTTTAATACAGAGGGTGATTGTGCGCTTGGAACACGCTGCTGGTGGAGGTAGTGGAAGGAGATACGATAGTGAATTTTAAGGGGTATCTTGACAAATACATGAATAGGATGGGAATAGAAGGATATGGTCCCCGGAAGAGTAGGGGGTTTTAGTTCAGGCGGGCAGCATGGTTGGTGCAGGCTTGGAGGGCCAAGGACCTGTTCCTCTGCTGTAATTTTCTTTGCTCTTTTGAGAGTAGAATGGTGTGTTGGATGGCAAGTGTCTTTTGCCACCACTTACATTCCCTTTGTCTATGACATCTTTGTCAATTCCCCCCCCCCCCCTCCCTTCACGCCAACAGCATAAATCTGAGATTCCAGCATCCACAGTATTTTGCCTTTATCGGAGTAGAAATCTCATCCTGTTTTCTATTGTCTTCTGCTATGACGAAGGGTCATCTTGATTCAAAATGTTAAATCTATTCTCTCTTCACAGATAGTCAGACCTGCAATTTTCCAGCATTTTCTCTTCTTGTTTCAGATGCCAGCATCCACAATCATTTGCTTTTATTATAATAGGAGAGTTATCCCTGGTGTCGTGAGTAATAAATAGTTAGCGGCACAGTGGTTAGCACTGCTGCCTCACAGCGCCAAGGACCCAGGTTCAATTCCCAGCTTGGATCACAATCTGTACAAATCTGCATGTTCTCTCTAAGTCTGCATGGGTTTCCTCCAGGTGCTCCGGTTTCGTCCCACAGTCCAAAAGACATGCTGGTTACGTGCACTGGCAGTGCTAAATTCTTCCTCAGTATACCCAAACTGGCACCGGAGTGTGGCGACTAGGGGATTTTGACAGTAACTTCATTGCAGTGTTAATGTACTTGCAACATTAATAAATAAACTTTAGCCCCCTGCCAGCATCATATATTAAACAGATTATTTGGTCATTATTACATTGTTGTTTGTGGGAGTTGGTTGTACATAAATTCACTATTGCATTTCCCAAAATTGCGACAGCATTTATTGCATGGACTGTAAGACACTCTGGGATGTCAGTGGTCCTGAAATGCACTGTATAAATCAAAGTCTTTTCCACGTGTGACAACATATAATTGCACATGTGCGTACAGACATCAAAGTTGGAAAAAATGGCAATGGGAATAATGGATTTCACAGTGCTTGGAAAAGTAATAAGTCCTGCTGCCACGTCGATAAAAAGTTAAAATAACTGCACTGGAATTTGGAACATATATTATAAATCAGAGCTCCATAACTTTATAGATGAATGTGACTGTTCAATTAGCAAGTTGCAGTCAAAAGAATATGTTTTTATATAAAAATGTAGCAAACACAAAATGCATACACGGCAGCTTTTCACCAACAATCACCCAGGGCACAGGCTGCCACCGCGGAGAGCAACAGCTGGCAGCTCTGACCTGCTCTCAGCAGAGCCAATGCCCCAGGAAGCACACCCTTCACTCATCGATCCACACACACACCACCCTCCTCACCCCTCACTCCCCACACACACCGCCCTCCTCACCCCACACACACACCGCCCTCCTCACCCCACACACACACCGCCCTCCTCACCCCACACACACACCGCCCTCCTCACCCCACACACACACCGCCCTCCTCACCCCACACACACACCGCCCTCCTCACCCCACACACACACCGCCCTCCTCACCCCACACACACACCGCCCTCCTCACCCCACACACACACCGCCCTCCTCACCCCACACACACACCGCCCTCCTCACCCCACACACACACCGCCCTCCTCACCCCACACACACACCGCCCTCCTCACCCCACACACACACCGCCCTCCTCACCCCACACACACACCGCCCTCCTCAACCCACACACACACCGCCCTCCTCACCCCACACACACACCGCCCTCCTCACCCCACACACACACCGCCCTCCTCACCCCACACACACACCGCCCTCCTCACCCCACACACACACCGCCCTCCTCACCCCACACACCGCCCTCCTCACCCCACACACACACCGCCCTTCTCACCCCTCACACACACCGCCCTCCTCACCCCTCACTCCACACACACACACCACCCTCCTCACCCCACACACAGCCCTCCTCACTCCTCACCCCACACACACACACACACCACCCCCCCTCACTCCACACACACACCGCCCTCCTCACCCCTCACAGCCCTCCTCACATTGTCCTCCTCACCCCTCACTCCATACAGTCCCCCTCACCCCACACACACACACTGCCCTCCTCACCCTGCCTACTCACCCCTCATCTCACTCCACACACATACCGCTCTCCTCACCCTGCCCTCCTCACTCCACGCATTGCCCTCCTCATCCTCATCTCCTCACGCACTGCTCCTTTCCGCCAGCTTCACTTTCCACATCGCAGACTGAAGGAAAGATCGGCGGTCAGCTTCTACCCTCGCGGCCGGCCCTGCCCGAAACCAACACCGTGACTAGGCCTCAGCGTCAAATCTTCCTTCCACAACATTTCCGCGAGCAGATAATTTACAACAACAGCCGAGGACAGCAGCACAGTCGGCGCAGCACCTTATTGATCACAAAAGGTTAACGCACCATTTCCTCAGGACCATATCTCGGTCTCAGTCCGAGCGAGCGCAGCACCAACAACAGCCTGATCCCCCAGGCCACTGACGTCACTGCCCCGCACAACCTGCTGGGGGCTGTAGTCCACAATGACCTGGGCGTGGCTATTACACTCGCATTGTTACACTGCATGAGGCCATTCGGCCCATTGTGTCTGCGCTGGCTCTCCGAATGAGCAATTCACTTATTACAATCCCCCCACCTCTCCCCTAATAATCCTGCACATCCTTCCTCTTCAAAATAAAACAATCTAATTCATTTTTGAATCAAAAACAGAAAATGCTGCAAAACCTCAACAAGTTTATTTATTCGTGTCAGAAGTAGGCTTACACTAACACTGCAATGAAGTTACTGTGAAAATCTCCTAGTCGCCACACTCCGGCGCCTGTTCGGGTACACTGAGGGAGAATTTAGCATGGCCAATGCACCTGACCAAAACCTCTTTCGGACTGTGGGAGGAAACCAGAGCACCCGGAGGAAACCCATGCAGACACGGGGAGAACGTGCAGACTCTGGCGCTCTCTGACAGCATCTGTGGAGAGATTGGGGCGGTGGCACAGTGGTTAGCACTGGGTTCAATTCTTGGCTTGGGTGTCTTCCCGTGTCTATGTGGGTTTCTTCCCACAGTTCAAAGGACGTGCTAGTTATAGAACCATAGAATCTACAGCACGGAGACAGGCCCTTCACCCCAAACTGGTCCATGCCGACCAAAATGCCCATTTGAGCTAACCCTATTTGCCTGCATTTGGCCCATATCCCTCCAAACCTTTCTTATCCATGAATCTGTCCAAATGCCTTTTAAATGTTGTCAATGTCCCTGCCTCAACCACTTCCTCCGGCAGGTCATTCCACATACGTACCACCCTCTGTGTAAAAAAAGTTGCTCCTCAGGTTCCCATTAATTCTTTCCCATCTTAACTTAAACATATGCCCTCTAGTTCTCAATTCCCCAAATTTGGGAAAAAGATTGATTGCATTCACGCTATCCATGCCTCTCATGATCTTTTACGCCTCTATAAAATCACCCCTCAGTCTCTTATGCTCCAAAGAAAAAAGTCCTAGCCTGTCCAATCTTCCTATTATTCAGTGCCTTGAGTCCTGGCAACATCCTTGTAAATCTCTTCTGCACTTTCTCCAGTTTAATAACATCTTTCCTGTAGCAAGGTGACCAAAACTGAACACAATACTCCAGGTGCAGCCTTACCAACATCTTGTACAACTACAACATAATTTCCCAACTTCTATACTCAATGCCCTGACTGATGATGGCCAGCATGCCAAAATCCTTCTTCACTGCCCTATCTACCTATGACTCCACCTTTAGAGAACCGTGCACTTGAACTCCAAGGTCCATCTGTTCTACGATACTTACCATTCACCATGAAAGTCCTACCTTGATTTGACATTCCAAAATGCAACACCTCACACTCAACTACGTTCGCCATTTCACGGCCCACTTCCCCAGCTGATCGAGATGCTGCTGAAATTTTTGATAATCTTCCTCACTGTCTACAATATCACCTATTTTTGTGTCATCTGCAAATTTACTGATCATGCCTTGTACATTCTCATCTAAATCATTGATATAGATAACAAACAGCAATGGCCCAGCACTGACCCCTGAGGCACACCACTAGTCACAGGCCTCCAGTCCGACAAGCATCCTTCCACCATTACCCTCTGCTTCCTACCATCAAGTAAGAAGTCTCACAACACCAGGTTAAAGTCCAACAGGTTTATTTGGTAGCAAAAGCCACTAGCTTTCAGAGCGCTGCCCCTTCGTCAGGGGCGTCCTGACGAAGGGGCAGCGTTCCGAAAGCTAGTGGCTTTTGCTACCAAATAAACCTGTTGGACTTTAACCTGGTGTTGTGAGACTTCTTACTATGTTTACCCCAGTCCAACGCCGGCATCTCCACATCATTTCTACCGTCAAGCCAATTGTACATCCAATTTGCCAGATCTCCCTGGTTAGGTGCATTGGCCATGCTAAATTCTTCCTCAGTATACCCAAACAGGCACCAGAGATTGGCACGAGGGGATTTTCACAGTGACTTCATTGCAGTGTTAACATAAGCCTACTTCTGACACTAACAAATAAACCTAAATTTAGAATAGGGTCAGCATTTCAAGTCTGGATGACCCTTTGTCAGAGCTGGTGAAGGGTCTGACAAAGGGTCATCCAGACTAAAAACATTGGCTCTATTCTCTCTCCACAGATGTTGTCAGACCTGCTGAGATTTTTCAACATTTTCTGCTTTTGTTTCAGATTCCAGCATCCGCGGTATTTTGCTTTCATTTCACTTTTGAATGCCTCAATTGAACCTGCCTCCATCCCACTCTCAGGAAGTGCACTCCAGTCCTGAACCACTCTCTGCATGAAAAAACCTGTTCTCATGCCACTTTTGCTTCCGTTGCAAATTACTTTAAATCTGTGCCTCTCGCTCTTGATCCTTTCGCGAGTGGGAACGCTTTTGCCTACTCAATCCAGACGCCTCATGGTTTTGAATATCTCTAGCAAATCTCTCTCAACTTTCTCTGGCCAATCCAACTTCATCCCTTAAGTTCCACATCCCTGGAACCATTGTCATGAATATGTTCCACACTCTCTCCAATGCCTTCACATCCTTCCACAAGTCTGACATCCAGACCTGAACACAATGCTCCAGCTAAGGCTGAATCAGTGTCCTATACAGCTTTAACATAACTTCTTTGTTCTTGTACTCAGAAACCCTATATTCAAAGCCTCAGAAAATGTATGCTTTCAACCTGACCAGCTGTAGAATAATGGGTTCACAGCTATGGTAATGAGATAATGATGCATATCATGACATAACAGTGACGTATGAGTCCTCATGTTCCTGAGAAGAGAAGATGAATAGTCTGTAGAAGAAACAGATGTACTTACATAGAACATAGAACATAGAAAAGCTACAGCACAAACAGGCCCTTCGGCCCACAAGTTGCGCCTTACTTAGGAACTTAGAATGAATTATAGTGTAAATAAAGGACATTTTGAAGAAACATACCAGAGTTAGACCTAAATCACTCATTGGTAGTGGGAAACCTTCCCAGTGCACAACAGGCACAAGTTACCCACAGAGAGATCCAAATAGTACTTAAAAAGTGGAAACCAAACCACAAACCACGATACTAGCAGTGGTGACACCAAACGACAACAATTTGCCATCAGCAAAGCACACATAGGGAGAAATCAGAACAAGACTTTTTGAAAGATAGGATCATAAGACTTACCTTGGTGAGGGGGACACTGAGAATCGGTTGCGATGGCAGGTGGTGGCATGATGTTATTGTCATTGGACTGGTAATCCAGCGATCCAGTGTAATGCTCTGGGGACCTGGCTTCGACGCCCACCGCAGCAGATGGTAAGATTTGAATTCAATAAAAATATGGAATTAAAAGTCTAAACGATGACCACAAAACCATTGTCGATTGTTGTTAAAACCCATCTGGTTCACTAATGTCCTTTCGGGAAAGAAATCTGCCATTCTTACCTGATTTGTCCTACATGTGGCCCCAGGCCCACAGCATTGTGGTTGACTCTTAAATAGTCTCTGAAACAGTCCAGCAAGTCAATCAGTTCAAGGGCAGTAAGGGATGGGTAATAAATGCTGGCCCCATTAGCGCTGCCCACATCCCATATAAAATGTTTTTATGAAGCACCAGCCGAACAGGCACTGTTCCTTCTGCAGCTGTTTGAAAACCTCAGTGGTGTACAAAGAGACCAGCACTGGGCATTGTGGAAAAAGCATCAAGTTTACATGCCAAAGAGCAGAAGCACCAGGATTAGTATGTTCCTATGTGCAGTGGGGTCCATTGCGTATGATGCTCTCCTGAGACGAGGGTAGAAGAGACCTCTGTGAACTTTAAAACTGTCCTGAAAGTATTTGTGCATGCTTCAGCCCAAAATGGAACCTCGCAACTGAGTGAGAACGATTCAATCAGAGATCCCAAAGGCCAGGGGAAAACATTGAATTGTTCCCTATAGACTTGGCTTGCCAATTATTACAGGTATGGTGCATTGAAAGACAAACTTATTTGCAACCATATTGTTATCAGAGTCCACAATGGAAACCAGTCAGGTATTTTGCGGACAAGAGGTGAATTAACGCTCAAACAAGTGGGTTAATATGCCAGACAGGCTGAACTTAAGGAGCAAAATTGAGCCATAATCTGTGGAAATATTGAGGCTTTGGATGAGTTTGCTAGTTGGGAGGTTCAAAGGCAGCAGCCTTACCCACTTAAAAGTCATACCTTATCAAAGTGAATTATTATTCAAGGTCACCAGACCCCATTATCAGACAGCTGAAATACTGATAAGAGATTTAAAGAATATTTTTTCAACGCATAGGTTTCTGCACAAAATTGTCTCCAACAATGGTCCATGAATGAATACTTCAAGAAATCTTTTAGAAGACCGTGGAATCAATCATGTTACCAGTTCACCCCTTCACCCATAGGCCAATGGAAAGGCCAGGAGAGCAGTGAAAACCATTAAAATGCTAATGACTAAGAATAACAATTGGAATTTAGCCTTGCTGAATTGTAGAGCAGCGGCTTTGAGCATTGGATTTTCACCAGCAGAGTTACATATGGGCCAAAGATTGAAATTCTATTGTTGAAGCAGAACTTAAAACAGAATGTTACATCAGATGGCCATGAGAAAGTAAGAAATATAGAGAATGCTCAAAGAGCAATACAGAAGAACTGGTACAACTTCAGCCATAGAGTGAAGACACGAGCAACATTAGTACCACGTCAGAAATTATGGACCAGAATGGAATGTCTGAATGCACAGTATCTAAACAAACAGAACAACTGCATTCATATCCCCTTCAAACTGCATTTGGAGTGTTAAGTAGAAACGGAAAAGTTCTAATATTATTAGAATCTGCAAGAACAAATGAGTTTGACCATTGCAAGCTCTGGGATGCCAAAACAAAGACTACATCAATTACCTCACGGAATGGTTATCCAGTCAATGAATCAACTAAAGGCTATCACCCTCGATCAACAGTGACAGGAACAGGGTCAGAGAGAGCTGTGAAGGCACTACGGAAAGGCTTAACCTGTGAAATTCAGACTTTGGAGGGGGTGAGAGGGTGAGGCAGGGGGGTGAGGAGGGAGATGGTGGACACGCAAATAGTGTTAAGATTCTTATTAAAAAAAGGTTAAGATTATAAACAAAGAACAATACAGCACAGGAACAGGCCCTTCGGCCCTCCAAGCCCGTGCCGCTCCCTGGTCAACTAGACCATTCTTTTGTATCCCTCCATTCCCACTCCGTTCATATGGCTATCTAGATAAGTCTTAAACGTTCCCAGTGTGTCCGCCTCCACCACCTTGCCTGGCAGCGCATTCCAGGCCCCCACCACCCTCTGTGTAAAATATGTCCTTCTGATATCTGTGTTAAACCTCCCCCCCTTCACCTTGAACCTATGACCCCTCGTGAACCTCACCACCGACCTGGGGAAAAGCTTCCCACCGTTCACCCTATCTATGCCTTTCATAATTTTATACACCTCTATTAAGTCTCCCCTCATCCTCCGTCTTTCCAGGGAGAACAACCCCAGTTGACCCAATCTCTCCTCATAACTAAGCCCCTCCATACCAGGCAACATCCTGGTAAACCTCCTCTGTACTCTCTCCAAAGCCTCCACGTCCTTCTGGTAGTGTGGCGACCAGAACTGGACGCAGTATTCCAAATGCGGCCGAACCAATGTTCTATACATCTGCAACATCAGACCCCAACTTTTATACTCTATGCCCCGTCCTATAAAGGCAAGCATGCCATATGCCTTCTTCACTACCTTCTCCACCTGTGACGTCACCTTCAAGGATCTGTGGACTTGCACACCCAGGTCCCTCTGCGTATCTACACCCTTTATGGTTCTGCCATTTATCGTATAGCTCCTCCCTACATTATTTCTACCAAAATGCATCACTTCGCATTTATCAGGATTGAACTCCATTATACTTGGAGGGCGATGCAAAGTAATGGGTTATAGTTATGGTAATGAGATGGTGATATTTTTCATGATGTAACAGTAACATCAGTAAGTCATGTGCATGAGACTGAGAAGAGAATATGTTAAGAGAGTAATGTTCTGACCTAGAAGCTTAAAATGTACGATAGTGTAAATAAACCACCTGCCACCTTCAATGACTCATGCACATATACACCCCTTTAGAGTTGTATCTTTTATTTGATATTGTCTCTTCATATCCTTCATGTCAAAATGAATCAATTCACATTTCACTCCATTGAACTTCATCTGCCACTTGTCTACTGTTTCCACTAATTTGTCTGCATCCTTTTGAGCTTCTACACTATCTTCCTTACAGTTCACAATGCTTCTAAGTTTCATATCATCTGTAAATTTTGAAATTTTGCCATCTACATCAATGACTAGGTTGTTAATATATATCAAGAAAGGCAAAGGTCCCAACACTGACCCCTGGGGAAATCCATGACAAACCTTCCTCCAGTCTGGAAAACATCCATGAAATCCACTGTTTCCTGTCACTTAGCCAATCTCATAACCATGTTGCTACTTTCCCTTTGATTCCATGAGCTATAACTTTTCTCACAAGTCTGTTGTGTAGCACTGTATCATATGTTTTCGGAAGTCTATGTACATCACCAACAGCATTGCCCTCATTAACCCCCTCTCTTCCTCATCAAAAAACACTAGCAAGTTAGTTAAACATGATTTTCCCTTAAGAAATCCATGTGGATTCTCCTTAATTAACCTGTATTTGTCTCTGTGACTATTAATTTTGGCCCTAATTATTACTTTTAGAAATTTCCCCACCACCAGAGTTAAACTGATTGGCTTGTAGTTGCTATGCTTATCTTTACGCATTTTTTCGAAGAAGTATGTAAATTTTGCAATTCTTCAGACTTCTGGCTCTTGAGTCTAATGAAGACAGAAAGATTATGGCAAGTGCCTCTGCATATTCCACTCTCACTTCCATCAGTGTTTTTGGATGCGCCTCAACCAGTCCTAGTGCCTTATCCCCTTTTTGGTTCCTAATCTCCTCCTTTTACCACACTTACAATTTGTGTTCCCTTTTTTCATGGCTGAATCTCTTTTCATGTTCCTGCTTTACCTCTCCTATTTGCTTTTCCACCTCCCCTCTGAACCTTGTATATTCAGCCTGGTTCTCAGGCTGTGCTAGGGCAGTGCCAAGGTTCCAGGGGGTAATGCCAGGGTACTGCTCAGACATGTCTTTCTGTCCCCCCCCCAGGGGCTATACTTAACTGTGCTAATCCATTTATTCATTTTGGTTATCCATTTTGGTCAGTGGAATAAAAAGGCAACTTATTATCTAAAAGGAAAGCAACCTCAAAATGCATTGGTGTGGAGGGATCTGGGTGTTCTTGTGCATGAATTTCAAAAAGATAGTGTACAGGTGGAGCAGGTAATAAGGAAGGTAAATGCAATTGTGGCATTCATTACTAATGGAATCGAATATAAAAGCAAGGAAGTGCTGTTGCAACTATCGAAGGCATTGGTGAGATTGCATCTGGAATACTGTGTACAGTTTTGGTCCCCTTACTTGAAGAAGGATGTAAATACATTAATGGCAATTCAGAGAAGGCCCACTAGATTCATTCCAGAGATGGAGGACTTGTCTTACCAAGAGAGATTGAGCAGTTTAGACCTATATTCACTGGAATTTAGAAGAATGAAAGGAGATCTAATTGAGATATATAAGAAATTAAATAGGATTGACAGGGTAGATGTAAAGCGGGTGTGTCCCCTTGTTGGACATTCTAGAACAAAATAGCATAGTTTTAGGCTGAGGGATTTAAAACAGAAATTAGGAGGAATTACTTCACTCAAAGGGTCATGAATCAGTGGAATTCTCTTCCCCAGAGTTCAGTTGATTGGAGGGTAGAACAGTAAATAAATTTAAGGAGGAGATAGATTTTTAATTAGAAGTGGGATGAAGGGTTATGGAGCAGGCAGGAAGGAGTAGGTGAGGCCAAGATGAGATCAGCCATGATCATATTGAATGGTAGAGCAGGCTCAAGGGGTTGAATTATCTACCTGTGCTCCGAGTTCTTCTCTTCTTATCTATGTGTGGTCTTGGCGGGTTCTCTTCACCCGGTTCTGATTTTTAAAAACCTGTTGCAAACTTCGCCAACGTGATGTCTCATCAGCGTGTGGGGAATTCCTTAGGGAGAGGGGAGATATGACTGTAAAGCCTGCTAATTATATGTAAGTGCATTCAAATGAGATTCCTGACCTTCCTGGGTGGGAACCTCATTACACCACTGGCACGGGTGGCAGCGGGGAGAAATGGAAAATGAGATTTCACCGGCAAAATTCTTATTTTCTGTGTCTTGCAATATTTTGTGCCCACATCGCCGTTTGTGCTTGTGGTAAATGTGGATGCAAAATCACGGCATATATCTCAGTAATAGTGATTAGATATATACAATTTATCTCTAGTTGTGCACCAGTTCATCTGTCTTATTGTGGAAGCACCACACACTCAGATAAAGTGATTTCAATTTTACTTTTTTTAGTGCTATTCCCTGCATGGACCCTATTCTCTGGTGCTCTATTACTAGAACATAGAACATAGAACAGTACAGCACAGAACAGGCCCTTCGGCCCACGATGTTGTGCCGAGCTTTATCTGAAACCAAGATCAAGCTATCCCACTCCCTATCATCCTGGTGTGCTCCATGTGCCTATCCAATAACCGCTTAAATGTTTCTAAAGTGTCTGACTCCACTATCACTGCAGGCAGTCCATTCCACACCCCAACCACTCTCTGCGTAAAGAACCTACCTCTGATATCCGTCCTGTATCTCCCACCACGAACCCTATAGTTATGCCCCCTTGTAATAGCTCCATCCACCCGAGGAAATAGTCTTTGAACGTTCACTCTATCTATCCCCTTCATCATTTTATACACCTCTATTAAGTCTCCCCTCAGCCTCCTCCGCTCCAGAGAGAACAGCCCTAGCTCCCTCAACCTTTCCTCATATGACCTACCCTCCAAACCAGGCAGCATCCTGGTAAATCTCCTCTGCACTCTTTCCAGCGCTTCCACATCCTTCTTATAGTGAGGTGACCAGAACTGCACACAATATTCCAAATGTGGTCTCACCAAGGTCCTGTACAGTTGCAGCATAACCCCACGGCTCTTAAACTCCAACCCCCTGTTAATAAAAGCTAACACACTATAGGCCTTCTTCACAGCTCTATCCACTTGACTGGCAACTTTCTGTCCTTTCCTGTCCCTCTCAACTTGTTTTATCCACGTTGATATCCTTCTCTCATGGCTCAATTTTTATCTTTGGATTTCATGTGAAGACATGTAGCTGGAAAAGACTCCTCAGCTCTGACAAGTAAAGTTGTTTTTACACTGCCTACTGCCTTATCATCTCACTCTCTTCATTTTCTAGGAGATTTTGAGCCCACCAGTTGTGTTAGTTGACTGGTATTACAATCAACGTGCTGGCTGAAAAATTTGTTTCCTTTTCCCACCTCTGACTCTCTGAGTGTTCCCAGGTCGCAGTTGAGTAACAGAAATTAAGGAATGGCATGGAGTGCTTTTCTCAATTTTAAAATTAATGTACGCCCTTTGCAAAGGCTAAAAGCCCATTTCCAATGACCAGAATTACCGCACTTCAATTGATGGTGGAGTGGTCTCCTGAAAATCAACGTCTGAATTTTTTTGTCTGACTATTTTTACTGAAAAGCTTTCCTCTGTTGTCAGCTTTGTCTCTTCCTGTTGTATGCTGAAGTGGTCAGCTCACTTTAACGGTAAAGATTAAAGAATGAAAAAAAGTTGTCACACAGTGGGTTACTTAACCAGTTAGTGAAGCTTTATTAGATAGGTGTTGCTTACTTACAGTCCCGGGTAGAAGAGAGGGAAAATCGCCCAAATGCCTCTGATCATATCACCATGTAATCATGTGACACGCTGCACAGAGATGGTTTATGATACATAATTAAGGTGGGGACAGACGAGTGTACTGTACATATTCAAAATTCTTTTCTGAGAATTTTGCTCTGTTGATCAGGCTATACATCTCGTATCTTATTGTTCTTTACCACAGCTACATACTGTAATGATGGCTTAATTATTATATCCATTATATCCAAAATCACTCTCTTGTGTCATATGCTGTAAAATGATTCAATTTAACTAAATCTGTCAATAATTATTAGCCTTTTTTAATCTCATGAATTTGTGTCTGTCTGCATTAAGTGATGCTTCATAGAAATCATAGAAACCCTACAGTGCAGAAGGAGGCCATTTGGCCCATCGAGTCTGCACCGATCACAATCCCACCCAGGCCCTACCCCCACATATTTTACCCGCTAATCCCAGGACTCTAAGGGGCAATTTTTTTAACCTGGCCAATCAACCTAACCTGCACATCTTTGGACTGTGGGAGGAAACCAGAGCACCCGGAGGAAACCCACGCAGACACGAGGAGAATGTGCCAACTCCACACAGACAGTGACCCGAGCCGGGAATCGAACCCGGGACCCTGGAGCTGTGAAGCAGCAGTGCTAACCACTGTGCTACCATGCCGCCCTTGTCATCCTTCAGTTGAGCTTTCTTAAACTTGCTGTCTCTGATCATCCTGGTCCCTGCCCCAGTCTACTTTGCAGCAACTGCAGACAGGAGAATTTTGTTCTCCAAATATTGTTTTCCAAAATTTTAAATATGATTAAACACTGGAATAGCCCCACCCCTAATCCTTGAGGTAAACCTCATGCAATTTCCTTTCAAAGTTCAGTTGGTGGTGCTCTTGCCTCTGATTCAGATGTACATCGTACTGTGTGGCCACTGTGCCAAATGAGATAGACTTTGAACAGATTTCAAGATTGGGCATCCATGAATCGCTGTGCACCATTAGCAGTGGCAGAATTGTACTCAACCACAACTTGTAACCTCATGGCCTGGTATATTCCTCACTCTGCTGTTGCCATCAAGCCAGGAAGTCAACCCTGATTCAATGAAGAGGGAAGGAGGACATGCCATGAGCAACATCAGGCATACCTAAAAATGTTGAGTGGGATTTCTCTACCCCGCTGCATTGGTTAAGTAATGTAGCAGGACGGGAAATATGAGCGGGAGCCGAAAAATGCAAATCGCGCCCAGTGTCGTGCCATTTGCAATCCTTACTGGCCATTTTGCCAGCGTAATCAGCCTTGCACCCGGGAAGGAAGCACTCTGGTTTTCAGACCTTTGTGGCACAAATTATTTTGGGAAGATCGCCCCAAGATGTCAACATGGTGAAGCTACAACACAGAACTATTTGCATACCAAACAGCATAAGCAGAAAGTAATACTCTGTCTAAACAAATCCACAATCAATGGATCAGATCTAAGCTCTGCAGCCCTGCCACATCCAGCCGTGAATGGTGGTGGACAATTAAACAACTCACTGGAGGAGGGGGCTCCACAAATATTCCCATCCTCAACGCTGGAGGAGTACAGCACACTTGTGCAAAAGATAAGGCAACAACCTTCAGCCAGAAATGCCAAGTGGATGATCCATCTCAGCCTCCTTTGGAGGTCCCTAGCATCCTAGATGTCAGTCTTCAACCATTTTGATTCACTCCACATGATGTCAAGAAACAGCTAAAGGCACTGGATTTCTTTTTTATTCATTCATGGGCATCGCTGGCTGGCCCAGCATTTATTGCCCATCCCTAATTGCCCTTTAGGGGGCAGTTAAGAGTCAACCAAATAGCTGTGGATTGGGAGTCACATGTAAACACAGTAAGAAGTTTAACAACACCAGGTTAAAGTCCAACAGGTTTATTTGGTAGCAAAAGCCACACAAGCTTTCGGAGCTGCAAGCCCCTTCTTCAGGTGAGTGGGAATTCTGTTCAGTCACATGTGAGCCAGACCAGGTAAAGATGGCAGTTTTCCTTCCCTAAAGGACATTAGTGAACCAGATAGTTTTTTACAACAATCAACAATGGTTTTGTGGTCATCATTAGACTTTTAATACCAGATTTTTATTGAATTCAAATTTCACTATCTGCCGTGGCAGTATTTAAACCTGGGTCCCCAGAGCATTGCCCTGGGTCTCTGGGTTATTTGACCACCTTCCCTAGCTGTAAAGGTTGATACTGCAAAAGCTATGGACCCTGACAATGTTCCAGCAGTAGTACTGAAGACTTGTGCTCCAGAACTTGCCACATCCCTCGACAAGCTGTTCCAGTACAGCAACAACACTGGCATCTATCCAGCAATTGAAAAGTTGCCCAGATATGTCCTGTACAGAAGATACAGGACAAATCCAACCCACCAATTACTGCCCACCAGTCTACTTCTGATCATCAGCAAAATGAAGGAAGGGGTCATCAACAGTGCTCTCAAGCAGCACTTACTCAGCAATAACCTACTCATGGATGCCTCAGTTTGGGTTCCGCCAGGGCCACTCAGCTACTGACCTCATAACAGCCTTGGTTCAAACATGGACAAAAAAGCTGAATGCCGCAGGTGAGGTGAGAGTGATTGCCCTTGACATCAAGGCAGCATTTGACCGAGTAAAGTACCAAGGAGTCCGAGCAAAACTGGAGTCAATGAAAATCAGAGGAAAAACTCTCCACTGGTTGGAGTCATACCTGGCATAAAGGAAGATGGTTGTGGTGATTGGAGGTCAAGCATCTCAGCTCCAGGCCATCACTGTAGGGTTTCCTCAGGCTAGTGTTTTAGGCCCAATTATCTCCAGCTGCTTCATTGATAACCTTCCTTCCATCATAAGGATGCTTCCGCTGGTGGGGCATTCCAGGACAAGAGATCATAGTCTTAGGATAAGGGGTAGCAAATTTAAAACAGAGTTGAGGAGAAACTACTTCTCCCAAAGGGCTGTGAATCAGTCAAACTTGTTACCACAAAGTGCGGTGGGTACTGGGACAATGATTAAATTTAAGGAGGAGTTAGGCAGATTTTTAATTGGTAATGGGTTGAAGGGTTATGGGGAGAAGGAAGAAAAATGGGGATGAGGAGCATGTCAGCCATGATCGAATGGCGGAGCAGACTCGATGAGCCAAATGGACTAATTCTGCTCCTATATCTTTGGAACTTATAAAGTCAGAAGTGGGGACGTTCACAGATTACTGCACAATGTTCAGCACCGTTCGCGACTCCTCAGATGCTGATACAGTCCATGTCCAAATGCAGCAAGAGCTGGATAATATACTGGCTTGGGCTGACAAGTGGCAAGTAACATTTGCACAACACAAGTGTCAGGCAACGACCATCTCCAATAAGAGAGGATCTAACCATCGCCCCTTGAGATTCAATGGCATTACCATCGCTGGATCGCCCACTATCAACATCCTGGGGATTACCATTGACCCGGATCTGAACTGGAATAGCAATATAAATACTGTGGCTACAAGATCAGGTCAAAGGCTATGAATCCTGTGGTGAGTAACTCACCTCCTGACTCACCAAAGCCATCATCTACAAGGTACAAGTCAGGCGTATAATGGAATACTTCCCAATTGCCTGGATGAGTTCAGCTCTTACAACACTCAAGAAGCTCAACACCATCCAGGACAAAGTAGTCCGCTTGATTGCTACCCTTTCCACAAACATTCACACTCTGTCCACCTCTGAAGAACAGTGGCAACCATGCGTACCATCTACAAGATGCATTGCAGGAACTCACAAAGATTCCTTAGGCAGCACCTTCCAAACCATGATCCTTACCATCAAGAAGGACAAGAGCAGGAGATACCTGGGAATATCACCACCCAGTGGTTCCCCTCCAAGCCACCATCCTGACTTGGAAATAAAGTGTTGGTCCTTTACAATTGGGGGAGAGGTAATTATGATGCGATTAGGCAAGAATTAGGGGGCATAAGTTGGGAACAGAAACTGTCAGGGAAAGGAACTAATGAAAAGTGGAACTTTTTCAAGGAACAAATACTGGGTGTCCTTGATAGGTATGTCCCTGTCAGGCAGGGAGAAAATGGCCGAGTGAGGGAACCATGGTTCACGAAAGAGGTGGAATGTCTTGTGAAAAGGAAGAGGGAAGCTTATGTAGGGATGAGGAAACAAGGTTCAGATGGCTCGATTGAGGGTTACAAGTTAGCAAGGAATGAGCTGAAAAGGGGGCTTAGGAGAGCTAGGAGGGGACACGAGAAGTCCTTGGCGGGTTGGATCAAGGAAAACCCCAAGGCTTTTTACTCTTATGTGAGGAATAAAAGAATGACCAGGGTGAGGTTAGGGCCGGTCAAGGACAGTAGTGGGAACTTGTGTATGGAGTCAGTAGAGATAGGCGAGGTGATGAATGAATACTTTTCTTCAGTGTTCACCAAGGAGAGGGGCCATGTTTTTGAGGAAGAGAAGGTGTTACAGGCTAATAGGCTGGAGGAAATAGATGTTCGGAGGGAGGATGTCCTGGCAGTTTTGAATAAACTGAAGGTCGATAAGTCCCCTGGGCCTGATGAAATGTATCCTAGGATTCTTTGGGAGGCGAGGGATGAGATTGCAGAGCCTTTGGCTTTGATCTTTGGGTCCTCGCTGTCCACGGGGATAGTGCCAGAGGACTGGAGAATGGCAAATGTTGTTCCTCTGTTTAAGAAAGGGAATAGAAATGACCCTGGTAATTATAGACCGGTTAGTCTTACTTCGGTGGTTGGTAAATTGATGGAAAAGGTCATTAGAGATGGGATTTACGACCATTTAGAAAGATGCGGATTAATCAGGGATAGTCAGCACGGATTCGTGAAGGGCAAGTCGAGCCTCACAAATTTGATTGAATTTTTTGAGGAGGTAACTAAGTGTGTTGATGAAGGTAGGGCAGTTGATGTCATATACATGGATTTTAGTAAGGCGTTTGATAAGGTCCCCCATGGTCAGCTTATGATGAAAGTGAGGAGGTGTGGGATAGAGGGAAAGTTGGCCGATTGGATAGGTAACTGGCTATCTGATCGAAGACAAAGGGTGGTGGTGGATGGAAAATTTTCGGATTGGAGGCAGGTTGCTAGCGGAGTGCCGCAGGGATCAGTGCTTGGTCCTCTGCTCTTTGTGATTTTTATTAATGACTTAGAGGAGGGGGCTGAAGGGTGGATCAGTAAATTTGCTGATGACACCAAGATTGGTGGAGTAGTGGATGAGGTGGAGGGCTGTTGTAGGCTGCAAAGAGACATAGATAGGATGCAAAGCTGGGCTGAAAAATGGCAAATGGAGTTTAACCCTGATAAATGTGAGGTGATTCATTTTGGTAGGACTAATTTAAATGTGGATTACAGGGTCAAAGGTAGGGTTCTGAAGACTGTGGAGGAACAGAGAGATCTTGGGGTCCATATCCACAGATCTCTAAAGGTTGCCACTCAAGTGGATAGAGCTGTGAAGGAGGCCTATAGTGTGTTAGCTTTTATTAACAGGGGGTTTGAGTTTAAGAGCCGTGGGGTTATGCTGCAACTGTACAGGACCTTGGTGAGACCACATTTGGAATATTGTGTGCAGTTCTTGTCACCTCACTATAAGAAGGATGTGGAAGCGCTGGAAAGGGTGCAGAGGAGATTTACCAGGATGCTGCCTGGTTTGGAGGGTAGGTCTTATGAGGAAAGGTTGAGGGAGCTAGGGCTGTTCTCTCTGGAGCGGAGGAGGCTGAGGGGAGACTTAATAGAGGTTTATAAAATGATGAAGGGGATAGATAGAGTGAACGTTCAAAGACTATTTCCTCGGGTGGATGGAGCTATTACAAGGGGGCATAACTATAGGGTTCGTGGTGGGAGATACAGGAAGGATATCAGAGGTAGGTTCTTTACGCAGAGAGTGGTTGGGGTGTGGAATGGACTGCCTGCAGTGATAGTGGAGTCAGACACTTTAGGAACATTTAAGCGGTTATTGGATAGGCACATGGAGCCCACCAGGATGATAGGGAGTGGGATAGCTTGATCTTGGTTTCAGATAAAGCTCGGCACAACATCGTGGGCCGAGGGGCCTGTTCTGTGCTGTACTGTTCTATGTTCTATGTTCACTGTCACTGGGTCAAAGTCCTGGAATTCCCTCCGTAACAGCATTGTGGGTGTACCTACACATCTGGGACTGCAGCGATTCTAGAAAGCAGCTCACCAGCACATTTTGGAGGGCAACTAGATGTGGACAATAAATGTTGACCTAGCCAGCAAAGCCTACATCCTGTAAATAAATTTTACAATTTTTATAAATACTGTGGCTACAAGAGTAGATCAGTAGCGAGGAATCCTGCAGCAAGTAACTCCCCCTCTGACTCCCCAAAGCCTGTTCACCATCTACAAGGCATAAGTCAGGAGTGTGGTTGAATACTGTCTGCTTGCTTGGATGGGTGCAGCACCAACAACACTCACAAAGTTCGACAGCATCCAGGACAAAGTAGCCCGCTTGATTGGCACTCCATCCACAAGCAGTCACTCCCTCCACCACCAACAAATAGTGGCAGCTGTGTGTGCCATTTACAAGATACACTCCAGGAACTCAACAAGGCTCCTTAGATAGCACCTTCTAAACCCACGACCACTACCATCCAAAAGGAAAAGGTCAGCAGGTATCTGGGAACACCACCACCTGGATATTCTCCTCAAGTCACTCATCATCCTGACTTGGAAATATATTGCCGTTCCTTCACTGTCGCTGGGTCAAATTCTCTGTCCTTAACAGCACTGAGGGTGTACCTACACCACTGGGACTGCAGTGGTTCAAGAAGGCAGCTCACCGTCATCTTCTCAGGGGCAATTGGGAATGGACAATAAATGCTGGCCGAGCCAGTGATGCCGATATCCCATAAATGAATCCAAAAAAGATTCCAGCCTCTAAGAAGTAAGTCAATCTTTTGTCAATACTATATATCGTTCAGTATTGGGACTCTAATTAGTATTGGGACTCTAATTATAATTAATGTTACCAGAGAGGCAGTGCTGGGTAGACTAATGGGACTGAAGGTGGACAAGTCCCCGGGTCCGGATGGAATGCATCCCAGGGTATTGAAAGAAATGTCAGAGGTAATAGTGGATGCGTTAGTGATTATTTATCAAAACTCGTTGCATTCTGGGGTAGTGCCGGTTGATTGGAAAACGGCTAATGTTACGCCGCTGTTTAAAAAAGGAAGGAGACAAAAGGCGGGTAACTATAGGCCGGTCAGCTTAACGTCTGTAGTAGGGAAAATGCTGGAATCCATTATTAAAGAGGAGATAGCAGGGCATCTGGATAGAAATGGTTCGATCAATCAGACGCAGCATGGATTCATGAGGGGAAAGTCGTGCTTGACGAACATGTTGGATTTTTATGAAGATGTGACTAGGGCGGTTGATGGAGGAGAACCGGTGGATGCGGTGTTTTTGGATTTCCAAAAGGCGTTTGATAAGGTGCCCCATAAAAGGCTGCTGAAGAAGATTAGGGCACACGGAGTTGGGGGTAGTGTGTTAAAGTGGATTGGGGACTGGCTATCCGACAGGAAGCAAAGAGTCGGAATAAATGGGTGTTTTTCCGGTTGGAGGAAGGTAACTAGTGGCGTGCCGCAGGGATCGGTACTCGGGCCGCAACTATTTACCATTTATATAGATGATCTGGAGGAGGGGACGGAGTGT